>NC_053389.1:246739172-247093339 GCF_905171765.1 Bufo bufo | reverse complement strand
GTGCTAACCTTTCTGATCTGGTTGCACCTGCCTACACACAGCAAAATACAACAAAATACAGAAATCTTGCAACACAAACTTACAAAAATCCCACACACCAACACCCCCATACAACACACATAATTTCATTTTTATTATTATTTATTAATTTTTTATTTTTATTTTTTTGGGCACTGAGCTGGTCCCGCATCCCATGCCCCCAGCACATGATAACAGACATCCATGAACCAGCCCAGTATTTTCTCAAATACCCCAAAAGTCACCAATGTCCCATGGAACTCTAGAACCCTCCCCCCATTTACCCACCACTCAACCTAACACTACACCCAACAACTCAAATTATAAAAGATATACATCACTATACAACATATACATACCAATATATACAAATATACATACAAATATACATATAGACATATAAACTAAAATACATGGCAGACCACCCATACCACCCGCAGTGAGGCTTTTCAGCCACACACAACCATTAAAGCCCAAGTTCCGCACCTGCAAGCCCTATGTCCTCATACAGCCACCAAAACAAAACAAAAATCTAGTGTCAGCATCAGCCCACCACCAGGAAGGGAGACAACAGGCTAGGGTACCCTAAAGGCAAAACCCCTCCAGAGGAGAGAGGCCCTACCCGCCCCCAACCTCTCATACTCCAGAGAGTGCATTTTCACCAGGTCTCCAAGAATGTTCCTAACCATCTCATCCACGGGGAGGATTTTGCACTGCGTTGAGACTAAACTCTGTGTATGCCACAGGGCTTATTCAGGTCCCTAATATGGAATAAGCAGTCTCCAAGAATCTGTTTAGAAACCCTACAAAGGAAGAAAGATAATGGTGGACTGGCGATCCCCAACCCGTGGTTGTATTTGTTGGTGGCACAGGCTCAGCAATGTAAAACATGGGGTACAATGGGTACCTTGGGCTCAGTGGGCGTGTTGATGTCTCACTTGATGGGAGGGAGGCCCCCAGGTTATATATTAGAACTTGGCTCAGTTATTCGTCCCCCAGAATATGTCCCGAGTGTAAACTTACTTTGTAAAGTATGGAAGAAATTGAAAGATATCACCAAAATTTCGGGGTGCAATGCCCTTACACCTCTTTGGAACAATCCCAATCTCCCTGAACTAATTAGGCAGAAAGGCTTTGGTACTTGGGAAACAAAGGTAATATACTGGGTATCACAACTTTATACTAAGGGGGTTCTCAAAAGCTTTGAGCAATTGAAGGAAGAGTTTAATCTCACCAATGTATATTTCTACCACTATTTACAATTACGGCACTCCTTGACAGTGCAGGGAAAGACAATGGATTTGACTGTACAGGCGTCTATGATAGCAAAACAAATTAGAAGGGGGTGGGGGGGGGAGAAATCACCGGAGTGATTTCAGTATTTTACAAGTTATTGCTCTCATTCTATCATTATTGCTCTCATTCTATCAGGACTGTTTTCCTTTGACTGTTAGGGAGAAGTGGTCCAGAGAGGTAGGCCCCCTAACTGATGCACAGTGGACGGAGGTGCTGTCTAAGAGCCCCATGCTATCATTGTGTGAGACACATAGACTCTCACAGCTGTATCTAATACATAGGGGTACAGGACACCCATGTTTCTTCATAAGCTAGGTATACGTGCCACATCTAACTGCCCCAAATGTGGTATTCCTGAAGCACATATACTCCACATGTTTTGGGAGTGAACTGCTATAGGCCCTTTTTGGCGAATGGTACTGGATATCATCTTTGAGGTATATAAAATCAGACTTCCAACAGTATGTATACTGGGCCTATTGCAAGATGATTCCACAGAGGATATTAGTATTGGTATAAGTAGATCATTATATCAGGCTAGGAAATTGATAGCCAAATATGGGATAAGCACTACAGTACCGACTAAAGAGGAGTATATTGCACTTATGAATGTAATAATTGGATTAGAGAGGGGAGTGTACTATAAAAGAGGAACGATTAAGAAGTTTGAGTCTATCTGGGGATCATGGTTACGGACGCCAGGATTGCCCTCCAGACATCTTCTAACAATGCAACTGGGGTGACCTGCTAGACAATGAACTAATGGGAACACTATTATATAGCTCTATCGACGGGTAGGACTTAGTGGGGAGCAGGAATATAACACCACAAATCAAGAAAAAGGGACAGGTGTAATGTCAACATGGCATGGTGCGGGTTAGGGTAGGGAGGGGGGGGGGGGTTATAGAACTATATATGTTTAGTCTTTGACTATTGTTGCACCCAAATTGGGTCTCTGTCTGTTCATTCAAATGATTACATACTAGGTATTTGTGTGTATAAAATTGAAAAACTCAAAAATGATTTGATAAAAAAAAAACATTGTGCATGCCATGTGTAGTACCTGACCACTGAGCTGACTAGGAATAAAGTGCAGCGGTCTCTACCACCCAGGTGTCTGAATGCTCCATAGGCCCATTCTGCATAGGAAAGAGTGACCAGCCTAGGCCAGCCGATGGAGGTCCCCACCCTGGTGTAAACCTCTGTGTTAAAGGGACAATGAAGCAGGAAGTGGTCCATGCTTTCCAGCACACCACCGCACTCCTCTTGGGGACACACCCTGTCCTCAGAGCTCCTACACTTCAGATTGTCCCTCACACACAGTTTCCCATGGAAGCAGCGCCAAGTCAAGTCGAAAAACTTCAAAGGGATCCTAATAGAATTCAAAAGCTGTAACCTGACCCCCAGATCCCGACTTGGGCAGTCCCTGAGGGCCAGAGGTTTCTGGAAATGGGTCAACAGAACCCTCTGGTCAAGGAGCTTCCTTGACTGGGTCCTGATTTCCCACATCCCCGGACCCCACCGACGTAATACCTTCAGAACCAGGGCAGCATAAGCCGGGAGATGCCCATGTGATGTGCGGAGATCCTTCACTTGCCCCCCTGTCTCCCATTCCTACAAGAAAGGCTGAAACCGTCCCCGACAGGAGACTACCCACGGAGGAGCCCTCTCTTTCCAGAGGCTTGCGAGATTAATCTTAATAAAGGTGTTCAGCAGGAACACCACAGGTTTGACCATACCCAACCGTCCTAGTCTTCTCGTACGGTAAGTAACCTCCCTCCTGACAAGGTTCAGTCTATTTCTGTCACGGATGGTGTTGCAGAAAACTAGAAGTCATAAATAAAGATCCAACTGACTTGATCCCAAACTAAGGAACATATGGGTGAGCCCTACAAAAGCCCTAGAGCTCTCCCTGACTGCTCAGCCCATGCAAAGATCTTTATAATAGAAATCTGCATGCCCCCATACCTAGACTGAGTGACCCCTGAAAACCCTATAACCAAAACAAAAGAACATCATGCAAGAGGTACTGAAGAACGTCTGTCAAAACTTCTCAGAGATCTGGCGCTGACAGTACCCCTCCCTCTACGAGTGGACTCCGGACACGCAGAGCCCAACTTCTCAGGATGGGACCTATGGAAAGCCCTAATAAGACAAGTGGCCTTAATGTCCGCCACTGGGACCCACATCCTCTCCTCAGGACCATAACCCTCTCAATGAACGAGGTACTGGAGAGAACCGCGGATAATACGAGAATCCACAATCCTAGAGACCTGAAATTCAAGATTACCATCAACAAAAATCGGAGGAGGAGGCAAAGAGGAGGGTACAGTGGGTTGGACATAATAGGGACTTGTGAAAAACATTATGGATCTTCCAAGTCTGAGGAAGATCAAGACGGAAAGCAACGGGATTGATGACGGACAAGATCTTGTAAGGTCCAATAAACTTAGGACCCAACTTCCAGGAGGGAACCTTCAATTTGATATTCTTAGTAGACAACCACACCCAGATCACCCACATTCAGGTCCGGACCAGGCACACGTCTCTTATCCGCCACACGCTTATATCTCTCACTCATGCTCTTTAGATTACCCTGAATCTTTTGCCAAATAGATGACAAAGACGAGGAAAATCTCTCCTCATCAGGTAAACCAGAAGACCCCTCTCCAGAGAATGTCCAAAACTGCGGATGAAACCCATATGCACCAAAAAATAGTGACTTATCAGAGGACTCCTGGCGACGGTTATTTAAAGCAAACTCAGCAAGGGGCAAAAAAGAACACCAATCCTCCTGATTCTCTGTCACAAAACAGCGCAGATATGTTTCCAGATTCTGATTGACGCGCTCGGTCTGGCCATTCGACTGCGGGTGAAAAGCAGAAGAGAATGACAACCGAACCCCCAAGAGAGAACAGAAAGCCTTCCAGAATCTGGAAACAAACTGCGTGCCCCTATCAGAGACTATGTCTGAAGGAATGCCATGCAATTTGACAATGTGGTCAACAAATGCTTGCGCCAGCGTTTTAGCATTGGGTAACCCAGGAAAAGGAATGAAATGCGCCATTTTGCTAAAACGGTCCACCACCACCAGGATCACAGTCTTCCCCGAGGAACGAGCCAGGTCCGTAATGAAGTCCATGGACAGATGTGTCCAAGGACGGGAAGGAATGGGTAACGGGAGGAAAGGACCCGATGGCCGTGAATGAGGGACCTTGGCACGAGCGCAGGTCTCGCAGGCTGCCACAAAACCCTCAACCGTCTTACGAAGAGCCGGTCACGAGAATCTCCGAGCAATGAGATCCACTGTGGCTCTACCCCCCGGGTGCCCAGCAAGGACAGTATCGTGGTGCTCCTTAAAAACCTTGTGTCGTAAAGCCTCTCGCACAAACAACCTCCCAGGAGGACAAAGATCAGGAGCCTCTGCCTGGGCTGCCTGAACCTCTGCCTCTAATTCAGGATAAAGAGCAGAGACGACCACCCCTTCAGCCAAAATGGGACCCGGGTCTTCAAAGTTCCCCCCTCCCGGAAAACAACGTGACAGGGCATCAGCCTTCACATTCTTAACCCCAGGGCTAACAACAAAAGTAAACCTTGAAAAGAACAAAGACCATCTGGCCTGTCTCGGGTTCAGACGTTTGGCTGACTCCAAGTAGGCCAGATTCTTATGGTCGGTAAACACAGTAATAGGGTGTCTGGCTCCCTCTAGCCAATGGCGCCATTCCTCAAAAGCTAACTTGATGGCCAACAACTCCCTATCTCCCACATCGTAATTTCTCTCTGCGGAGGAGAGTTTCTTCGAGAAAAAGGCACACGGTCGCCATTTGGCAGGAGAGGGACCCTGAGACAAGACCGCACCCACACCCACCTCAGAAGCGTCCACCTCAACAATGAAGGGCTGAGAGACATCAGGTTGTACCAAGATGGGAGCAGAAGCAAAACTCTCTTTGATACTAGAAATGGCCTTACGCGCATCTACCGACCAGGAGGAAAAATCTACCCCCTTTTTAGTCATGTCAGTGAGTGGCTTAACAACCGACGAATAATTCAAAATGAACTTCCTGTAATAATTGGCAAAACCCAAAAAGCGCATCAGCGCCTTCTGATTCTCAGGAAGCTCCCAATCAAGCACAGCGCGGACCTTCTCAGGGTCCATGCGAAAACCAGAAGCGGAGAGAAGAAAACCCAGAAATTGAATTTCTGGAACCGCAAACACACATTTTTCCAGTTTAGCGTACAATTTTTTCTCCCGCAAAATGAGCAAGACCTGACGTAGGTGGTCCCTATGAGTTTTGAAATCAGGAGAAAAAAATCAAAATGTCATCTAGATACACTAGTACAAATTTCCCCATTAAATGATAAAAAATGCTGTTCACAAAATGTTGGAAGACGGCTGGAGCATTCATCAAACCAAAAGGCATAACCAAATTCTCGAAATGGCCCTCAGGGGTATTGAAGGTCGTCTTCCATTCGTCCCCTTCCCTGACCAGGTTGTATGCCCCTCTTAAATCGGACTTAGAAAAAACTTTAGCCCCAACAATCTGGTTAAACAGGTCCGGGATCAGAGGAAGCGGATAAGGGTCACGAATTGTGATACTGTTCAGCTCCCTGAAATCCAGACATGGTCTTAAAGAACCATCTTTTTTCTTAACAAAAAAACAAAACAGCGGCCACAGGTGACTTCGAGGGTCGGATGTCTCCCTTTCTCAGGCTCTCAGAGATATAAGTACGCATAGCGACCCTTTCAGGTTGAGAGAGATTGTATAAACGAGATTTAGGCAGCTTGGCGCCTGGGATGAGATTAATAGGGCAATCGTACTCCCGGTGAGGGGGCAACTCCTGGACACCACTCTCTGAAAACACATTCGAAAATTCAGAGAGAAAAGATGGCACAGTGTTAGTAGAAACCTCTGAAAGAGACGTTGAGAGGCAATTCTCTCTGCAAAAGTCACTCCAACCATTTATTTGCCTCGCTTGCCAATCAATGGTGGGGTTATGTTTAGTGAGCCAGGGTAGCCCCAACACTAGAGGAGTAGGTAATCCGCTTAAGACGAAACATGACACATCCTCAACATGAGCATCACCCACAGTCAAACGGATATTGTGAACTATGCCCTTTAACAATTTTTGAGAAAGTGGAGCGGAATCAATAGCAAAAACAGGTATGTCCTTTCCCAAAGTGCATACCTGGAAACCATGTGTTATAGCAAATTTATTATCAATGAGATTGACAGCTGCTCCACTATCTACAAAAATCTAACAAACCATGTTCTTGCTCTCTAGCGCCACCCTGGCAGGTAGGACAAAACAGGAACTACAAGCAAATGGAAAACCTTCAATTTCCGCATCAATCTTGCCAATAGTAACAGATGGAACATTTTTAGAGGACTTTTTTCTTTTTGTTTCATTATTACCCTCAACAAACTCCCTGAATCTCCTAGAGGGGCAAACATTTGCCAAATGATTTATACCTCCACAACAGAAACAAACCCTCCTCTGAGAGCTGAATCCTTTATTATTAGAGGCAAGCAAACCCAGCTGCATGGGCTCCGACTCAGAGGGGATTGAGAGAGACTGAGGCCCCTGTGCACTGAATGAGACCGACCCAGTGTCCTTGGACTGAATATGACAGGAAGGAGTGATCTCTCCTCTCTCTCTAAGACGCCTGTCAATACGAACAGCCCGAGACATGGCCGACTCCAAGGAGGCTGGTCTCTCATGAAAGGCAAATGCATCTTTCAATCCCTCCGAAAGACCATGGCAAAATTGACTTCGGAGTGCAGCATCATTCCAACCAGAATCAGCTGCCCATCTCTGAAATTCTGAACAGTATATCTCTGCGGACTGTTTACCCTGGCATAAAAGAGGCAGTTTAGATTCAGCCAGAGCAATACGATCCAAATCATCATATATCTGACCCAGGGCTACAAAAAATTCAAAGGCTCAAGACTGAGCGTTATCCCTGAGCAGCGAGATGATGATCCCCACCCTCTGCTCCTCATCACCAGAGGAATGGGGAAGTAGGCGAAAATGGAGTTTGCAAGCCTCTCTAAAACGAACAAAATTCTCACTACCCCCGGAGAACGTATCCGGAAGCGAGATCTAAGGCTCAGAACAAACTCCATGAACGCAAGCAGAACCGGTCACCTGAAACTGAGAGACAGTTTTACGGAGATCTGCCACCTCCAGTGAAAGACCCTGTACGCGGTCAATCAAGGCTGAAACTGGATCCATGCTTAAGACGGTTTTGGCGGTTTATAATGTCACGGATGGTGTTGCAGAAAACTAGAAGTCATAAATAAAGATCTAACTGACTTGATCCCAAACTAAGGAACATATGGGTGAGCCCTACAAAAGCCCTAGAGCTCTCCCTGACTGCTCAGCCCATGCAAAGATCTTTATGATAGAAATCTGCATGCCCATGTACCTAGACTGAGTGACCCCTGAAAACCCTATAATAGTGAGGGGAAACGACCACCGCCTCCCTGCACTCAATACGGAGGGAGTCAGGGTTACCTAGAATCAAGCCAACAGGAAAACACAAATAAAGGAATAGACTTATCTGAGGAACCAGCAGTTGCAGCATCTAGCAGTGAGCACAATCCAGGAAGTAGTATAAACCGCAAAGTGAGGCAGTATGGGAGGGGATATAAAGGGAGGCAATCACTGCTAATAGATGACAGCTGGGAGAGGGAGAAGAGATGACAAAGTGAAACCAAAACAAAAGAACATCATGCAAGAGGTACTGAAGAACGTCTGTCAGAACTTCTCAGAGATCTGGTGGTGACAATTTCCCTATAACATCTGGAAGAACAAACTGTAGACCCGAGTCCAGAAAGGTTCTGGCAAGATGCACACATTGCCCAGATATAACAGCAAAGGGATCAGGTAGGTTTTGATAATGTTCACCCTTTCCCTTAAGGGTCAAAGATCAACCCTTCGACTGGTCCACCCTCTGAGCGGCAATTTTAAGCCTGCTGTCCCAATTTTGATATGGGTAATCCCCCTGGCCAAATTCAATGTCGAGGACTTTTGTAGACTCCTGTGGCTCTGGACGGGTGTCCGGGAGATCAAAACCAGGATCTCCACCCCCCAGCCAGAGACTATCATACTTATCCCGGTTGATCTTGGACCCAGATGACTCTGAGTAGCATTCTACCTCCGTCAGCACCCACTCTGCCTCCCCTCTCGAAGACACAAAGATAGTTACGTCATCAGCATACGCCACCACCCTCAATGGGGTCTCCGGAGCTGCCCGCTCCATCCTGACACCCGCCAATGGCCACGATCAACCCTCAATCGCGAACATGTACAATAGCGGGCTCAAAGGACAACCCTAGCAAACCCCAGATCCCACCTCAAAAGGGCGGCCAATCCAACCGTTCACAAGTGGGAAACTCTCTCCTCCTGCATACAAGGTCTTAAGCCAATCAACAAACCCCCCCGGCAGGCCATATCTCAGAAGGACAGACCAGAGGTACTCGTGGTCAATGCGATCAAGCGCTTTTGCCTGATCCAAGGACATCCTGTACCCCTTCCAATGGCCTGCTCTGCCCTGCTCCACGGCCTCCCAGACACTGAGCACAGCACTAAAAGTACTGCGGCCTGGAACAGAGCAATGCTGGGCCCCGGAAAGGAGCTGGGGCGCAAACTTCACCAACCAATTAAATAGCCCCTTCGCCAGAATCTCTGTTCACACCGAGGAGCGCTATGGGACGCCAATTCTCAATGTGGAACGGATCTTTTTTGCTTTGACAGAATGATCAGGGCCGACCTCCTCATTGACTTTGGTAGAGTGCCCGAGGAGAGACACTCATTGAATACCTCAGTCAAGAGGGGAACTAAGGTGTCCTTAAAGGTCTTATAAAACTCAGATGTTAAGCCACCCGGACCTGGTGATTTTTTGGAAGCAAGCCCCTCAATCACCAGACTGACTTCCTCTTTCTGGATCATTTTAGTCAAAACCTCAAGAGAGGGGTCTACTCCTGGTTCAGGAACAGTTTCAGACAGGAAAAGCCGATATCTTATCACGATCCTGTATTATACTCAGGGTGGATAAAAATCAATGATTTAAAAAAAATAATAATCTAAAAAAATCAGATTTTTGGGTAATCAGATTTTTTTTATTTAAATCGGATTTTTTTTTAATATAAAATGCTTTTTGAGGAAAATATATTACCATCCAAAAGGTTATTGCATCATGAAATAAAGATTCGTTTTTTAATCATGTAGAATATGGCTGTATATGTTTTTAATTTTTTTGGTAAATAAATTCCATTAATTCATTCACAATCAGTGATGGCCAGTTCGCATTGTTTGCCCGCGAACACATGCGGGCTGCCATCTTTTTTCACAAGTCCAGCGATGCACAGGTAAGCCCTTACCTGTGCCTGTGCGCTAACCAGTCTGAAATCAAATGCGGTCACCGGGAGCAGGCAGTTCCGAGAACAGCCGCTGGGGGCCTTCATCAGGCTGTTCTCTGAACTGCCTGCTCCCGGTGACCGCATTTCATTTCAGACCGGCTCGCGCACAGGCACAGGTAAGGGCTTACCTGTGCATCGCCGTACTTGTGAAAAAAGATGGCAGCCCGCATGTGTTCGCGGCAAACAATGCGAACTGGCCATCACTGTTCACAATGTCATGCTCTTGATGATCATCAAGTGTGCAGTGGGTCTAGACAGAGGACGCAAAATAGCTGGGCTACATTATTGGTAATGATTCGAACTATGGACTAATTTGGTACGGAGACAGGGTGCTTTTTTAAAAATCACATTAGGTTGTTGTGGGATTTCTTTACCTATCACAGGATCGTTCTTCAAAGTAGCCCAATTTTTTCTTATCGCATTTTTAATCAGACCGGCTTCGTTTTGGCCTGTTTGCTTTCCTATATCCATGTTATCTAACTGTTTCTAAAGTGTGGAAAGTCTGTTATTTCTGGAGCAGCGCGGTCCAACTGAGAAACGCACTAATATAGTTATGTTCAGCTGACATTAGCACATCACTAATGCAGCCAGCTTAATACCCATTTTTCAGGTGACAGAAACCCTTTAAACAAGGGATTATTTTTCTATAGTACAAGCAGGGGCGTGCACACATAGGGCTCAAAGCCCCTGCCCCCTTCTGCCCCTTTAATGCCCTGCGTTTGCCAGGCCGGTGCGGCGCATCCACACAGCAGTGTTTATGGAGGGGGGGGGGGGAAGATGTGCTGCTGTGCTGCCAGGCCCATGGAGGGGGAGAAATGTGCCATTGGGGGGGAAGAGGTAAGATGTGCTGCTGCCAGGCCCATGGAGGGGGAGAAATGTGCCATTGTGGGGGGGGGGGGGCGGAGGAAGTGCTGCCATGGAGGGGGGGGGGGGAAGAAATGTGACACGAAGGGGGTGCTGTAAAAAGGAGGGGGTGATGTGACATGGAGGGGGAGAAATGTGACATGGATGGAGGGGGAGTAATGTGACATTAAGGCCGGGGGGCATCATTGGGGGCACTTTTTACTGGCACATTATTAGGTGGCACTATGGGGGCACTTCTTGCTGGCACATTATTGGTGGGAACTATAGGGGCATCTACTGAGGCCACAAAGAAGGAGTATGTTATATGGAGGGCTCTGTACAGTGGCATTTTATACTGGGACACATGGTGGGTACTATGGTGAAGGGGGGAGAGGAGTACTATGGGGTCATCTCCGGGGGGCACTAAGAATGGGTATTTTATGCTTGCAAATTATAGGGGACACTGAGGGCATCTACTGAGGCACTATATAGGGGCATTTTATACTAGTACATTATGGGGGAACTAGGAGGAAGTGGGGAGAGGAGCACTATGGGGGATTTACTGGGGGCACTATATAGGGGTATTTTATACTGGCACATTATGGGGGACACTATGGGACTATGGGAACATTAGCTCAACTGGGGGCATTACAAGGGGGTATTTTTTGCACTGTCTATTATAAGGAGAATTATTACTACTGGGGGGCTTTATTACTCCCCCATGGTGTGAGCTTCCTAGTAGCAGCACCAGCCTCTCCCTGCTCTGCTATCCCTCTGCCCCTTCTCCAAATCCTTATTATGAAATCTTTCTCATTAGGATAAAACACATCAGCTCCACCGAGCCCCCGGCCAAAGTGTTGAAGTGGTGTCCGAGATCCCCAAGGGCCAAGCCAAGTAATTGTAAGTTTTCATGGGAACGATGTTTGTTATACACATACAGCATACACTGTGCCACACAATATACAGTATACCTCTACACTGTGTAATCTGTTCTATAAGCACCACATTATTTTCTGTCCGCCACCACAAAACAATACAGTATCAATAAATTAATGGAGAACAAGGTACGGCTTCTAGAAAAGTAAGCTTCGTGGTACAAGCATTTTTTGAAATTATGACAAGTGCCCTTTTTTGCCCCTGCCCTTCAAAATGTCTGTGCACGTCCCTGAGTACAAGTATTTTCTCAAAAAATGCTTCTTAGAATGCTTCCCCTATTCCATGTCTAATCCTGCAGCTAAGATTCTGAATACCAGAAATTGGCAGTCTTAAGAGAAATGACTATAACCACAATGTAGTACTGCACCAGCAATGGAAAAGCATAGAGAGAGGAGTAAATGAATTCTGTGTCACATAATACTATTCTGTGGTAATTAATTTAGTCACAAAATAAGGCTACATTCACATGACTGTAGTGTTTTGCAGCCCCATTGAAAAGAATGAGTCGCATCTGATCCGCAAAATTGCGGAACGGATTTAGACCCATTCATACAGTCGGGTGAATAATCCCTTAGTCTGCGTGTGAGTTATTCACAGTATAGGAGATGATTAGCAGATCATCGGGGTCCTACCTCTGGCACCCTCACCGATCACGATAACGAGGGCCCCTTTAACGTTGTCTAGTCTATAGTAACCATTGAATGTGTCATTAGTATACCTGTGTACCGAACCTTATCTGTCTACTGATTCTGCTCTTTGCTGCCAGTCTGAACTTTGGAACTCTGACCTGGACTATGCATGTACTCTGCCTGCCCTGACATTTAAAGGGTGAATACCAGGGAACAACTAGGACAACGGCCTTAGGTTTAGCCCAAAGTCGAACTGGTTAATTGGCACAGTGAGTCCACACCCACTGCCGGTTTCAATCAATTGCTCACTGAGAACTTGCAGTGTAACAATTTTCACTGTAAAAAAATCCCCAAAAAACTCCCTCTCGAGGATCATCTTGTCTCAGTCCCCTCCTTCCCCTTCCCCAATAAGGGGTTTGACAAGTTCAAGGGGGACAAATTTTAAAGGGAATCTGTCACAAACCAGCAGTGTAATGCACACAGAGGTCTCCTTTTTGAGTCCTCTCCATTATGACCATTTACTGCTGGTTTGTCGAAGCACAGCAACAGAATGCAATTGAGTATGAAGATACAAATTACATAATCTTAGTCTGTGTTACTTACACAATGCCTCGCTTACTCTAGTTTGTGGGTGTCTCCGAGTTGACACATTCCCTATAACGCAGACACTATCCCTCCATGCTAAGTACTGATGTGTCTGGGCAGGAATCTCACAACAGTTTTACATACAGTACAGACCAAAAGTTTGGACACACCTTCTCATTCAAAGAGTTTTCTTTATTTTCATGACTATGAAAATTGTAGATTCACACTGAAGGCATCAAAACTATGAATTAACACATGTGGAATTATATACATAACAAACAAGTGTGAAACAACTGAAAATATGTCATTGTAACGGGGTTCCGAAGGTGCACTCGGTCTCCCATTAGCCGCAGACCGGCTGCTTAGCTTCAGGAGCGAGGATCTGTGTTTGACCTCGTTCCCAGGGCGGCTTTGCTAGCTGGGAGGCCCCCTGCTCCTAAGTCTGCCTTGAGCGCCGAGCTGATCACTCGGTGCTCGACTGGTTGGTCTGTCGGTCATCTGACGCTGGCCACGTCACATGACCCTCACTCCCCACTATAAATACAGGCAGCCTGCTGGCCACAGGTTGCCTGTTAATTTAGGTTCCACCTGTGATTTGGTCTTTCCTGGCGTACTTACCTCCTGCTGAATTCCTGACGATCCTCTGCCTGCTCCTTGTATACTTTGCTGCTCTCCTGGTATTCTGACCCCGGCCTCCTCCTGACGATCCTCTGCTGACTCCTTTGGTACTTCACGACTCTCCTGGTATTTATGACTCGGCTTCTCCTGACAATTCTCTGCTTGCTCCATTTGTACTTTGTAGCTTTCCTGGTATTGACTCGGTCCGTTCACGTTCTGTTGTTTGTCTGTCTGTCATCCCTGCACTTATTCTAAGCTAGGGATTGCCGTCCAGTTGTCCCCTGTCATTAGGATTTGCGAGGCAAGTAGGCAGGGCCAGGAGTAAGGGTGGAGCGCAGTGGTCACTTCCCTCCCCCCTGTGTGTGTGTGTGTACGCGACCGTTACAGTCATATTCTAGGTTCTTCAAAGTAGCCACCTTTTGCTTTGATTACTGCTTTGCACACTCTTGGCATTCTCTTGATGAGCTTCAAGAGGTAGACCCCTGAAATGGTTTTCACTTCACAGGTGTGCCCTGTCAGGTTTAATAAGTGGAATTTCTTGCCTTATAAATGGGGTTGGGACCATCAGTTGCGTTGAGGAGAAGTCAGGTCGATACACAGCTGATAGTCCTACTGAATAGACTGTTAGAATTTGTATTATGGCAAGAAAAAAGCAGCTAAGTAAAGAAAAATGAGTGGCCATCATTACTTTAAGAAATGAAGTTCAGTCAGTCAGCCGAAAAATTGGGAAAACTTTGAAAGTAAGGGCTATTTGACCATGAAGGAGAGTGATGGGGTGCTGCGCCAGATGACCTGGCCTCCACAGTCACCGGACCTGAACCCAATCGAGATGGTTTGGGGTGAGCTGGACCGCAGAGTGAAGGCAAAAGGGCCAACAAGTGCTAAGCATCTCTGGGAACTCTTTCAAGACTGTTGGAAGACCATTTCAGGGGACTACCTCTTGAAGCTCATCAAGAGAATGCCAAGAGTGTGCAAAGCAGTAATCAAAGCAAAAGGTGGCTACTTTGAAGAACCTAGAATATGACATATTTTCAGTTGTTTCACACTTGTTTGTTATGTATTTAATTCCACATGTGTTAATTCATAGTTTTGATGCCTTCATAGTCATGAAAATAAAGAAAACTCTTTGAATGAGAAGGTGTGTCCAAACTTTTGGTCTGTACTGTACATGAAGACTGGACTGGGAAGTGGATGAACCACAGCAGCAACATTGAAAAGGAGCGCACCTAGAATATTACCTATATATGCTATATGTTTTGTTAAATTTTTACTGTGAACCAAAGGGTTGCTTTAAAGCAGGGGTGCACAACCTCTGTCCCGTGGGCCACATGCGGCCCCCAGAGCCATGGTTTGCGGCCCCCGTCCTGCTGGGCAGAAACACAGCTGATCCTGCGATCAGCTGTGTTTCTGCTCGGAGCGCCGCACAGCGATGGAGAACAGCGGCTGCTCCCTCACTGTAGCAGGAGCGGAAAGGGTCCCCGGCTATTAGTGAGAGCGGGGAAGCCGAGGAGAAGACAGAAGCGCTTTATTAGCGCTTCTGCCTTCTCTATAAGCTCTGCAGTGTGGACCTGGCGATCACGTGATCGCTGGGTGTCTCGGGCGCAGAGGAGCACAGAGCTGCAGGGTCAGGAGACCCTGATCAGCTCTGCCCTGGTACAAAATCCCCCCCAGGCTGGTTTCCCTGTAACTGGGGCTCCTTTGGATGCTCCAGTTACAGTGGAAATAGAACAAAAAAAAGTCACTTATTGTCTCCCAAAGGTCTTTGTGACCTCTTGGGGACAAATTATTAAAATATTTTTTTTAAATGTAAAAATGAAATAAAAAATATAATAAAATATAAAGAAAAGAGAAATAAAATATTATGTGGCACAAAAAAATAGAAAATTATTAAAGAAAATAAAAAAATAAAATACAATAAAAAGGAAAAAGAGTGTTCACTGTCCCGCAACAGTCTTTTTAACCAAAATACAAATAAAATAAAAAGGAAAAGTGTTCATTGTCCTCCAACAGTCTTTTTTTGACCTCTTGTTGGACATATTATGTGGCAAAAATATATTTAAAAAATAAGTAATAAACCAATTATAAAAAAATAATACAATAAAATATTAATAAAATACAAATAAAAGTAAAAAATAAAAAGGAAAGTGCAAAATTTTAAAAAGTGACGGTGTCCCCCAAGGTCTTTTTATGACCTCTTGGGGGGACATATTATGTAGCAGAAATATATTAAAAATTAAGTTATGGAATTCAATCGTCAGAAAATATGACACTCCCAAGTTCATTCTTCAAACAGCAAAACATCAGGAATGATGACATTTACAGGTGCCAAGATTAGGCTACTTTCACACTAGCGTTCGGAGCGGGTCCGTCTGATGTTTCCTCAGACGGATCCTCTCCTATAATGCAGACGTTTGCATCCGTTCAGAACGGATCCGTCTGCATTATAACTTAGAAAAATTTCTAAGTGTGAAAGTAGCCTGAACGGATCCGTCCAGACTTTACATTGAAAGTCAATGGGGGCGGATCCGTTTGAAGATTGAGCCATATTGTGTCATCTTCAAACGGATCCGTCCCCATTGACTTACATTGTAAGTCTGGACGGATCCGCTTGCCTCCGCACGGCCAGGCGGACACCCGAACGCTGCAAGCAGAGTTCAGGTGTCCGCTCGCTGAGCAGAGTGGAGGCTGAGCGCTGGCAGACTGATGCATTCTCAGCGGATCCGCCTCCACTGAGAATGCATTAGGGCCGGACGGCTGCGTTCGGGGCCGCTTGTGAGCCCCTTCAAACGGAGCACACGAGCGGACACCCGAACGCTAGTGTGAAAGTAGCCTTAATCCCTTCTATCCCAGGCCAGTTTTCACCCTCCTGCCCAGGCCATTTTTTGCAAATCTGACATGTCCCTTTATGTGGCAATAATTTTTAAACATTTTTACTTATACAAGCGATTCTGAGATTGTTTTCACATTTGTACTTTGTACTTCATGTTAGTGGTACATTTCTCTGCTTTTAAAACAAAGTGACACCTCATAAAATATTTATTATTTAACATTCACCATATGTCTACTTTATGTTGGAGTCATTTAATTTTTTTAGGACGTTAGAAGGCTTAGAATTTTAGAAGCAATTCTTAAAATTTTTAAGAAAATTTCCCAAACCCACTTTTTAAGGGCCAGTTCAGTTCTTAAGTCACTTTGTGGGGCTTACATAGTAGAAACCACCCATTTTAAAAACTATACCCCAAGTTATTCAAAACTTTTTTTTAAATAATTTTATAGACTTTGTTAACCCTTTAGGTGCTCCACAAGAATTAAAGGAAAATGGAGATTAAATTTCCAAATTTCACTTTTTTGGCAGATTTTCTATTTTAATCCATTTTTTCCTTAACACATCAAGGGTTAACAGCCAAACAAAACTCAATATCTACAGTATCACCCTGATTCTGCAGTTTACAGAAATACCCCATATGTGGAGGTAAACTGCTGTAAGGGTACACGGCAGGGCGCAGAAGAAAAAGAGACCGTATGGTTTTTGGAAGGCAGATTTTGCTGGACTGGTTTTAGACACCATGTCCCATTTGAAGACTCCCTTATGCATCCCTACAGTAGAAACTCCTAAAAAGTGACCCCATTTTGGAAACTACGGTATAAGGTGATAGTTTTATTGGTATTATTTTGAGGTACATATGATTTTTGATCGCTCTATATTATGCTTTTTGTGAGGCAAGGTAACAAAATGTTTACAATGTTCATCTGACAGGTTAGATCATTGATGGGCAAACGTATACGGCCCGACTGACCTTTTTATTCGGCCTGAAGAGCTGCTCATGCGACTGCGATCCGGGGTGGAGTTCAGGCGGCGATTGAGGATTGCGGCTTCCGGATTCCATTCTTCCTCCCAGGGCCGTTTCTACAGCCGGGTGAGGTCAAAAGAGGGGGGCGCCGTCAGCAAGGCCCAGCGCCGGAGGGTGGCCCTTTCTGTCCGGAGGCAGCAGGAGTGGAGATGAGCGCTTACATTGTGCAAGCGCTCATCTCCATATTCATCTGTATCGCCGTCCTCAGGACAGCGATACAGATGAATGGTGCGGAGGAGCAGGGGAGAGGCATCTCTCTTGCCCGTTCTTCTGATAGGCTGCAGGCCTAGTGCCTGTAGCCTATCAGAGGCCGGTGCAAGCGGCGCGATGACGCCATCGCGCCGCCTGAGCCGTACAGAGCGGGACACAGGCCGGAAGAGGCCTGCATCGCATCACTGACAGCAGCATAAGGTAAGTATATGTGTTTATTTTTATTATTTATAGTATACTGTGGCAAGAAGAGGGGTGGGGGCCCTATATACTGTACTGGCACAATATGGAGGGGTACTATGGAGAAGAGGGGAAGCACTATGGGGGCCCTATATACTGCCAAAATATGGGGGGGGCCATTATGGAGAAGAGGAGGAAGCACTATGGGGGCCACTATGGAGAAGATGGGAAGCACTATGGGGGCCCTATATACTGGCACAATATGAGGGGGGGGGGGCACTATGGAGACTTTGATGCCTTAGCAAAAAAGGGAGACCAACAGCACTGTTCCCACTAAAATTTAAGGTGAGTTATACATACTATGTTATGAAAGAAATACATTGCATAAAAGTTTTGTACAATAACTCTTTTTATTCTTTTCTACCTTGAATTAAACTAAACCTTTAATGTTACGAAATTTTTATTTAATTAATATTAATTCACACAAACGCCCCATCCATCTACTCTTGGTCTGGCCCCCGGGTCCAATATATGAACCCATTGTGGCCCACGAGTCAAAAAGTTTGCCCACCTCTGGGTTAGATAATGTGCTATTTTTATAGAGCAGGTTGTTACGGACGTGGCGATATAAAATATGTCTACTTTGTTTCAGTTTTACATAATAAAGCATTTTTGAAAAAAAAAATGTTTTTGTGCCATAGTTTTTGTCTAGGTAGGGTCTAATTTTTTGCAAAATATGGTGACGGTTTGACACTATTTTGGGGTCATACGCCTTTTTGAACGCTTGGTGTTTCACTTTTTGTGATGTAAGGTGACAAAAATGGCTTTTTTGGTACAGTTTTTATTTTTTTTACAGTGTTTATTTGACGAGGTAGATCATGTCATATATTTATAGAGCCAGACGCAGCGATACCTAATATGTGTGTTTTTTTTCTTTTTTCTTATAAAATCAGGGGAAAGGGGCTTTTTTTTTTTTTTTTTTTTTACTCGCAACTCTATTTTTTATTATTACAATTATTATTGTAATGCATTGCCTGTTAGTGTATTACACAGTGTAATGGCTGGATCTCCCAGGCTTCCGTAGAAGGCAGGTTCCGATGCCTTGCAAAGGCAGCCTTCTCACCCATCGGGTCCCCGTCACCACAGCGCAGGGACCCCATGGGATCCCTCACCCACCGTAAACACATTCTAAGCTGCAGTCAGCGCTGACCGTAGCATAAAAGGGGTTAATCTGCCAGCATCGGCTTTTACAGCGATGCCGGCGGATACAGCAAGGGCCCGGCTAAAACCGCACTGATTGGGCGGGCACCGCTCTCGCAGAATATATAGGGCTGGGAGCTGAGCATTTGTGTCCACCTCAGCAATGTTACTGAGGTGGACAGAGAAAAGAACAAACAGCAGGTGGCACTATACAGATACATTTTCTTGGGAAAATTCAGAGGATACACAATTTTTTTTTAATTACGATTTTATTATTGATCTTCTGCTTATTGGAGATTCATATCGATCTCTGTACTCTGTCCTTTTTATTCAGTTCCTAGACTGTCTTTGTTTCCTATATAACCCACTTATTCTGTGTATTATATACAGCCCCTCCAATCCTTCATACAACCCAGGAGTAACATACAACCCTCGCAGATACTTATATATAAAAATACTTTGCTGGTAACATAGAGGTGACAAAGAAATGGACATTACATGAAGATATAAATATTACATGGAATACACCACCACACACAGCTAACTCCTTTCCTGCCCTCCCTGGAAGCTAAGCAAATGTGGCTAATAAGGCTACTTTCACATTAGCGTTTTTTGCGGATCCGTCATGGATCTGCAAAAACGCTTCCATTACAATAATACAACCGCATGCATCTGTCATGAATGGATCCGGTTGTATTATGTCTTCTATAGCAATGATGGATCTATTTTGAACTCCATTGAATGTCAATGGGGGACGGATCAGTTTTCTATTGTGCCAGATAAAACGGATCCGCTCCCATTGACTGACATTGTGTGCCAGGACGGATCCATGGGTGTCCGCCTTCAGAGCGGAATGGTGACTAAACGGAGACAAACTGATGCATTCTGAGCGGATCCTTTTCCATTCAGAATGCATTAGGGCAAAACTGATCTGTTGACGAATCTCACAAACGGAAAGCTAAAACGCTAGTGTGAAAGTAGCCTAATGTATATGTGTATATGTATGTATGTATATATATATATATATATATATATATATATATATCCAAATCCCAATATATATTGTCTACTGGATCTACACAACTAACCAACTCCCATCCAGTACCTGACCATTAGTACATGTGCCGGCCACAGGATCCACAGTCTCACGTGTGAATGGAATACAATTGCAGACTACAAATATCTATGGGAACACATATAAAGTCTACTGGGATAATATACTTACACACATACACAGAAAGCACACATATAATATAACAGCTTGTTCCTGAGATGCTGTTGGTCCAGGGGTTGCAGGGAGTTTCACGTAGCCTACATGTTCCTGTGTCTCAGCCCATCGACTCTACCCTATGACCACCCAAATATCGTCCAATCTGTTGGCCAAGAGAAAGTTCTCCAACTGCATTTACAACGTGCCCTTCCTGTCTTTGATATGCTAACAAGGGACTCAGTGCCCAAATGGCTTCTGGGCATATTGATGTCTATATTGATATCACAGAATAATATCAATATATACTATATCCAATTATTAGGCTTTTTTGTGTGATCATCATATTGAGGGTCTGGTGGGAACCATATTTTTCTGTAACAGATCTCCAGATGTTGGTTTGAAGAATGTAGAATATTTAGCATTTGACAACCTGTTTATGTGACCCAAAGTCATTCATTAGTTGCCAAAAAATCAATCACTGTATCATTGTGTCAGTAAAAAAGAGTGCACCTGTTTTATAGGGACCTGAAGGTTGTTTAACCCCCATCCTCACCAGAACTGGCCAAATATTAGGGCAGAGTTGTAAATTTCAATTTAAAATGATATCACATTATGGAGACTAATCTGACCCTGATAGGTCAGTCATGATGCGGTTCTGTTCCTACCTACTAACATATCTGCTTGAGTTTGCATGAGCCATTGCCTAGCAGCAGCCCATATTGTTGCTCCTTCATCCTGCACGATCTGCTGTTGTCACTAAAATCTGCTTTAGCAAAAGATTATGGCCATATCCATGTAGTAAGGACAATAATACCATTCAGTGCCACACCAAATACATCTATAAGGTGAGATCATTTTCTATGGCTGTTGTAGTGACATTTAGTCGCCATAATTAACACTTTTCTAAAAAAAAAAATGTAATCATTTTACACTGATTAATTAACCATGTAATCTCCAATACATATTTCCAGGTTCAAGGAGCCATTATGGTTGCATCCTGCTTTCAGATCATAGTTGGCTTTTCCGGTTTGATTGGCTTCCTTATGCGATTCATTGGTCCCTTAACAATCGCTCCCACTATTACTCTCATCGCTCTTCCCCTCTTCGACTCTGCTGGTCACGAAGCAGGAACCCACTGGGGGATATCTATTATGTACGTAAAAACTGTGTGGGATTTCTCAAGCCTTTTTGAGCTTATTTGCACAAATTGTTGCTTTCTTGCAATATGTAGTATTTTTACATCAGAGAGCCCACATTTGAAAAGTGGGTGGGAAGGTAAGTGCGTTTAATTATGTTAATTGGTTTCACAGATTTATTACTGCAACTTTTTAACAAACTCTAATAGTAAAAAAGGATAGCATTTGATAAAATTGTCTCAAAGTTCCCCAATGTAGAATGAAGCAAAACTGACTTCATATATTACCCTCATTATACATATCCCCTTATACAGGGGAGGACTGAGAACTTAAAGGGGTTGTCCGGGTTCAGAGCTGAACCCAGGCATACCCCCATTTTCACCTAGGTAGCCACCCTGACTTGAGCATCGGAGCAGTTCATGCTCCGAAAGCTCTCCTTTGCCCTGCGGGATTCTGGAGTTCCGGTGACGAACCAGGCTCCCCATAGGGCTGCCAGGAAGCCTGGTGATGTCACCGTCACTGATGGGCGGCTTTAGCGCTGCCCTAGCCTGTAAAACGGCTAGGGCAGCGCTAAAGCCCGCCCATCAAAACCGGTGATGTCACCGAACACACTGCTGGGTGGAAGCCTCTGCCCGGCAGTGTGTTATTGTAAATAAAAGAGCCCTTGCCCTGCGCGATCCAGCAGAGGGCAAGGGAGAGCATTGGAGCATGAAATGCTCCGATGCTAACATCAGGAGGGCTGCCTGGGTGAAATTATGGGTATGTCCGGACAACCCCTTTAAAGTAGCCCTGAAAAAAAAAACTAAAAGTGGCTCCATGTTATAGGCAGATCCAGATTGACAGAAGATGGGGCAAACAAGTAGGCAGGGACAACAGAAGTAGGGGAGGGCCAGCAATACTGTAGTACTGCACAAAATATCGCCCCAGCAGAACCAAATACCACAATGTAGCATAAAAAACTGTCCCAGCAGAACCAAATACCACAGTGCAGTGCAAAATACTGTCCCAGCAGAACCAAATACGTGCAGCACAAAATACTGTCCTAGCAGAACCAGATACCACAGTGCAGTGCAAAATACTGTCCCAGCAGAACCAAATACGTGCAGCACAAAATACTGTCCTAGCAGAACAAAATACCACAGTGTAGCACAAAATACTACCCCAACAGAACCAAATACCACAGTGTAGCATAAAACACTGCCCCAGCAGGACCAAATACCACAGTGCAGTCCAAAACACTGCCACCCGCGCCGCAGTATTCAACTGTATCATTGTCCTGAGAATGATGATACAGTTGAATTCAGGAGGGCACCTTTGGATAAGTAAATGATGCTCCTAGCATACATTAATGCTCAGTCCATCAGATCATTGTGTACTCAGCAGGTGACCATGAGGAGGGTTTGGGCGGCCCTATGGACATCAGCCCACTGGAAAATATCCCTGTGGGTTCTATGGCCAGTCCGCCCCTGCCCCTATATACTTAATGTTAAAAGGCATCCTCCCCAAGTCCTGAGTCATTCCCTTCTATCAAGTTATTAAAATATATATTCAGATGTTTCTTAGTTGTATCTGTTCTGGAAAGCTGGGTGACGATGAGTTCAGCTGTCATATTAGCAATCGGCAAGGACTGTCACTCACGTTTCCCAGATTCCTGAAGAACAAATCTGCCTGGCTGCACCCCAATATTTAGTAAAATTCCCAATTAAAGGGGTTATTTAGGAGTTAATATTGATGACCTATCCTCAATGTAAAGTGTTGTGCTTGGTAAGCTGCTGGGGGGCTGCAGCACTCACAGGAGCTCTGGTGAGCACCACAGCTTCCCGAAACAGTTGATAGGCAGGGGTGCCGGGACTGCAAACCCGTTGATGTGATAATGATGATGTATCCGGCTAACACCTTTAAATTTAAACATGAACCTGCTATAATATGTTTACTGATCTATTTCTTATTTCACTGCCATCCAGGACGACCTTCTTCATCGTCTTGTTTTCTCAATACCTACGGAATATCCCCTTTATTATCCCGTACTACTCAAAAGATAACAGAAAGTGGCAGTACTCCAGAACATATATCTTCCAGATCTTTCCGGTAATGTGACTTCTTTTAGCTATCCAAGATGATTACTAGAAATGTGATTACTCTTAGGCTACTTTCACACTAGCGTTGTTTAAATCCGGCGTTCAATTCCGACACCGGAACTGCCCGCCGGATCCGGAAAAACGTGTGAAAACTGATTACATTTGAATCCTGATCAGGATTTTGATCACAATGAAAAAATGCATTGGAAATTCAATTCTATGGGGCTGTTCACATGAGCGGTGATTTTCACGCATCACTTGTGCATTGCGTGAAAACGCAGCATGCTCTATATTCTGTGTTTTTCACGCAACGCAGGCCCCATAGAAGTGAATGGGGTTGCGTGAAAATCGCAAGCATCCGCAAGCAAGTGCGGATGCGGTGCGATTTTCACGCACTGTTGCTAGGAGACTATCGGGATGGAGACCCGATCATTATTATTTTCCCTTATAACATGGTTATAAGGGAAAATAATAGCATTCTGAATACAGAATGCATAGTAAAACAGCGCTGGAGGGGTTACATTTTTTTAATAATAATTTAACTCACCTTAGTCCAATTGATCGCGTAGCCCGGCATCTCCTTCTGTCTCCTTTGTTGAATAGGACCTGTGGTGAGCATTAATTACAGGAACAGGACCTTTGATGACGTCACTCCGGTCATCACATGGTACGTCACATGATTTTTTACCATGGTGACGTACCATGTGATGACCGGAGTGACGTCATCAAAGGTCCTGTTCCTGTAATTAATGCTCACCACAGGTCCTATTCAACAAAGGAGACAGAAGGAGATGCCGGGCCGCGATCAAGTGGACTAAGGTGAGTTAAATTATTATTTTTTCCATTACGCCCCATGACAGCACCTGTGAGAGATCCTCCTCCTTCCGGACAGGAAACAGGAACTTCCCAGATCTTTAAATTGGTCCCATGCCTTCCACCTTCAGTTCTTTCCTGTTTCCTGTCCAGGGACAGGAGGATTTCTTCCAGGTCTATTTTTCGGCTGCAGGACCTCTAGGGTTAAGACGAAACCTAGTGGAGGTACCTGTCGGCGTAAGTCTCCACTAGGAGCCGCTGAGAACCCCGGCGTCTACAATTTCTTTTCCCTTCTTCGAGCCATGGGGGGATGCCTGGGCTGCCTCGTGTCCCTGCCTGCCGGCGAAGTCGCGGCATGAGGGGGGAGCTGCGTCTTCCCTCTCATTGAGGCTGGCTGTGCTGGACGTGCGCGTCGCACCGGAAGTGACGCGTGTGTTGCACCGGCCGGAAGGGGAGGAGCTAAACATGGCGGGCGCTGCGCGGCCCATTTGAAAAAGGGAACGCCGGCCAGCCAGCGTGGAGGGAGTAGCAGCAGGATCGACCGGCACAAGCGGAACCTACAGCCCTCGATTGGCCCCCTTTACACAGCATGATGATGCAGGAAGAAGGGGATGTACAACAGCGCACCGACAGACAGGAGCAGCTTTTGGAATCCAGCATGGTACTCCTGGGGGTAAGAGGGGTTAACCCCCACCATCTCCCTTTGGGGAGTTATTATTATGGTCAGGTTAAACTGATGGGCTGTTTTATTAAATGCAGGCTAAAGAGGCCCCAAAGAAAGCTTCCCACAAAAGAGCTAAGGAGTGTGGAATCTGCAAGAGGAAGTTGAATCCATCTTACTCCAAGACATGTTGTCAACCATGTCTGGATAAGTTAGTGGCAGAGGAGTCGCCATCTTTATTACAGAGTATCCAGAATTTAGTAAAAAATGAAGTCCGTTCGTCCGTAGAGGAGCTTAGAAAATCCCTGCCTAGCTCATCCAGGCATAAGAGGGCCCAGGCGGTAGCGGAGGATACTATGGACTCTGGGTCTGAGGAGGGCGCTATTGTAGACTCAGATTCCTCTTCCGAGGATTTGACAGGGAAGCCGTTGTAGAGCTGAAGATACGGACCTATTATTGAAGGCGGTTAGATCCACGATGGAGCTGGGGGAGGAAAAGGAGTCCAGGTCTAGACCAGAGCTGATGTTTGAGAGTCTTAAGCCCAAAAAGTCTAGAGTTTTCCCCATTCAGGACTGTATCAAGGACCTGATTAAACGTGAATGGGAGAAGCCAAATTCTTTATCCCTAGAGCGGTCAAGAGAAAGTACCCCTTTGATGATTAGGAGGTCTCAGCTTGGCAGGAGGTACCAAGGGTAGACGCTCCTGTAGCTAAGATAAATAAGAAGTCAGCTCTCCCGTTTGAGGATCTAGGGTCCCTTAAAGATCCCATGGACAAAAGGGCTGATGCATACTTAAGGAAGAATTGGGAAGCTTCCACTTCTGCCTTTAAGCCAAATATAGCAACTACCTCAGTGGCTAGGTCATTAAAGCTCTGGTTGGAGGAATTAGAGTCTCATATAGAGAATAAGACTCCTAGGGATCAGCTGCTCGAGGCGATACCAACTATGTCCAGTGCAGTGGACTTTATTTCTGATGCCTCCGCTGACGCATTGAGGCTTTCCGCTAGGGCGGCTGCACTATCCAATTCAGCCAGAAGGTCGTTATGGTTGAAAGGGTGGAAGGGCGACGTAGCTTCAAAATCTAAGCTTTGCGCCTTACCTTGCCAAGGAGATTTTTTATTTGGATCAGCCTTAGATGACATTTTAGATAAGGCATCCGATAAGAAAAAAGGATTTCCAGCACTGTCCTTTCCTAAACAGGGGAAGCCATTTCGGAATAATGAAAGAAGGAAGGCTTTTGGGGATCCAAAGAAAAGATCTGATAAAAGATCTGATAAATCAAAAAGTGTGCTGTTTAAATCCAGACCTCAAACATCAAGCTCCACCCAACAATGACGCCAGACCCCAAGTGGGCGGTCGTCTTTCTTTATTTTTTCCAGCCTGGCGAAATATTACCGCAAGCGCCTGGGTAAAGGATATTATAAAGGAAGGCTATCGCCTAGACTTCAAGAGACTACCACCCAGGACATTCAAAGTTACTTCTTTAAATCAAAATTCTCCAAAACAGGTGGCACTTTCGGAGGAAATAAACAACCTCCTGGAAAAGGCAGTCCTTGTCCCAGTCCCAAAGGACGAACAAGGACAGGGTTTCTATTCAACCCTATTTCTGGTCCCCAAGCCCAACGGTACGTTCAGACTGATTATAAATTTAAAAGGTCTCAACCAGTATCTGTCCTACCAGAAATTCAGGATGGAGTCCATCTCCTCCACGGTCCTCCATCTGTTTCCCAACTGCGTGATGGCCTCAATAGACATAAAGGACGCCTACTACCACGTGCCCATCCATCCCTTGTCCCAAAGATACCTGAGGGTGGCAGTGAAGATGGGGGAATCAATCGTCCATTTACAGTTCAGAGCACTTCCTTTTGGGGTATCACAGGCGCCGAGGCTCTTCACAAAGCTGATGGCGGAGGTAATGGCAGAAGTAAGGAGGTCGAACATCATTATAGTCTCATACCTGGACGACCTTCTCTTGGTAGGGCAGTCCCCAGAGCAGTTGAAATCTCACATACAGAAGGTCCTGGGGATCCTGATGAGCCTGGGCTGGTTAATAAATTGGGACAAATCATCCCTGATTCCAACATCCAGATGCGTTTTCCTCGGCATCCTGTTAGACTCTCAGACTCAGAAATCTTATCTTCCAGCAGACAAGAAGGAGGGGATTCAGCAGAAGATCAGGTCTTTCAGCAAGGTCAAGGAAGTCCCCTTAAGAAAAGCTATGTCTATTCTGGGTCTGATGACGGCTTGTATTCCGGCTGTGAGGTGGGCCCAATTCAGGTCCAGAATACTGCAACGGCTCATTCTATCCAAATGGGATGGGAGGTCGC
Organism: Bufo bufo; assembly: GCF_905171765.1. Classification (NCBI taxonomy): domain Eukaryota; kingdom Metazoa; phylum Chordata; class Amphibia; order Anura; family Bufonidae; genus Bufo; species Bufo bufo. Next base: position 247,066,326 of record NC_053389.1, on the reverse strand, counting down.
TATCCCTGGATCACAAGATTGTGGTCCCGGGTTCAGTAACCCGGTCCCTAGCTTGGTGGCTAAAGGCTTCGAACCTCGGTCGGGGGGTAGCGTGGGTGAGACACGACCCCTTGATAATAACCACCGACGCAAGCCCTTGGGGATGGGGGGCCCATTCAGTTTTGGGGTTTTTCCAAGGTCCTTGGTCAAGAGACCAGAGTGCTCAGTCCCAAAATGCCAGGGAGTTAAGAGCAGTCCTGTGCGCACTAGAGAAAAGTCTCCCTTTTTTGTCTCAAAAGCATGTCAGGATCCTATCAGACAACGCCTCGGTGGTGGCTTATATAAACAAACAAGGGGGGACAAGATCCTATCAACTAATGGAGCTGGCATCCAGGATTTTCTTGTTAATACAGGGGAAAGCTCTGTCTCTCTCAGCGGTTCACCTGAAAGGCTCAGAGAATCACCAGGCGGACTTTCTCAGCAGACACAGATTCAGTCAAGCGAATTGGTGTCTGAATCAGGAAGTGTTTCACCAAATACAGGCCCTATGGGGATCCCCTACGATAGATCTATTCGCCTCAGTGGAAAAAAAAAGTGCAAAAAGTTATTTTCTCTCAGCAGGGAGGATCAGTCGATAGGCACAGATGCGCTCTCACAGTCGTGGGGGAAGGGCCTAGTCTATGCGTTTCCTCCCATCAGCCTATTGCCCAGAGTGATCCAGAAGATCAGGGGGGAGCAGACGACGGTGATACTAATAGCACCATTCTGGCCAAGAAGAGTCTGGTTTGCTTGGTTGAGGAGACTATCAATAGCCGATCCCTGGGTGCTTCCAGAAAGACAGGACCTATTATATCAGGGCCCTCTACATCATCCGGAAGTCAAGAACCTCCACCTGACGGCTTGGATTTTGAGAGGACATTCTTCAGGTCTAGAGGCCTATCAGAACAGGTCATCGGGACTCTCCTAGCTAGTAGGAAAAAAGTCACCTCCGAAATCTATCTGAGAGTATGGAAAAACTTCCTTCGGTTTGCAGGTCCAGGCTTAGACTTGAACTCACCCAACATCCCGTTAATTTTGAACTTTTTGCAGGAAGGCCTTAACAAAAAGCTTAAAGGGTTTCTATCACTTCATATCACATATTTAGGTGTCAGACACTAGCGATCCGCTAGTGTCTGCTCTAACAAACCATCCTAATATAATAGGTTTTGGGGCAGCCGTTTTGCTAAAATAACAACTTATATCTATATGCTAATGAGCCTCTAGGTGCTATGGGGGCGTCATTAGCACCTAGATGCTCCGTCTACCTTCCTAAACTGCCGCCGCCCAGCGCGTCCCTCCAGCCCGCCCATCTCCTGCTGAATGCGGAGCACTATGATGTTATCGGCGCAGGCGCAGTGGAGATGTCTAAGCAGGGAAGCGGTCAGACATTCACTGTGCATGCGCAGAACAGAGACGCGCACGGAGAGGATCGCATTCAGCAGGAGATGGGCGGGCTGGAGGGAACGCTGGGCGGCGACAGTTTAGGAAGGTAGACGGAGCCTCTAGGTGCTAATGACGCCCCCATAGCACCTAGAGGCTCATTAGCATATAGATATAAGTTGTTGTTTTAGCAAAACGGCTGCCCCAAAACCTATCATATTACGATGGTTTGTTAGAGCAGACACTAGCGGATCGCTAGTGTCTGACACCTAAATATGTGATATGAAGTGATAGAAACCCTTTAAACCCAGCACTCTCAAGGTGCAGGTCTCAGCACTGAGTGTCCTGTTTGACTTTCGATTGGCTACTCATCCTTGGGTCAAAAGGTTCATTAGGGGGTCCTCTAGACTATGTCCTATAGTTAAATCTAAGTCAGCCCCTTGGGACCTTAACCTGGTTCTTTCTGCTCCAACCAAGGCACCGTTTGAGCCTCTGGGGGACATCCCCTTAAAGATGTTGTCCTATAAGACCGTATTTTTAGTGGCCATTACATCTGCCAGACGAGTAGGAGAGCTGTCCGCCTTGTCCTCTTCCCCACCATATACTCAGATTCTGGAGGATAGGATTGTTTTCAAACCAGACCCTGCATTCCTGCCCAAAGTAGTGTCGGTATTCCATAAGTCTCAGGAGATAGTTCTCCCTTCCTTTTGTCAGGACCCAAAGAATGAAGGAGAAAGATCCTTTCATACTTTAGACGTTAGAAGGTGTGTCTGTGCGTATTTAGAGTCTACGAAGGACTTTAGAAAGACCCCGCAACTCTTTGTTCAATTTCAGGGTCAGAACAGGGGCTCAAAGGTTACAAGCCGTACCTTAGCCAGATGGATCAAGAGAGCGATAGGTTTGGCATATTCACTATCAGATTGTCAGGTCCCTTCAGATTTTTGAGCCCATTACACCAGGGCAGTAGCCTCTTCCTGGGCAGAAAAAGGGTGTGCTACCATAGAACAGATCTGTAGGGCTGCAACGTGGAGTTCCCCCTCTACGTTTTACAAGCACTACAGGTTGGACCTTTCATCTGTGCAGGATATGTCTTTTGGGAGAAAGGTGCTGCAGGCTGTAGTCCCTCCCTAATAGTTATCTAGTCTAGTCTCACAGGTGCTGTCATGGGGCGTAATGGAAATACTTCAATTACTCTTACCGGTAATATGTTTTCCATGAGCCCATGACAGCACCTACATAATTCCCTCCCTTAATTAAAAAAATAAATAAAAATAATAATATTTTTATTTATAAAGAATGATGATGAAAAAAAAAAAAAAGAGAGAAATTTACTCTTTAGTATGGTGCCAAAGAAGAGATATGCCTGGCATATATTTGGCGCAGAGTTTTTTTCTATTATGTTTTCTCGCCTATGTTGTTAGTTTTTACTATATATAGGTGCGTTGCTGGTCCCAGGAATCTTGTCAAATACTGAAGGTGGAAGGCATGGGACCAATTTAAAGATCTGGGAAGTTCCTGTTTCCTGTCCGGAAGGAGGAGGATCTCTCACAGGTGCTGTCATGGGCTCATGGAAAACATATTACCGGTAAGAGTAATTGAAGTATTTTTAACCCCTCCAGCCCTGTTTTACTATGCATTCTGTATTCAGAATGCTATTATTTTCCCTTATAACTATGTTATAAGGGGAAATAATACAATCTACAGAACACCGGTACCAAACATGCACGATTTTTCTCACGCGAGTGCAAAACGCATTACAATGTTTTGCACTCGTGCGGAAAAATCGCGGGTGTTCCCGCAACGAACCCGCACATTTTCCCGCAACGCCCGTGTGAACCCAGCCAAAGTGTTCAGGATTTTTGGCCGGAGGTAAAAATACAACATGCTACGGTTTTCTGAAAAGCCTGATCAGTCAAAAAGACTGAACTGAAGACATCCTGATGCATCCTGAACGGATTACTCTCCGTTCAGAATGCATTAGGATAAAATTGATCAGTTCTTTTCCGGATTTGAGCCCCTAGGACGGAACTCAGCGCAGGAAAAGAAAAACGCTAGTGTGAAAGTACCCTTAAATGCTTTTTTACCCATTTGATACATCATGTGTTAAATTTCTGTCAAATCTAAAGCTGCCTTCAAAATTCTGCTGGTTTCTGCAACCAGTGTATTGTGGGAAATTTGATTACCCTTATACAAGTAGCCACTAGAAACAATTTTACATGGATGTTAACAGAAACAAGATTACACAATGTTAAATATCTTTTATATACACTCATTGACACACCAAAAAAACATACTGCCTCCAGCCTGGAATATCGGATTGCTGCAAAACTCTGCATGCAGTTATGTCTTAAGCAGATATGTAAATGATTACAGGTTTGGTCTGACGGCATAAAAGTGCTTTCCTCACTTTCCTATAAAAAGGCTTGCAGAGGCTACTTTTGGTCAGTGTACCTCTTGGTGAGAGATTGTTGAATGCTAAACATGCCTCTAAAAAGAAATCTAAGACACTTTGCCCAGTTAACATACTTTGAGAGGGGGGGGGGGGGCATCATTGGAATAAGAGAAGCAGGATGGTTGTGTTGAATTGGCTGCCATCTAGGCCATTCTGACCTGTTAGGTGTTGGGAGTAATGGTTAAGTGAGGATGTGCACACAAGACAAACAGGCTCACACTCATCTCTCTCTGACCAGACCATTTCTAGGTGTTTAGCGGAAGGACATTTGGTAGGACATCACCCATTACGTGTCTTGCCACTGACATCCAGCCACAACTGCCTTTGTTTGCAGTGGCTTCATGAACAAGAAACCTGGTGTCACGACCATGGTCATGGTCGTGACTCTTTGGTCGCATGCAGTGGTCAGCGGTTTCCTTTTTGTTGTCAATCACAGGTGAGGGCTCTGTGTATGTTGCCTCACGTGTGGTTGCCGCTGGCAACATGACTGGTGGCTAGGCTGCTCGCTGTCATAGCATGCGGTTGCCTCTGGCAACATGTGCTTGAATGTGTTCACGGTCTATGTTTGGTATGCACAGGATTTAGTTGTGTGTGCATTTCCCTTTAAGTGACACTTTCCTTGTTTGGTGATGGAAGGCTTAACTCCTTTCCGTGTGTGTGTGGCTGCTTGGACTATTTAGCTCCTGCTGGAAGCCAGAAGTCTGAGGGGTACTTCAGCCATGGTTTATGCTGAAGTCATCCTCCTGGTTTATTTACCATCTATCCAGTGAGGGCCACCCTTGTGGTCATAAGTAATGTCTAGGCATAGATGTTCTGATGTTATGCTATCTCTTTATGTTTATTGCAGCTTATGGTCCTGGGTTCCTGTGTGGTGTGTGTGCTGTGTCCGTTTATGTTGTTGTGGACTGCAGCACTTATGCATGGATTCCAGGCTGTGTGTCTGTGGCAGATAGGTGTGGTACTAGTTTGACTACCTGCCATTGCCATATGCTGTATATGTTCCCCTTTCCTGTGCAGCTTGGCCAGTGAGACTCCTGTTCGTCCGTGCCTAGCAGGAACAGGTCGTCTTACCCTGCTCCTAGCACAGGGCTATCCTGAGGGCTAGTAGGGACCCTAGGTTCCGAAGTATGAGCCCTCCTACCATCAGGGTTGGCTCATACAGCTAGGAGTCAGGGTCAGAATTAGGGACGCGTTAGGAGGTGACCTGCTCCCTGATCCTGTCGTCCTGGCCTAGCAGCTCCCCTTATCTTTGATACTGCACGGCTGAGGGTTTCCCCCACTCTCAGCCATAACACCTGGACTGCTACATACTGGACCCGTATCGTCTTTGGCGACGAATCCAGCTTCTGTTTGGGATCCGATGACTTCATTTAGAGTATAGAGGCCTGGTGGTGAGCGCTTCAATACTGCCTTTGCAGTGGAGCAACACAATGCCCCAACTGCTGGCTGATGACCTGGGGAACCATTTTATATGACAGGCAGTCATCCCTAATAGTGCATTTATTTCCATGTTCTAAAACCTGATTATTTTTTTTTTAGATGTCCCATTACAGCTCTGCTAAGCATTTCTCCTAATCCACATTCATTCCTTATTTCTTCTTGTCTTGCTCAGGTGCTTCTTGGTATCTCCATTTCTTGGTTAATCTGCTATGTTTTGACAATCACCAATGTCTTCCCATCCAAGCCTGAGACTTATGGGTATTTTGCTAGGACTGATGTCAAAGGGAATGTCTTATCTCAAGCTCCGTGGTTCCGTTTTCCTTATCCAGGTATAAGTAATACAAGCCTTTTTCATACACAGTCGAGTGACGTTATTACGACCACCAGCTGATATCCAGTGTAACCACGGTGTGCAGCAAGGTAGGCAGCTAGACGGGCTCGCAGTGACTCAATAAGGTCCTGGTAGGTTGTCACAGGTATCTGGAGCCATGCTTCAAGTTAAAAAACCTGTCAGATGGCAGTCAACATCTCTGTAAGGGCTCATGCACACGGCCGTTGCTATTTTTGCTGTCTGCAAATTACAGCTCCACAAAACATGGATACCGCCCGTGTGCTTTCCGCATTTTGCGGAATGGAACATTATGCCCTCTATAGAACTGTCCTATCCTTGTCTGTAAAATGGACAAGAATAGGAAGTTCTATTTTTTTTTTGCTGGTGCCGCAGAATGGACATACAACACCGTGTGCTGTCTGCATATTTTGGAGCACCATTAAAGTGAATGGGTCTGCAACCGTCCCGCAAAAAATGAGGATCAGTTGCTGACAAAAACAGTGGTCAAGTGCATGACCTCTAAGTCAAACCGAAAACAAGGAGGCGTTAGGCTCTCTGTCCCATCACTGTATCATGTCTCATAAGTGTGAAACACCTTCACAAATAAGAATATAAGGTTTCAAAAATGTACTTTCTTCCCTTGGTAATTGTGGAATATTTCTTCTCTTCCTTCCTTATAAGCCTGAAGAAGAAGGACTTTAAACTGAACAATAAACATCTTCCTACAGAACTATAGTGCACAATAATAGACCTTATATGGCAGAAAGGGCCCATTTACATGGGGCAATGATTGACCAAACAGTTGTTCACACAAAAGTTCATTCCCGATCATTGCTCCATTTAAACATATATGCCAAGGAGATCAGACTGCAAAAAGTGAATGCCCTTTTGTCATTGATTGCAAATTTTAGGAAGCTTAAAAATAATTTGTTGGCAGAATATCCTCTTGTGTAAACAATTGTAGGAACTGTTGTTCTTTTAAGTCCTACACGGACTGTGACTAACACACACTTCTATCATACTCATGTATTCCAACTTGTCTACGAGTCTTGGTTCCTTATAAGTGCTATATGACTATATGAAGTCAGTGCCCATTAACATTATAACCTGACTGATTCCTTGCCAGATTCTATTTTACAGAACCATGGTTGCATTGATGAGGTCTAACAAGTCTGAAACAACCCTCCTTGTCATCTACCTATTGTTATATAGGTATATTATTTATATACACACTCAATGACAAAAGAAAAGAATGCACCAAGAAGAAGTTGTTGGAATAGAATGAAACTTTCTATGTTTGAATGTAATAATGATATGTAATATATGTAAGGCTACTTTCACACTAGCGTTCGGTGCGGATCCGTCTGGTATCTGCACAGACGGATCCGCACCTATAATGCAAACGCTTGCATCCGTTCAGAACGGATCCGTCTGCATAACAGCTTTTTCAGATCTGAGTTTCCACATCCGACAGTATATTCTAACACAGAGGCGTTCCCATGGTGATGGGGACGCTTCAAGTTAGACTATACTAAGAACTGTGTACATAACTGCCCCCTGCTGCCTGGCAGCACCCGATCTTTTACAGGGGGCTGTGATCCGCACAATTAACCCCTCAGGTGCCGCACCTGAGGGGTTAATTGTGCGTATCATAGCCCCCTATAAGAGATCGAGTGCTGCCAGGCAGCAGGGACCAGACCCCCCTCCCTCCCCAGTTTTAAATTCATTGGTGGCCAGTGCGGCCCCCCCCTCCCTCCCCAGTATTAAATTCATTGGTGGCCAGTGCGGCCTCCCTTCCCAGTATTAAATTCATTGGTGGCCAGTGCGGCCCCACCTCCCTCCCTCCCCAGTATTAAATTCATTGGTGGCCAGTGCGGCACCCCTCTCCCCCCCCTAATTAAAATCACACCACCCCCCCATCATTGGTGGCAGCGGAGAATTCCGATCGGAGTCCCAGTTTAATCGCTGGGGTTCCGATCGGTTACCATGGCAGCCAGGACGCTACTGCAGTCCTGGCTGCCATGGTTACTTAGCAATTTTAGAAGCATTATACTTACCTGTGCTGTCTGTGGCCGGCGGTCGCTCCTCTTACTGGTAAGTGAAAGGTCTGTGCGGCACCTGAGGGGTTAATTGTGTGGATCACAGCCCCCTGTAAGAGATTGGGTGCTGCCAGGCAGCAGGGGGCAGTTATGTACACAGTTCTTAGTATATTCTAACTTGAAGCGTCCCCATCACTATGGGAACGCCTCTGTGTTAGAATATACTGTCGGATCTGAGTTTTCACGATCTAACTCAAATCCGATAGTATATTCTAACATAGAGGCGTTCCCATGGTGATGGGGACGCTTCAAGTTAAAATATACCATCGGATTGGAGAAAACTCAGATCCGATGGTATATTAATAGGGACTCCTGACTTTACATTGAAAGTCAATGGGGGACGGATCCGTTTGCAATTGCACCATATTGTGTCAACGTCAAACGGATCCGTCCCCATTGACTTGCATTGTAAGTCAGGACGGATCTGTTTGGCTCCGCACGGCCAGGCGGACACCAAAACGCTGCAAGCTGCGTTTTGGTGTCCGCCTCCAGAGCAGAATGGAGGCGGAACGGAGCCAAACTGATGCATTCTGAACGGATCCTTATCCATTCAGAATGCATTGGGGATGAACGGATCAGTTCAGGGCCGCTTGTGAGAGCCCTCGAACGGATCTCACAAGCGGAACCCCAAACGCAAGTGTGAAAGTAGCAAGTCATTACAATATTACAGCGAAATGATAAGTTTATTGGGGAAAACTGTTCAACTGAAAGGAGGCTCAAGGAACCCTGTTGGGCCACCTCTTGCCTTGATGCAAAATGAGTTACATTTGGACATGAAGACATCTAGGCTCCCTTTCGTATCCTGCAGCACATTTTCCCACAGTTGTTGCAGCTAGGTCTGTAGGTCCCGCATGCTTGTAGGTTGCTGAAGTTAGCGTCCAAACTGGTCCCATAAATACTTGATTGGCGATAAATGTGGGGACCGGGCAGCCCAAGGAAGTGTTGCAATCTGGCAAACTTAGTTTATTTTCAAATGGTCCATAAGACCAATAAAGCCTTTTTTATACCATGTGCTATTATTATATCTTAAAACAACTTTTATTTGCTCCATGTTACTCGTCTACTGACTAATTAAACGGTTTACAATTAAGGCTACTTTCACACTAGCGTTCGGAGCGGATCCATCTGATGTTTCATCAGACGGATCCGCTCCGATAATGCAGACGTTTGCATCCGTTCAGAACGGATCCGTCTGCATTATTACTTTACATTGAAAGTCAATGGGGAACGGATCCGCTTGAAGATTGAGCCATATAGTGTCATCTTCAAGCGGATCCGTCCCCATTGACTTCTATTATAAGTCTGGACGGATCCGCTCGCCTCGCACGGCCAGGCGGACACCCGAACGCTGCAAGCAGCGTTCGGGTGTCCGCTCACTGAGCGGAGCGGAGGCTGAGCGCTGGCAGGCGGATGCATTCTCAGTGGATCCGCCTCCACTGAGAATGCATTAGGGCCAGACAGATGCGTTCGGGGCCGCTCGTGAGCCCCTTCAAACGGAGCGCACGAGCGGACACCCGAACGCTAGTGTGAAAGTAGCCATATCAGCAGTTTTTTTTTCTGTGGATACTTTGTTATTGTCTATATTGTAACACTGTTTCACTTCACCGTGTACTATGCCAAACATAGGGATACAGCGAGTCATCACAGCTCAGCTGCAAGCTCACTGAACTTTGTCCCTGCGTTAAAGGGACTCTGTCACCACTTTCTAACCCCCCCTTTTAAAAGTATTGTTATCTCCATGGCGCCCCTGTGATTACAAAGGTGTTGTTAGAAGATAAATTCGCCGTCTCCTTTTGATAAAAAGAGCTTTTATCTAACCTGTCAATCTTCTTGATAAGGTGCCCAGGGCGTTTCTGTTGGTCTCAAGCTGCCGCCCGCCGCCGCCGCTGTTGGTGCCCAGCTCCTCCCCTGATGCTTTCAGCGCCGCCTGAATATAATGAAATACGCCTCCGGCTCTCGCTCAGTGCCCCCTCCTTTTAAAAGATCCCGCGCGTGCGCACAGGCCTGTGCCTGATGCGCCCGTGCGGACATTTACAATCAGCCTCATTGAGCGAAGTGCGCATGCGCGCACTTCGCTCAACCTCCTCATCAGACGAGCACTGCAGCCGGCCGGCTGCAGTGCTCGTCTGATGAGGAGGTTGAGCGAAGTGCGCGCATGCGCACTTCGCTCAATGAGGCTGATTGTAAATGTCCGCACGGGCGCATCAGGCACAGGCCTGTGCGCACGCGCGGGATCTTTTAAAAGGAGGGGGCACTGAGCGAGAGCCGGAGGCGTATTTCATTATATTCAGGCGGCGCTGAAAGCATCAGGGGAGGAGCTGGGCACCAACAGCGGCGGCGGCGGGCGGCAGCTTGAGACCAACAGAAACGCCCTGGGCACCTTATCAAGAAGATTGACAGGTTAGATAAAAGCTCTTTTTATCAAAAGGAGACGGCGAATTTATCTTCTAACAACACCTTTGTAATCACAGGGGCGCCATGGAGATAACAATACTTTTAAAAGGGGGGGTTAGAAAGTGGTGACAGAGTCCCTTTAAATGCTACTGCTTGTACACATTAGTTTCTTGTATCCATAGACACTGGCTGTCTAAAATCCTCAAACACTGCCCCCCGTGCATGATCTCAGAGTTATATGCCGCCGATGCTCTTGATTGTTAACTGCGCATGTCTTTAGACTTTGTTTTCCTCCACTTAATGTTCCTCTCGCGGCGCATATCAGCAGCCCTGCCTACCTGCGCATGTCTTCGCACTTAGTGTTTTTCTCAAAGTGGATCTGGGTTTACCTTTCTTTGATTACTTTGTAACCATCTCAAAGCCAGAATGGTCTAAATGAGTAATAGATAGAAATCAACTACTGAATATATATATTTTAAAGAGGACCTTTCACTAGTTTAAAAACTAAAAACTAACTATATCAGTGGGCAGAGCGGCGCCCAGGGGTCCCCCTGCACTTACTAGTATGTCTGGGCGCCGCTCCGTTCGCCCGGTATAGGCTCCGGTGTGTGAAGCTCCCTCTTTTGCACACACCGGAGCCTATACCGGGCGAACGGAGCGGCACCCAGACATACTAGTAAGTGCAGGGGGACCCCTGGGCGCCGCTCTGCCCACTGATATAGTTAGTTTTTAGTTTTTAAACTAGTGAAAGGTCCTCTTTAATGATGTTCTCCATTTATTTATATATTTCTCTAGAAGATTAGATGATCAGAATTATGTAATATGAAGTAGTTCGGTACCTTCAAATTATGATATGATGACACTAGAATAATGTAATTAAATCACTATTAATCATGATAAAATATATAAGACCAAGATTCTGTCCCGATGGTACTACTGCCCTTCCACCCTCCATAAAATGTTTCTTTCAACTACTGATATTTGTTGGAGATGCAAATCGGAAGTTGGCACTATGCTGGTGGGGTTGCCCTAGGATTAAAAGATTCTGGGATCAAGTGCTAGACGTCTTTAAGCAGTTTTCAGAAAAAGTGATTACTAACTCACCTGACCTTACGCTTCTCTCCTTGATACCTGGCTCGGTTTCCATGGTAAAGAAAAGTGCTTTAAGATTTTTTCTCACGGCGGCCCGGATGACTATTCCGAGGCACTGGAAGATGGATCGCGCTCCCTCTCTATGAATGGGCTGGGGAATTAAGGTTTCTGATTAGGATGGAGGAACTAATTGGTACCTCACACGATCGGGATGATAGATTTGATGCTAAGTGGAGGCCCCTTCCTGATTTTATTGGTTCTCCTGAGTTTTCCACAAGAATACAGGATCTGGGGTCTTCAACGTAATAGATTATAGTGTTCGGCTGGTTCCAGAGACTAGAAATACCTGGTTGCACTCAGAGTTTCCCTCCTTTCCCCCTCACCTTCCTTCCCCGTCTTCCTTGCCTCCCTCCTGTTTTCTGCTCTTTCTCTTTTCTATTCTGTCTTTCTGTGTTATTCGTTATTAGCTCACTCAGATTGTGATTGGTTCATAGATTCTTATTTCACCTTATTGCTATTAACAGAGGATCCGTTGTGGTCCTTTAAGGTCATATTCTGCTTTGACTTAGACGAACACCTTGTTTACCAATTTTTAGCTATTAGCAGAGGAGTCTGTGTGTTCTCTTAATGCCTGTATATTGTTATGACATACACTCACCTAAAGAATTATTAGGAACACCTGTTCTATTTCTCATTAAGGCAATTATCTAGTCAACCAATCACATGGTAGTTGCTTCAATGCATTTAGGGGGTGGTCCTGGTCAAGACAATCTCTTGAACTCCAAACTGAATGTCAGAATGGGAAAGAAAGATGATTTAAGCAATTTTGTGCGTGGCATGGTTGTTGGTGCCAGACGGGCCGGTCTGAGTATTTCACAATCTGCTCAGTTACTGGGATTTTCACGCACAACCACTTCTAGGGTTTACAAAGAATGGTGTGAAAAGGGAAAAACATCCAGTATGCGGCAGTCCTGTGGGCAAAAATGCCTTGTGGATGCTAGAGGTCAGAGGAGAATGGGCTGACTGATTCAAGCTGATAGAAGAGCAACGTTGACTGAAATAACCACTTGTTACAACCGAGGTATGCAGCAAAGCATTTGTGAAGCCACAACACGCACAACCTTGAGACGGATGTGCTGCAACAGCAGAAGACCCCACCGGGTACCACTCATCTCCACTACAAATAGGAAAAAGAGGCTACAATTTGCACGAGCTAACCAAAATTAGACTGTTGAAGACTGGAAAAATGTTGCCTGGTCTGATGAGTCTCGATTTCTGTTGAGACATTCAAATGGTAGAGTCTGAATTTGGCGTAAACAGAATGAGAACATGTATCCATCCTCTGATGGCTACTTCCAGCAGGATAATGCACCATGTCACAAAGCTCGAATCCTTTCAAATTGGTTTCTTGAACATGACAATGAGTTCACTGTACTAAAATGGCCCCCACAGTCACCAGATCTCAACCCAATAGAGCATCTTTGGGATGTGGTGGAACGGGAGCTTCGTGCCCTGGATGTGCATCCCTCAAATCTCCATCAACTGCAAGATGCTATCCTATCAATATGGGCCAACATTTCTAAAGAATGCTATCAGCACCTTGTTGAATCAATGCCACGTATAATTAAGGCAGTTCTGAAGGCAAAAGGGGGTTCCAACACAGTATTAGTATGGTGTTCCTAATAATTCTTTACGTGAATGTATATGTAAAACATGGAAACTGTTTGTTTGGCTTTTGATTGTTTTCGACTAAGGATCCTGGGTGTTCCTGTCGTGACTATATTTGCTTTGAATATTCTGAAAACTTTAATAAATTCAGAGTAAACATAAAATACATAAGACATACTACGATGTTATTATGGTGCACCTTGATGAAATGCTGCACTAATCATGAATCCATTTCCAATAGTAGCCGCCAGTGTATTTATACCGTTTCACAGCTGAGCTGTGATGACTCACTGTATCCCTATGTTTGGCATAGTACGCTGTGAAGTGAAACAGTGTTACAATATAGACAATAACAAAGTATCCACAAAAAAAACACAGCTGATAATTTTAAACAGTTTAATTAGTCAGTAGACAAATAACATGGAGCAAATAAAGGTTATGTTTTAAGATATAATAATAGCACATGGTATAAAAAAGGCTTTATTGGTCTCATAAACCATTTGAAAATAAACTAAGTTTAATAGGTGCCTTGGGTCAGTAGTTGACTAAGCAATCTGGCAAAGACATGCCTGGGAAACCCTTGCTGTGTGTGGGCAAGCATTATGCTGCTGAAAAAAAGCCCTGCTACGAGAGGCAACACATGTCCTACACATATGGCTGGGCTGTTCCTTGTATCATCACCAGGGGGGATAGGCTGTTGTATGTGATGGCTCCACAGATCATCACTTCAGCAGTTGGGGCAGTGTTTTGCTTCACAGCAAAGGCAGGATTGAAGTGCTCACCACCAGGCTTCCATACTCCAACTCAACTGTGATCCGATCCCAAACAGAACAGGATTAGTCACTAAAGACAATATGGTTCCTGCCTGTAGCAGTGCAGGTTTCTCATTCACCACTGCAAATGAAGGCAACAGTGGCTGCCAATGGCAGGAAATGCAATGGGCGCTGTGACACCAAATTTCCTTCTGCTAAGCGTCTGTAAATGGTCCAGGCAGAGACAGGGATGTCTGGATGATGAATAATGAAACTGTGGGAGCTGATCGTGTTTGTTAGCAGGTAAAACAATTCTCTCTACTGGTGGTCTGTCTGGAGCCTGTTCGCCGTGTGTGTGCCCTCATGTTACCACTGCTCCCGACACCTCCTAACAGCTAGGTCAGAACAGTCTAGATAGCACGTAATTCATTGAAACAACCATCCTGCTTCTCTCAGTCCAATGATGTGTCCCCTCTTAGTCTGTCAACTAGACAAAATGTCTTTGAGTTCTTCATAGCGGCAAGTCTACCAGTCAACGATCTCACCAAGATGTACACTACTCAAAAGTAGCCTCTGAGAGCTTTTTTTATAGGGAATAAGGGGAAGCACTTTTATGCTGTCTTGTGGCAACAGCCAGTGTCTACACATATCTGATTAAGACATAACTGCATGCAGAGTTTTGCAGCAATGTGACATTTTTTATTTGTTTTTCAAGAGTGGATGTCAAAACTATAAATCCAGCAGCTAAGGTGCATATCACAATGCCAGTCACAACTATGGCTGCCTCAAGGGATGGGTGAGAGGTGTTATTGCCATGAACACTGTTCCTTATCACTAATGTAGCTGAAGGAGCTTTTATTTTTCCCCCTCCCCCACTCCCAGCTAAGGAGCAGCACCCTGGTTGAAAGCAATGTTGAGCATTTCTTCAAGAAAATATGACTCCTCACTATAAGTCAACAAGCATTTCAAGTCTTCTGTGTTTATGATTTATTTTACTGACATACTGTCTTTTAGGCCAATGGGGTGTGCCTACCGTCAGTCTGGAGGGTGTGTTTGGAATTTTGGCTGGAGTCATTTCATCCATGGTTGAGTCGGTGGGTGATTACCATGCATGCGCACGTCTTTCTGGAGCACCACCCCCACCAAAGCATGCCATAAACAGAGGAATTGGAATAGAAGGGATCGGTTGCCTATTAGCCGGAGCCTGGGGCACCGGAAATGGGACTACATCTTACAGTGAGAATGTCGGCGCCCTGGGAATCACAAGGGTAAGTGTTCATGTTCACCAATGCTATCCAAATAAAAAATGGAAAAATACTCTTAAAGGAAATGTGTCACCAAAAATGTTATCTGCCAGTTAAAAATCATTTAGTAGGGGATATATCTTTTTTTTCTAATGTTTTTATTTTCTGATTGCATATTTTTTTAATTCTATTTCCTGAACATGATCATGGGGGCGGTCATCTTGCCTGAGCTGTTCTTAACCACATTTAGAATGCATTAACAAAAATTGCTTCACGGCAGCCCCATGGTCCATAGACACAATAGACAGGAGGGGATCCTATTGACTTACATTGGAATGTTTTCTAGGCATGCTCTATGCACTGTGCAGAGGTCATTGTACAAGGAAAATAGATAAGCTCTGACAATCACCTGTTTTAGGGTACTTTCACACTAGAGTTTTTCTTTTCCAGCAGAGAGTTCCGTCCTAGGGGCTCTATACCTGAAAAGAACTGATCAGTTTTATCCTAATGCATTCTGAATGGAGAGCAATCCGTTCAGGATGTCTTCATTTCAGTCTTTTTGCCTTTAGGACGGAGATAATACAGCAGCCTGTATTGGTGCCGGATCCTGCATTCAAATTGCCGCATTGACGGATCTGGTATCCAAAATTCCAGAATTGCCTGAATGCCGGATCCCGGCATTAATAAATTTACATTGAAATATATTAGTGCTGGATCCAGCATTAAAAATACTGCAATGCCGGATCCGTCCTTCCGCATGCCCAGGCCTTTAACCCCTTAAGGACTCAGCCCTATTTCACCTTAAGGACTTAAGGACCAGTGTCACTTTAAGTGCTGATAACTTTAAAACGCTTTGACTTATCCAGGCCGTTCTGAGATTGTTTTTTCGTCACATATTGTACTTCATGACACTGGTAAAATGAAGTCAAAATTTTTTTTTTTTTTTGCTCAAAATAATACCTAATTTACCCAAAAATTTGAAAAATTTGCAAATTTCAAAGTTTCAGTTTCTCTACTTCTGTAATACATAGTAATACCCCCAAAAATTGTGATGACTTTACATTCCTCATATGTCTACTTCATGTTTGAATTGTTTTGGGAATGATATTTTATTTTTTGGGGATGTTATAAGGCTTAGAAGTTTAGAAGCAAATCTTGAAATTTTTCAGAAATTTACAAAAACTCAATTTTTAGGGACCAGTTCAGGTCTGAAGTCACTTTGCGAGGCTTACATAATAGAAACCACCCAAAAATGACCCCATCTAAGAAACTACACCCCTCAAGGTATTCAAAACTGATTTTACAAACTTCGTTAACCCTTTAGGTGTTGCACAAGAGTTATTGGCAAATGGGGATGAAATTTGAGAATTTCATTTTTTTGCCTAATTTTCCATTTTAACCCATTTTTTCCACTAACAAAGCAAGGGTTAACAGCCAAACAAGACTGTATCTTTATTGCCCTGACTCTGCCGTTTACAGAAACACCCCATATGTGGCCGTAAACTACTGTACGGCCACACAGCGGGGCGTACAGTGAAAGGTGCGCCGTTTGGTTTTTGGAAGACAGATTTTGCTGGACTGGTTTTTTGACACCATGTCCCATTTGAAGCCCCCTGATGCACCCCTAGAGTAGAAACTCCATAAAAGTGACCCCATCTAAGAAACTACACCCCTCAAGGTATTCAAAACTGATTTTACAAACTTTGTTAACCCTTTAGGTGTTGCACAAGATTTAATGGAAAATAGAGATACAATTTCAAAATTTCACTTTTTTGGCAGATTTTCCATTTTAATATTTTTTTTCCAGTTACAAAGCAAGGGTTAACAGCCAAACAAAACTCCTTATTTATGGCCCTGATTCTGTAGTTTACAGAAACACCCCATATGTGGTCGTAAACCGCTGTACGGGCACACGGCAGGGCGCAGAAGGAAAGGAATGCCATACGGTTTTTGGAAGGCAGGTTTTGCTGGACTGTTTTTGTCCCATTTGAAGCCCCCCTGATGCACCCCTAGAGTAGAAACTCCAGAAAAGTGACCCCATTTTAGAAACTACGGGATAGGGTGGCAGTATTGTTGGTACTAGTTTAGGGTACATATGATTTTTGGTCGCTCTATATTACACTTTTTGTGCGGCAAGGTAACAAGAATTAGCTTTTTTGGCACCGTTTTTTTTTTTTTGTTATTTTCAACATTCATCTGACAGGTTAGATCATGTGGTAATTTCATAGAGCAGGTTGTCACGGACGCGGCGATACCTAATATGTATACAATTTTTTTAATTTATGTAAGTTTTACCCAATGATTTCATTTTTAAAACAAAAAAAAAGTTTTTGTGTCTCCATAGTCTAAGAGCCATAGTTTTTTCAGTTTTTGGGCGATTATCTTAAGTAGGGTCTCATTTTTTGCGGGATGAGATGATGGTTTGATTTGCACTATTTTGGGGTGCATATGACTTTTTGATCGCTTGCTAATACACTTTTTGTGACGTAAGATGACAAAAAATTGCTTTTTTTACACCGTTTTTATTTTTATTTTTTTACGGTGGTCACCTGAGGGGTTAGATCATGTGATATTTTTATAGAGCCGGTCGATACGGACGCGGCGATACCTAATATGTATACTTTTTTTTAATTTATGTAAGTTCTACACAATGATTTCATTTTTGAAACCAAAAAAATCATGTTTTAGTGTTTCCATAGTCTAAGAGCCATAATTTTTTCAGTTTTTGGGCGATTATCTTAAGTAGGGTCTCATTTTTTGCGGGATGAGATGACGATTTGATTGTTACAATTTTGGCGTACATGCGACTTTTTTGATCACTTTTATTACTTTTTTTTGGGAAGTAAGGTGGGCAAAATTTCTATTTCATCATAGTTTTTTATTTTTTATTTTTATGGCGTTCACCGTTCGGGTAAAGTAACATGACCGTTTTATAGATCAGGTCGTTACGGACGCGGCGATACCAAACATGTGTAGGGAATTTAATTTTTTTCATTTTTAATCAGTGATAAATGTGTTTTTTTATTTTTACTTTTTTTTTCACTTTTTTTACTTTTTTTTTTACCCAGACCCACTTGGTTCTTGAAGATCCAGTGGGTCTGATGTCTGTATAATACAGTACTGTACTCTATATAGGGTACTGCACTGTATTTTACTTACACTGAACAGATCTCTGCCTTCAGCACAGATCTGTTCAGCACCATGGACAGCAGGACGCCTGAGCAGGCGTCCTGTTGCCATGGGAACCTTCCCCGTCTGCTCAGAACTTCGCAGACGGGGAAGGGTGAGCACGGGGCTGCGGGGGGCTGTCTGGGGGCTCTCTCCCTCTCCATCGGGGGGCTGCAAAGGCACAGCAGCCCCCCGATCGGAGAGGGAGGGAGCTCCCTGAGCTGTTAACCTTTTCCATACAGCGGTCTGTACGGACCGCTGTATGGAAAGGGTTAAACGGCTGACATCGCATCACCGATGTCAGCCGTTTATACCAGGGTGCCAGCAATGTGCTGGCACCCTGGTATATCCACTGTACACCAACGATTATTCAATGGGAGGCGGGCGGGGGATTGCGATCCCGCCTGCCGCACCGCCCGCCTCCCGCACCGCCCCCACCGCCCGCAACCCCCCCCCCTGCACCTCCCACCGGGCTAAAATCATTCAGAGGTGCAGGGGGGGTGATAAATATATATTTTTGCCACACTAAAGTTTCTGATCGCCGCGGTCAGGGACCGCAGCGATCAGAAACTGCAGAAAGCGCAACAAACCGCAGGTCTGAATTGACCTGCGGTTTGTTGCGATCGCCGACATGGGGGGGTCACGGGACCCCCCCGCGCATTTAGCCGAGGTGCCTGCTCAATGATTTGAGCAGGCACCGGGTTCCGATCACTGCCAGCCGCACGGCAGTGATCGGAACAACACATGACGTACCGGTACGTCATGGGTCCTTAAGGACTCGGGAAACATGCCGTACCGATACGTCATGCGTCCCTAAGGGGTTAAAAATGTGAAAAAAAATAGAAACGTATGACAAACGGACAGACGGATCTGTTCTTGCAATGTATTTGTGAGACCGTTCCGCATCCGGATCCGTCTACAAATGCTGTCCGTTTGCATGCAGATTGCCGAATCCGGCAGGCAGTTCCGGCGACGGAACTACTTGCCGGATCACTCTGCCGCAAGTGTGAAAGTACCCTTATCTATACACAGAGGTGATATCATTACAGGCAGGATTAGAATGGCAGATAACTGCAGATCTGTACAGACCAAGAAATTACACCAAATATTAGAAAAAATCAATTAAACAGCAGCTCATTTTCTAATGACACATTCCCTTTAAGGCTTCTGAGTTGACCACTCCTAAAGCAATTATGTGAGGCCAATGTCATGATGTAAAATAAATTTGCCTGCAATCTAGTACTATGTAATCCAAAAGAATGTCACAATAATCTGTCAAATTCAACTACAAGTGACCAAAGAATTCATATCTATTCACTGTGCCAAATTTTCCAGAAAGGTGCTACAATCTGAATAATAAAGCCCCTGCGCTGGCGGTGGATCGCCGAAGTTATGTAGAGGCGCCAGCTTCTACATAACTTTGGCGCATCCAGCGCCAGTCTAAATGTAAGCCAGTTAGACCATTTTGTATGCCTAAACCAGGCCTAGAAAATGATGAATGAAACTGGTCTGCTGGCCCGTTCCCTTCCCCGTCTACTTGACCGACAAGACTTTTGGCCCCAATCTGCGCCTGAAATACGCCTAATATAGATTTTTTTTGCAAAGAGCTCCTTTTCTGAACCAATGATGTGTAAAAAAAAAAATAATATAAAAAATATTTTATAGCACCATTCACTTGAATAGGACAGTATTGCTGAGTCTGGTCTTGTGATTGGTCAGGAGTGGCACCATGTCCCATAAAAGCAGAAAGGGCTGTTCCCCTTCATTCTTTGGGGAAGTCAGATCCTCATTGATAGACACATTGAATTACACTATCAAGGTGAGAATGTGGCCTTGTGCAGGTATACAAGAAATAGGTCTGATACTTTTTTTTTTTTTAGGTTGGGAGTCGGATGGTGATCATTGCTGGTGGGGTACTGATGCTTCTGTTGGGAATTTTTGGTAAAATTGGTGCTGTTTTTGCCACTATCCCCTCTCCGGTGATCGGTGGAATGTTTCTGGTAATGTTTGGAGTAATATCTGCTGTCGGAATGTCCAATTTGCAGGTAAATGGAAGATGAATGACCAAACATCCTTTTCACTCAATTGGGTTGTTCCCTTGGCATAGAATACTTTTATTAAAAGCACTCCTTAAAGGATTATTCCCATCTCCGCCTTTCATGGGTGGAGCGCCGCTGTTTCCATAACTCCTAAAGCAATGAAAGAGGGCTATGCAAACGGCTTAGCACAGCAAACTACAGCAAACTACAATGTTTCCACTAGAAGTGTGGCTTGCTGTGCTACACTGTTTTCCTAGCTACCATTCACTGCTATAGGCATTCCGGAAACAGCAGAGCACAGCCGGCACGCATGTTTCTTTAAGGCTACTTTCACATCAGTGTTTTGCAGTAAAATGCTTGTTTTCTCACTATTCATTTTCAATGGGGACAAAACGGAATGAACTTGAACGGAGTGCATCAGATTGCACCCCGTTCAGTTTCGTTGCGTTACCATGCCGCACACAAAAACACTGCAAGCAACGTTTTTGTGTACGGCATGGGATACTGAGCAAGACGGATCTGGCGTGAAACACAATGTAAGTCAATATATAACCGGATCCATTCTTAACAGATGCAGACGATTGTATTACAGGGAGTGCAGAATTATTAGGCAAGTTGTATTTTTGAGGATTAATTTTATTATTGAACAACAACCATGTTCTCAATGAACCCAAAAAACTCATTAATATCAAAGCTGAATATTTTTGGAAGTAGTTTTTAGTTTGTTTTTAGTTTTAGCTATTTTAGGGGGATATCTGTGTGTGCAGGTGACTATTACTGTGCATAACTATTAGGCAACTTAACAAAAAACAAATATATACCCATTTCAATTATTTATTTTTACCAGTGAAACCAATATAACATCTCAACATTCACAAATATACATTTCTGACATTCAAAAACAAAACAAAAACAAATCAGTGACCAATATAGCCACCTTTCTTTGCAAGGACACTCAAAAGCCTGCCATCCATGGATTCTGTCAGTGTTTTAATCTGTTCACCATCAACATTGCGTGCAGCAGCAACCACAGCCTCCCAGACACTGTTCAGAGAGGTGTACTGTTTTCCCTCCTTGTAAATCTCACATTTGATGATGGACCACAGGTTCTCAATGGGGTTTAGATCAGGTGAACAAGGAGGCCATGTCATTAGATTTTCTTCTTTTATACCCTTTCTTGCCAGCCACGCTGTGGAGTACTTGGACGCGTGTGATGGAGCATTGTCCTGCATGAAAATCATGTTTTTCTTGAAGGATGCAGACTTCTTCCTCTACCACTGCTTGAAGAAGGTGTCTTCCAGAAACTGGCAGTAGGACTGGGAGTTGAGCTTGACTCCATCCTCAACCCGAAAAGGCCCCACAAGCTCATCTTTGATGATACCAGCCCAAACCAGTACTCCACCTCCACCTTGCTGGCGTCTGAGTCGGACTGGAGCTCTCTGCCCTTTACCAATCCAGCCACGGGCCCATCCATCTGGCCCATCAAGACTCACTCTCATTTCATCAGTCCATAAAACCTTTGAAAAATCAGTCTTGACGTTTCAGCTTGTGTGTCTTGTTCAGTGGTGGTCGTCTTTCAGCCTTTCTTACCTTGGCCATGTCTCTGAGTATTGCACACCTTGTGCTTTTGGGCACTCCAGTGATGTTGCAGCTCTGAAATATGGCCAAACTGGTGGCAAGTGGCATCTTGGCAGCTGCACGCTTGACTTTTCTCAGTTCATGGGCAGTTATTTTGCGCCTTGGTTTTTCCACACGCTTCTTGCGACCCTGTTGACTATTTTGAATGAAACGCTTGATTGTTCGATGATCACGCTTCAGAAGCTTTGCAATTTTAAGAGTGCTGCATCCCTCTGCAAGATATCTCACTATTTTTGCCTTTTCTGAGCCTGTCAAGTCCTTCTTTTGACCCATTTTGCCAAAGGAAAGGAAGTTGCCTAATAATTATGCACACCTAATATAGGGTGTTGATGTCATTAGACCACACCCCTTCTCATTACAGAGATGCACATCACCTAATATGCTTAATTGGTAGTAGGCTTTCGAGCCTATACAGCTTGGAGTAAGACAACATGCATAAAGAGGATGATGTGGTCAAAATACTCATTTGCCTAATAATTCTGCACGCAGTGTATTGAATGGAAGAGTTTTTGCTGATCCCCTGCTGGATCCAGCAAAAATGCAGAAGTGACAGTAGCCTAACTCTGACCTCCCCCGGCCAGCGATTTATTCCCAGCTCAGTCATGAACAGTAAAGGGGTGATCCCAAGCTAAGAGCCTCTTACCAGAGATTGTTGTGCTGTACAGGCACCACGCTGTTGTAAGTATATAGGATGAAAGGGCCAGAGAAAATTGCAGCAGCTCCCTCCTGCATCAGGAGTCCCAATCGGATTCTGCACAGACAACGGATAAGGCCAGATAAAAAATGTAGATCTGAGGACGCCATTTCCAAAATTTATTGAAGGACTGATGGAGTCATTTATCTATAATATATATTTATGTATAAAGTAGAACTGGCTTAGTTGCCCATAGCAACCAATCTGAAAAATGAAAGAAGGAATCTGGTTGCTATGGGCAACTAAGTCAGTTCTACTTTACACCAGTTTGATAAATTACCCCATAAATTTAAAAACTGAACATAAAAACTATAATGGAGGATTCGTGCAACCCGTTTCGTCGGCATACCGTCGGTTTCCTCGTGTTCAGTTTTTAAACTTAGTCCTTCAATACATTTTGGAAATGGCGCCCCTCAATAACCATTTTTTTACCTGACCATGATAACCAAAATGCGGCCCCAGCTACAGGAAATAAAAATCACTGATCGACTCGATCCACTCCAGCTGTCTGTCAACCTGTAACCGTGACAATCTACTTGGACAGAAGAAAAGGGTATAGTCCTGCACCAGACAAAGGTCTTAATAAAACATTCTCTATGTCCATTTGAAATCAAGCAGGACAACAGGATTCCCCCAATAGATGACCCAGAAGGGTCATGAATAAGGACTATTAAAACCCCTTAGTGACCACTAATAAGCCTTTTTTTAAAAAAAAATTTAGGTTTTATTGAAATTTTTCGGTACAACCAAAATAGAGACATGTGCACATTCAAACAATGTTAACAGTTCAAACATGATGTCTACAAAACTGTGGTGGGTATACACACCCGTCATCACATAGTGCAGCTCATGGGAGAATATGAGTTAGACATATCTAAATGGACATGTAAAATTGCAGTAACATATAGACAGACAAGACATTGGACAAGGGAACAGGGGGGAGGAAAGGAAGGGGGAAGGGTACACTTTCTGCTGAAGCGGTTAAACCTGCGCATCACGAAATGCGGCTGAAGAGCGAAAGGCTTCCCAGGGGCCCCATATCTTCACATATCGTGCGGTGTCTGCGGGCGTAATACTAATGAGATCTTCCAGCCTCTGATACAGAGCAATTTCGTCAAACCACTCCTCAGGTGAAGGGGGAGAAGGGGATTTCCAGTGCCTGGGAATCACCGCCTTTGCTGCCTGAACCATATATTTTAGGAGGGATTTCTTATATGCCGGGACATTCAGGACACTGTAGAACAATAAAAGAGCTTCTGGGGAATTTTGGAGAGGGACACCCGTGACTTCTTTAATTATTCTATGAACGAAGTTCCAGAAGGGCCGTAAGCCGCTACAGTTCCACCACACATGGATCATCGTGCCTTTTTCTTTAAGACATCTCCAACATCGGTCCGATACTGTCGGGAACCATTTGTGGAGTAGTGCTGGTACTCTGTGCCATCTAGATATAATTTTGTAGCTCGTTTCCTGAGCTTTGGCCGAAACCGTTGATTTGTGTGCTAGAAGGAAGCATCTGTTCCACTGGGCTGGGGTATAATGATTCCCCAGATCCCGCTCCCAGGCTTGACAATATGGAGGAAGGCATGAGGATCGCTGGTGTATCAGTAGTTTGTATACCGAGGATATGGGGTGTAGGGTCGCTGAGGAGGAGACACACATCCGCTCAAACTCAGTGAGTTTCCTGGCCAGAGTGTGGGTTCTACTTAGAGAGGTATAAAAGTGTTGGAGCTGCAGGTATTCGAAGGAATTGCGGGTTAGTGGAGCCTCTAAAATCTGGGACAGGGGTTTTAGTGCGGGGCCAGAGAGAACCTGGCAGAACCTGATCGGTCGGGTTCTTGAGCCTTGAAGAAAATGTTTAGAAGAGTGTCCTGGAGGGAATCTAGGATGATTGTGACTGGCACCAGAGGGCCTTTAGGGTCAATCAGTGAGGTTGAGCGACTAATGGATGCTAAGGTTGCAAGGGTATGGTGAGCAGAGAAGGACAAATGTGATGACGTTTGGCGTGGAGAGCCCACTAGCCATGGGAGGGTTGATACCGCGCACATTGAAGTATCCTTTGTAATTTGCACCCACGACTTGGGAGAATCAGTACGTGTCAAGTCCAACAGTCGGGTATATGCTGCAGAGTGATAGTATAGTCTACAATCTGGAAGACCCACTCCTCCTGTTTCCTTGGTGCGAGTCATTATCTCCCATTTTATCCGCGGTCGGCCAGGGGCCCATACAAATTGCGTGAAGCATCTACGGAGTTGGGACCAAAAAGTGGACGGTATGTGAAGGGGGATAGTCTGTAAAAGGTACAGTAGTTTTGGCAAAAGGGTCATCTTTACTATACTAATCCTTCCAAACCAAGAAAAGTCCCGTTTACGCCATCCGTCTAAGTCTTTTTGGAACTGTAAGAGGAGGGGCGCGAAGTTCAATTTATGAAGTCGTGAGAGGTCTGCTGTCACTTTAATCCCCAAATACGTTATGCCTTTAGGTGGCCAGGTAAAGGGAAAAGAAGCCTTAAGAGCAGGGGTCAGGTCACTTGGCAAAGTGACGTCTAAGGCCTCTGACTTTGGACATGTTAATCTTAAAATTGGACCAAGTACCAAATTGAGATATTTCCCGAAGTAAGGACGGCAAAGAGATACGTGGGTTGGTTATGTAGAGAAGGAGATCGTCAGCAAATGCCGCGCATTTATACTCTTGTGATCCGATCTTTATTCCTGTTATGTCTGGATTGGCACGTATAGAGGCCAGCAGGTGTTCCATAACTAGAACGTACAATAAGGGGGACAATGGGCAGCCCTGCCGTGTCCCATTATGGATTGGAAAGGGGGGGGGGGGCCCATTTACTTTAACTCTAGCGGTGGGATGTTGGTACAGTGTCAGGATCTTTGACAGGAATATTGGGCCCAAATCTATATGTGAAAGAGTCTCATGGATGGCGCGCCAAGATATCCGGTCAAAGGCCTTTTCTGCGTCTAGAGAAAGCACCATGAGGGGGACCTTTTTAGATTTGGCATAGTGGATGATGTCTAGGGTTTTAAGAGTGTTGTCCCGGGCCTCCCTCCCCGGCACAAATCCAACCTGATCAGCGCAAACCAGGGAAGGCAGATAAGCATTAAATCTGTTTGCCATTAATTTGGCGAAGATCTTGAGATCAACGTTTAAAAGGGAGATAGGACGATAGCTGGCACACAGGTGCGGGTCCTTTCCTGGTTTCGGAATGACCGTAATATGCGCCTCCGTGGTCTGCACCGGGAAGGGGAGCCCAGGAGACACTCCATTGAAGACTTGGAGCATAATAGGGGAAAGATTGGAGGAAAAGGCTTTGCAAAACCTAGCCGTGAACCCGTCAGGGCCTGGGCTCTTGCCGCCCGGGAGCGACTTAAGTACCGTATGAAGTTCAGTGTCTGTGAATGGAGCCTCCATAGTGGCAGAATCGAGCGCAGAAAGCTTGGGAAGTAGGAGAGGTAGGTCAGAAGATTTGCCCACTACTTGAGGGGATGTTTGGGGCAGATTATAGAGCTTCGAGTAGAAGGAGTGGAAAGTAGCCGCGATATCAGCGGTTGTGTGAATCATACGATCCTGGGCATTTTTGATAGCGGGAATATGGGAGGCTGCTAGTCTTCCCCTTAGAGCCCTTGCCAACATACGGCCACTTTTATTCCCGTATTCGTAGAATTTACTCCTGCAAATTTGTACCATACGTTTGTAGGATACATCTAGGAGGCGTTTAGCTTCCATACGTGCATTCTGGAGATCATGCAGGGTTTGCAGGGTAAGTGCTCGTTTGTGGGCAAGTTCCAGGGAAGTGACTCTTTGTAGAGCAAGCTTAAGTGAATGGGCTTTCTCCTTCTTGAGACGGGAGCCGTGCTTAATGAGCACACCTCGAAGAACACACTTCAAGGCCTCCCATTGGATCGGTATTGGGGTAGAATCCTCCTTGTGATCTGATAAGAAGTTTGTTATACTGCTAGCAAGGTCAGCCGCGCACCCCGCGTCAAGAAGGAGACTTTCGTTTAATCGCCATGTTCATTCCTGTCTAGAGAGGAAGGGCAAATTCAGGGAGCAGTATATGGGAGCGTGGTCAGACCAAAGGATATTTTCTATTTGTGTGGAGTCAAGCCAGGATAGGGCCGATTGCTGGATAAGGATATGGTCAATGCGACTATATGAGCCATGGGGGGCGGAATTAAAGGTGTAATCCTTATCAACTGGGTGCTGGATCCTCCAAGCTTCTCGCAATTGCAATTGGAGCAGTGCCCGTTTTACCTTTTTAATGGTGGAATATGTGAGGGAGGCACGTCCAGTCGAATTGTCAAGTGTCGGGTCAAGTGTCAGATTAAGGTCACCACATAAGATAACTGTCCCCCGGAGCAACGGTATGACGTTATTAATGAGGTTTACAATGAAGGGAGCTTGATTTTGGTTAGGGGCATATACGTTAAGGAAGGTTAATTCCTGGCCTCCAATAAGTAATGCGAGGGCCAGATATCTCGCATCTGGGTCGACAGTACATCCCAGCACTTGATGGGGTAAAGACTTATGGATCGCTATGGCGACTCCTTTAGTCGTATTTACCGCATTATTTGCAAAGTGCCAGGTGGTGTAGTGTCGATGTCGTATGTTCGGGGCACTACCCTCCTTAAAGTGCGTTTCTTGGAAACAGACAATATGTACCTTTTGGCGATGGAAGTGATGAAGTACCTGGGCCCTTTTTTCGGGAGTGTTGAGACCCTTCGCGTTGAATGATGCGATCTTCAGAGACCCCATTGCTGTGGGGGGAGGAAAAAAACACAAGGGAGGCACGGGGAGACAACCGACAAAAAACAAAAAGAAGAGAGAAAAAAAAAACAGTTAGAAGTAAACAAACAAGAGGAAAACCCTGAAAAAGGGAAAATAGAGTGGTTTTATGTGACCCGAAGGTCCAAAGAGGCTGTCGCTTGGGGAAGGCATCCCAAGGGAAAGTCTCCTACTTATTTGGGGGAGAAAGTGTCAGCCAGACAAGAGCTGACCCTCCACAACACCAGTGGATGCAAATGGAAACTTATAAGCCCCAGCAGATTTAGAGCATAAAGACAGATAAAGAAAATGGGCAAACAACTAAGAACCAATAAGGAACATTCAGCACGTTAAAGCTTTAGTAGTCCCAGGCAGGTTAAGCAGGGAGCCCCTCAGGTGGTGAGGCGAGGTGGGGATCTGCGACTTGAGTAGCCTGGTCCTTTCTGGCGTCGTCCTCTTGAGGCCGGAACAGAAGAACTGGACGCTCTTTCAGCAGGCGGTGGACAATGTCGTCCCATCGACTCAGAGGCAGGCGGGAGGAGAGAAGGCCAGGGTCCCAAATCAACCGGTGGGACTGCTGTAGAAAGTGGGGGAGATCTGTAGGGTCCCGCAGGGTGACGACTTGATCTTTAGGGCCCGCAAGTAGAGCAAAAGGAAAGCCCCAGCAGTAAGAGATACTGCGCACTTTGAGGAAGTGCAAGAGTGGGCGCAGAGCAGCACGTTGGGCTAGGGTGTAGCGGGATAAGTCCTGTAGCAAGATAAAGGGGACACCATCGTAGGACAGAGACGACATCTGTCGGGCCTTGAGCAGAATCTGATCCTTGACGGCATAAAAGTGGACTCTGCAGATGACGTCCCTTGGCTTTGAGGGGTCAGGGTTGGGAGGTCTTAATGCCCTATGGGCTCGGTCGATTTCGATGTTGGAGCTTGGCGGACGTCCCAGGAGGTCATTGAAAATTTTTACAATGGTAGGTAAAAGAACCGCCTGTGTTATTAACTCAGGGAGGCCTCTGATCCGAATATTATTGCGACGGCTCCTATTTTCGACATCATCCAGATGATATTGCAAGCCGTGTAGCTGTGCATCATGGGATTGTAGTTTGTCTTTCAATACCTGCACATCTGCAGACAAGGAATCATGTTCCTGTTGAACAGTGTCCACCTTTGTATCAATCAAGGCCATCTCAGAGCGCACTTGCGTGAATTCTCTTTTACATTCTTGTAAAATGTTGGCTGCAAAACTAGAGAGGTCTGCCTTGGTGGGAAGTGAGCACATCAGGTTGCGTAAGTCCGCCATGGTAGGTGGCCGAGAGTCCTCGTCAGGTAGAGGAGCATGGGGCACAGATCCCTGGGGCAAAGGTGGAGAGCCCCATGAGGCTGACGCTGCAGGGGCAACCAGGGTCTGTGTGCCTGATGAAGCGGTGCCATCATGGCGTGGGTGGGATCCGTCCCACGACGACCCCCGTGGACCAGTGTGGGGAATTTGCTAGGGACGGCTCAGGAGAGCGAGTTGAGGGAGGCTCCCGCAGCGTGCACGGGGAAGAGGCCGCAGCCTGTGGTGATTTTGAGGCCCTTTCATTAGCCTTTTCAGGTTGCCACCGGTGAGAAGGGTCTCTCTGTGGCTGGGAATGTCCCATAAAGCTGGCTGGAGCACCCGACCAGGGGGACCCAGTGGGAGATCCCACCCCTGGGCTTAGTGAGGCTGCAGGCGAGGTGGGGGTTCTAGGACCCCAGGCGACAGGGTGAGGGGCCAACTGAGGAGCCCTCTGTAGCGGGGGAACTCCTCCTCACTAACCTGAATCGCCGGAAAGCAGGGAGACATCGCGGCAGTTGTCAGGCCTCCTCCCAGGGCTGAAGATGAGGGATCAGCGTGCGTTCCAGGGCCCTCTTCTTCCTGGGCATGAGACACCTGGGTCTGGTCAGGGCTGCTGCCCAGAGGCGGTACAGATGCGGACCAGACTCTCCGTCGATCCGGTAAGTGCGACAGCTGTTTCGGGTGCTCAGCTCCAGGCTCAGCTAGTACCGCTGTGAGTGGAGTTGCATCAGGGCCGGCGGCGCCATCTTGGATACGCTCGGTCATGTCAGGGCCTGGTGTTGCAGGCTGTCTGGCGAAAAGCCTGGGTATGTCCCTCTGTGAAGATGTCAGGGGGGTGAGACCCACCTGTCGACGGCGGACTTCCACAGGATGAAGAAGTTGTTGGTGGGGGAGGTATATGGCTCTGCGGCGGTGGATAGAAAAGCGGGCGTATTAGTCTTAGTAGGTCGTCACCTGTCACATACTGTTCACTCTGCAACAGCGGATGATGCAGGCAGGGTGATACATTTGCATATTTCTGGCCTGTTTGGGGACCTTAGCCTTTACAATATTTACGCACCCAATACGGGCCAGAAAGCCTTCTTTGATTCTTTATGCACCAGAATGCTGCAGGATACGCATGGTGCAAAAGTGTTAGGGGGGGATTTTAATGCCGTAATGAATCAGTTTTGAGGACAGGAGGACTACCAGCGATATTAGTCGTCATCATTCTCTGGGGGACTTTGCCGAGTCGTTGTCTCTCAGGGATATGTGGAGGGTCTCCAATCCTCAAGGTCGGGAGTTTACTCACTATTCCCATGTGCACAAGAGTTGGTCTAGAATTGATTACTTGTTTTGTATCAGCAGCAATTGTGCATAGAGTGACTGATATTGTTATAGGGGATATGGTAATATCGGATCATTCACCTCTCCTAATGGATATCAGGGAAGTGTATAATGGGGGGGGGGGGGGTGAGTATATATGGAGGTTTCCTAATTATTTGGTGAGGGATGCCGAATTTGTAACTATTGAAAGGGTGGTGGATGGAATTTGTTGATGACAATAGGCAGCATGTGAATGATCCGATATTATTCTGGGAAATGGCCAAAGCTGTACTGAGGGGTAGGTTGATGGCGTATGTATCCTCTATTAGGAAAATAGCCAGGAATCAGTATGAGAAGGCTAGTACATGTTTAAGGGAAGCCTATAGTAATTTTCTCTTGGCCCAGACCCAGATTGCTAAAGAACGCTGGATCTTGGCTAAGAGAGACTTCGATGAATGGGCAGAGAAAATAGAGATTTCAAAGAGATCTCAACTAGAGGCCCAGTTGCACAGATTTGGCAACAAGTCTGGGAAGCTGCTAGCTTCTTTGGCCAAAGGTAGGCGTCCTCTAAATCATATCCAGGTGGTGAGGAAAGGAGATGGGACCAGGGAGCACAGACCACAACAGATCAATAAGTTGTTTGAACGCTATATGGAAGCATTTTATCAAAATACTGGGGATAGGGTGGAAGAAGGGAGGGCTTTCTTGGAGCGTATGTCCTTGCCAGCTTTGACAGTGGAACAGTTGGATACTTTGAACGCCCCATTGACGGCAGCGGAGGTTCAGGCGATTATAAAATCCTTTCCTTCTGGTAAAGCCCCAGGCCCGGACGGGTATACGGCTGACTTTTACAAGGCATTAGATGCTCAGGTAGTGCCTTATTTGACGTCCCTGTATTCTTCCATAGTGGAGGGGACTCTGTTGCCGGAGCATATGAACACGGCTCATATAACGTTACTTCATAAAGCTGGGAAAGATCCGGAGGATTTGGCATCTTATAGGCCAATATCCCTGATTAACCACGACATTAAGATCATATCAAAATTGCTTGCCAATAGGTTGGCTGCGGTTCTTCCCTCTTTGATCTCCCCTGCACAGGTGGGTTTTATTAAAGGTAGGGCGGCTGTCACCAATTTGAGAAAAGTGTTGTTAGCCCTCTCTGTGGCCGGTAAGGCGGAATGCCGGGGGCAGAACCCAGCCATCCTCACTTTGGATATGGAAAAGGCTTTCGATAGCATTAATTGGGGATGGCTGGGTCTTGCTTTGGATTCGGCGGGCATTAAAGGATTGTTTCGCACTCTATTAGATGGGTTATATTTGGGTCCAAAGGCAAGGGTCTGTACAGGGGGGTGTATATCCGATTCTTTTTTGTTGCAAAGGGGAACTAGGCAGGGTTGCCCCTTGTCTCCTCTCCTGTTTGACTTGGCTATAGAGCCATTGTCTAGATGGCTGGACTCAGGAGATTTCTTTGAGGGTTTGGGGGTGGGCAAGAAGCAGCTGCGTACGGCTCTGTTTGCTGATGATATTTTACTTTTCTTGTCTAACCCTCAAAGGGATATTGGGAGGAATATGGAGGCGCTAGAGGAGTTCGGTCTTCTCTCAGGGTTGAAGATAAATAAATCAAAAAGCGAGATACTATTTTTAAAGGGCGGGGGGCAGAGGGTGATGGGTGATGAACTGGGGGGCATACCTATTGCTCGGTCTTACATAACTTACTTGGGGATTAAAGTGGGGATCACTCCCGAGTCTATATATAGACTTAACTATGACCCGTTAATAACTAAAATAGTTCAAGAATTGCGTAGATGGCATGATCTGCCGCTGTCGTTGCTGGGGCGTAATCATCTTATTAAGATGATGTCAGTTTCTAAATTACTCTACCCTATGCAGACTATCCCCATTCTGTTAAAACATAAAGATGTCTCCAAACTTGTCAAAGCGTTAAAAAATTTTTGTGGCATGGCAAGAGACCTAGGATATTAATGCGTTCCCTGATGAAGGGAATCGAGCAGGGAGGGATAGCATTTCCTGACATTAGGAATTACAATCTGGCGTGCATGGCAAGGCATGTTTGCGACTGGATTAATGGCTCTAGTTTTTATTCAGCTTCACTGTTGGAAAAGGAATTCTGTGCTCCCTGGTCTCCGGTGGCGTTGCTGCATTCGCGGTTGCAGGTGATTCCTATTTGGATTAAACAGTCTTTATTGTTTAAGGACACAATAGCTGCATGGAGGATTCTTAGGAAAAAAGTACTGGTTGTCGTACAGAATCTCCAAGCATCTTCCATTGTGGAACAATCCTGAATTCCCACAGGGTACTAGGAACAAGCTGTTTGAGGAATGGAGGAGAAAAGGGATTTTGTGTGTGAAACATTTATTACACGATTCGGACCCTAGATAGCTGACTGGTGAAGAAGTGATTGCAAAGTTTTCTTTGTCGTCATTTCAGACTATTCAGTGGTCTCAAGTGAAGGAGGCAGTGGTGAACCAGCTGGTATTGGTACAGAAGGAGATACGTAGAAACATCCTGGATAAGATCTTGGACCTGGGAGGTGGGAGGCAGGCATGGGATCCAGCCGGTTCTCTCCGGTTCTGCCGAACCGTTTGTTAAAATTACAGGCGGTTCGCAGGACCGGTGAGAAGCAGGGATCCCGACCCGGTCCTGCAGCTGCGCCTGCACCCCTGTATTTTTCAGCCTGCGGCCGTTACTTACAGTCAGTCAGCGTGAGCATGGCTGTGTGTGTGTCAGCCAGTCTTCCACAGTGCTGCCGCCCTCCCCCCGCCCCCAGCCTCGCAGTCATGGCAACAAAGGGGAGTGTCTTGAGAGTGAGCAGCGCCGCGAAGCTGCCAGCCCAGAACAGAGAAGGAGAGAGGAGTCCTCTCACTGTCTGCAGAGTGCCCTAGTTGCTGACAGTCCACACCCCACACACAGCCATGAAAGATTGAAGAGCCGGCCCCTAGCCTAACAGAAAGGAGTCTGGACAGGTCAGGACTCAGGACAGCCTGGTTGGTTGAGTGTGATTTGTGTGACACTGACAAGTTGGCATTAAGGAGGGGACCACCGACCAGGGGCTGAAATTGAAATGTGACAACATAACAAAAATGGAGGTGGCCATGAATCTGTGGGGAGAAGCTATATGAGAAGTTTGAGAACATGGAGGGAGCCATGAATCTGTGGGGAGAAGCTATGTGAGAATATGGAGGGGGCCATGTGGGGAGAAGCAATGTGAGAACATGGAGGGGGCCATGTGGGGAGAAACAATGTGAGAACATGGAGGGGGCCATGAATCTGTGGGGAGAAGCAATGTGAGAACATGGAGGGGGCCATGTGGGGAGAAGCAATGTGAGAACATGGAGGGGGCCATGTGGGGAGAAGCAATGTGAGAACATGGAGGGGGCCATGTGGGGAGAAACAATGTGAGAACATGGAGGGGGCCATGTGGGGAGAAGCAATGTGAGAACATGGAGGGGGCCATGTGGGGAGAAGCAATGTGAGAACATGGAGGGGGCCATGTGGGGAGAAGCTATGTGAGAACATGGAGGGGGCCATGAATCTGTGGGGAGAAGCAATGTGAGAACATGGAGGGGGCCATGTGGGGAGAAGCAATGTGAGAACATGGAGGGGGCCATGTGGGGAGAAACAATGTGAGAACATGGAGGGGGCCATGTGGGGAGAAGCAATGTGAGAACATGGAGGGGGCCATGAATCTGTGGGGAGAAGCAATGTGAGAACATGGAGGGGGCCATGAATCTGTGGGGAGAAGCAATGTGAGAACATGGAGGGGGCCATGTGGGGAGAAGCAATGTGAGAACATGGAGGGGGCCATGTGGGGAGAAGCAATGTGAGAACATGGAGGGGGCCATGTGGGGAGAAGCAATGTGAGAACATGGAGGGGCCATGAATCTGTGGGGAGAGTGCTCCAGATTCGGTTGTTAAAATTACAGCGGCAGCAGGAGATGAGCGCTTCAATTCCAGAGTTTAGCTCCTAAGGCTTTTTAAAAGTTGAGTGGTATGTGTGTAGTGTATATATAGTGTATTTGTGTGTAGCATATATATGGTGTATGTAAATATGTCGTGACTGTGTTGCATATATAT
Source organism: Bufo bufo (assembly GCF_905171765.1). Taxonomy (NCBI): domain Eukaryota; kingdom Metazoa; phylum Chordata; class Amphibia; order Anura; family Bufonidae; genus Bufo; species Bufo bufo. The sequence goes on along the minus strand of NC_053389.1, from coordinate 247,032,429 downwards.
GGTGTATGTAAATATGTGTCGTGACTCGTGACGCGCTGCGTATCCACCGCTGAGTAGGGAACCTGTTGTTAAAAATTTGAATCCCACCCCTGGTGGGAGGGTCTCGATTTCGATGATCTATGCGGATATGAGGAAGGAAGATGGGATTAGGGATGGGAATAAATGCTTTGGAAAATGGGCGGAGCAACTGGGTGACGGTGACATTGAACCAAAGATAGTGAAAGGGTGGGAGGTAGTGAGGAGACATATAATTAATGAGTCTTGGAGGGATACTCAGGTTCGACTCATGCATAGAGCTATTTATGGTTTTAATATTCCCCCTCATCCAGCTAAACCAGACAGGATTACGAGTTGCCCGAAGTGTGGGATAGGGTTCCCCGATCTATTCCATGGGATCTGGACCTGCCCAAAAAGTAAAAGGTTATGGGAGGAAGTGGGAAATTTGGTTCGGGGGATCTGGGGAAGGGAGCTTGCGTTGTCAGCTAAATTGTATTTATTCCACTACGAGGAGGGAGAGGTAGGACAAGGTGGGATACCCCGCTTGTTTCATACGATATGTATGGTAGTGAAGCGTAGTCTCCTGCGACAATGGCTTCAAGACGACACACCAAGTTTACAGGCTATAATTGAGCAGCTAAAGCATGTTTTTCATATAGAAAGGTTAAATTCTCTTGCGGCGAAGGAACGACAGGCAAAAGGGTTGTTTCAAAAATGGAAACCGTTTATTGAGCATTGTATATCAAATACGGAGATACAGCTGATCATGAAGCCGTTTACACTCATGGAATGGTACCTGGTGAGTCAATTGAAAGGGACACTTGGTCGTCTGCTGCTCAGACTGGCCAGCTCCTCTTGATTCAATGCAAGTGTATTGATTGTGTATGCTACTATACATTGATTGTGAATTATGACCGCTCTGTACTAAGGAAAACATATTGCCCTATGTTTGTGATTGTACTGTCTGTGGCACTTGCAGTGCCTTACTTTTGTTTTGTTTTTCGTGTTTTAAAATAATAAAGAATTATAAAAAAAAAAAAAGATGTCAGGGGGGCCACAGAGCGGGTCCTGACCTTTTTAGGAATTTTTTAGGGGTCGCTGGCGGTGGATTAACTCCGGTGCTGTGGAGGAGCTCGCAGCACACACGTCTTCACTCCTGCATAGCTGGCCACGCCCCCAATAAGCCTTTTTTACTGATGTAAACAACGGGGGTTTTAGCTAAACAGCTGGCTTTAATCAGTCATTACATGTTCCCAAAATGGTGCATTAAAAACTATAACTTATCTTGCAACAAAAAAAGACCTCATACAAGTACATTGATGAAAAAACAAAAAAGTTATAGCTCATGGGATGGGATTTTAAAAATATGTGTGTGGTCACTAAGGGGTTAACAACTCAACATGCGTAGACCAGCCTGCTCTATTGTAGGAATCTGGTGTTGTACTGCTGGATTTTAAATGGACATTAGTAAATTGGAGCATGTTTTAGTAAGACCTTTGTCTGGTGCAGGACTATATCCGTTTCTTCCATCTACAGGAAATAGTCCAAGAGTTGTCTGGTAGACCCTACCGGTCACGTTACTACATTTACATTTTTCCTTAATTTTTACAACATAATAAACAGCTTTTGTGTTTTACTCTTACAGTACGCCGACATGAATTCGTCAAGGAACTTATTCATTGTTGGATTCTCCATATTTTCTGGTCTTACTGTTCCAAACTGGGTGAATAAGAATCCAACACTGCTACAGACAGGTAAAGATCCAAACTGGCAATCGAGTTCTGTGGTTTTCTAAAATTGCTAACTTTCCTTACACTTCAATGAATCCTGACTTCTTAGTTTCTCTATTAAGAAACAATAGTGTTGTTTTAGTTGTGTCAATTTCTAGAACCTGAAGAGTGAGTACAACAAGCAAATTCTGAGACTCCACTTTTATTTGGTTTTCCATTTCTGTACAGGTATTATTCAACTAGACCAAGTCATCCTGGTGCTGCTGACCACAGGAATGTTTGTAGGTGGGTTCCTAGGATTCTTCCTGGATAACACTATACCAGGTAATTTTCTGGGCATCATTCTAGACCACAGACATACAGTCAGGTCCATAAATATTGGGACATCGACACAATTCTAACATTTTTGGCTCTATACACCACCACAATGGATTTGAAATGAAACGAACAAGATGTGCTTTAACTGCAGACTGTCAGATTTAATTTGAGGGTATTTACATCCAAATCAGGTGAACGGTGTAGGAATTACAACAGTTTGCATATGTGCCTCCCACTTGTTAAAGGACCAAAAGTAATGGGACAATTGGCTTCTCAGCTGTTCCATGGCCAGGTGTGTGTTATTCCCTCATTATCCCAATTACAATGAGAAGATAAAAGGTCCAGAGTTCATTTTAAGTGTGCTATTTGCATTTGGAATCTGTTGCTGTCAACTCTCAAGATGAGATCCAAAGAGCTGTCACCATCAGTGAAGCAAGACATCATTAGGCTGAAAAAACAAAACAAACCCATCAGAGAGATGGCAAAAACATTAGGCGTGGCCAAAACAACTGTTTGGAACATTCTTAAAAAGAAGGAGCGCACTGGTGAGCTCAGCAACACCAAAAGATCCGGAAGACCACGGAAAACAACTGTGGTGGATGACCGAAGAATTCTTTCCCTGGTGAAGAAAACACCCTTCACAACAGTTGGTCAGATCAAGAACACTCTCCAGGAGGTAGGTGTATGTGTGTCAAAGTCAACAATCAAGAGAAGACTTCACCAGAGTGAATACAGAGGGTTCACCACAAGATGCAAACCATTGGTAAGCCTCAAAAATAGGAAAGCCAGATTAGAGTTTGCCAAACGACATCTAAAAAAGCCTTCACAGTTCTGGAACAACATCCTATGGACAGATGAGACCAAGATCAACTTGTACCAGAGTGATGGGAAGAGAAGAGTATGGAGAAGGAAAGGAACTGCTCATGATCCTAAGCATACCACCTCATCAGTGAAGCATGGTGGTGGTAGTGTCATGGCGTGGGCATGTATGGCTGCCAATGGAACTGGTTCCCTTGTATTTATTGATGATGTGACTGCTGACAAAAGCAGCAGGATGAATTCTGAAGTGTTTCGGGCAATATTATCTGCTCATAATTAGCCAAATGCTTCAGAAGTCATTGGACGGCGCTTCACAGTGCAGATGGACAATGACCCAAAGCATACTGCAAAATCAACCAAAGAGTTTTTAAAGGGAAAGAAGTGGAATGTTATGCAATGGCCAAGTCAACCACCTGACCTGAATCCAATTGAGAATGCATTTCACTTGCTGAAGACAAAACTGAAGGGAAAATACCCCAAGAACAAGCAGGAACTGAAGACAGTTGCAGTAGAGGCCTGGCAGAGCATCACCAGGGATGAAACCCAGCGTCTGGTGATGTCTATGAGTTCCAGACTTCAGGCTGTAATTGACTGCAAAGGATTTGCAACCAAGTATTAAAAAGTGAAAGTTTGATATAGGATTATTATGTCCCATTACTTTTGGTCCCTTAACAAGTGGGAGGCACATATGCAAACTGTTGTAATTCCAAAACCGTTCACCTGATTTGGATGTAAATATCCTCAAATTAAAGCTGACAGTCTGCAGTTAAAGCACATCTTGTTCGTTTCATTTCAAATCCACTGTGGTGGTTTATAGAGCCAAAAATGTTAGAATTGTGTCGATGTCCTAATATTTATGGACCTGACTGTATATATCTACTCATGGGCAATTCCGCTATTCTTTTTCTTTTATTCTTTATGCTGGATCCTATAACATTTAGACTTTTAAAGGGAACCTGTGTATAGAGCTGAGGACATGGGCTGCCAGATGGCCGCTAGCACATCCGCAATACCCAGTCCCCATAGCTCTGTGTGCTTTTATTGTGTAAAAAAAAACAATTGGATACATATGCAAATTAACCTGAAATGAGTCCTGTCCCTGACTCATCTCACGTACAGGACTCATCTCAGGTTCATTTGCATATGGATCAAATCATTTTTTACACAATAAAAGCACACAGAGCTATGGGGACTGGGTATTGTGGATGTGCTAGCGGCCATCTAGCAGCCCATGTCATCAGCTCTATACACAAGATCCCAGTGACAGGTTCCCTTTAAGCCTTCACCTTTATTTCTGAACATCTGAACCACCATTTAACAAAAATCCGATAAACAAGGTAGTAAGATGGTTTAAGGTCCTGTCAATATTTCTCTCCTTTTTAATTCACTTAATTCATATGAACTGTAGACCTGACCTACATACTATAGATGTGACGTATTGCAACCGTATATTACAGTTTGTAGCTATGTATAAGGGGTGAACAGCAAAGGTAGGAGCCGGTTAGCCATTGGAATGGACGAAATGCAAGGGGAGAAGCGGGTGGACTATTTGAGTCTCGCTTGGAGACGATAGTTGGCAGGCGCAAAAACATGAATGGAGAGATGACGGACTGTATACCTTTTATTGTTTTTCAAATAGACAATACGTTTCGGGGTACCCAGGACCCCTTTATAAAGTTTGATTAAAGTGATGTGTCTCCTGAACTAACGCTGCTTGAGATCGAGGCTAAACAGAATTGGCACAGAACACGTGCGTCATCTGAAGGACCAATTAATAAAAAGTATACAGTCCATCATCTCTCCGGTCGTGTTTTTGTGCCTGCCAACTATAATCTAGAAGTGAGACTCAAATAATCCACCTGCTTCTCCCCTTGCACAACTCCTGATGTAAGCAGCTCCTAAACTGCATTATCAATCAGATTTTTCTTACATAAAAAAAATTTATATCACAGAAAAAAGTACCCCTAAAATTTAACTTTTACTAAATACGTTTTAGAAAAGAACAAAACCCCAAAATCAATTGTACATACAGTTGCAAGAAAAAGTATGTGAACCCTTTGGAATGATATGAATTTCTGCACAAATTGGTCATAAAATGTGATCTGCTCTTCATCTAAGTCACAACAATAGACAATCACAGTCTGCTTAAACTAATAACACACAAAGAATTAAATCTTACTATGTTTTTATTGAACACACCATGTAAACATTCACAGTGTAGGTGGAAAAAGTATGTGAACCCTTGGATTTAATAACTGGTTGAACCTCCTTTGGCAGCAATAACTTCAACCAAACGTTTCCTGTAGTTGCAGATCAGATGTGCACAACGGTCAGGAGTAATTCTTCACCATTCCTCTTTACAAAACAGTTTCAGTTCAGCAATATTCTTGGGATGTCTGGTGTGAATCGCTTTCTTGAGGTCATGCCACAGCATCTCAATCGGGTTAAGGTCGGGACTGGGCCACTCCAGAAGGCGTATTTTCTTCTGTTTGAGCCATTCTGTTGTTGATTTACTTCTATGCTTTGGGTCATTATCCTGTTGCAACACCCATCTTGTGTTGAGCTTCAGCTGGTGGACAGATGGCCTTAAAGGGGTTGTCCCACTTTGCTTTTTCAATCTTACGAGCAGTAAATGTCCTGATAACTTCCTGGTTTGGCTCAGGCAGTTGAGTGAAGGCCGGCCACGCCTCCTCATGACTCACCCTGAGAGCTCAGTCCTTGCGTGCTCGTTCATGTGGATGAGTCATCTTTCTGGAGCCTGCAGAGTATGTAAAGCCCATCCACCTGCTGGGGAATCACTCAGTGACCACTGACCAATGCTAGTGAACTAATGTAGTAGTAACTTGTGCTGTCCTGTGTTACAAACCCATTCTGTGCAGCAAAAACAATAAATCACTACAGCCCAAATGCATGTTAGCTAGTAGCCATATGATCTGTGCTAAATATAGATAGATATATTCACTGACTTATTACCCAGCTTTCCCGATGTCTGATATTATCACTGACCTATTACCCAGCTTTCCCGGTGTACAATATTATTACAGACTTATTACCCGGCCTTCCCGGTATCAGATATTATCACTGACTTATTACCCAGCTTTCCCGGTGTACAATATTATTACAGACTTATTACCCAGCTTTCCCGGTATCAGATATTATCACTGACTTATTACCCAGCTTTCCCGGTATCAGATATTATCACTGACTTATTACCCAGCTTTCCCGGTGTACAATATTATCACTGACTTATTACCCAGCTTTCCCGGTGTCTGATATTATCACTGACCTATTACCCAGCTTTCCCGGTATCAGATATTATCACTGACTTATTACCCAGCTTTCCCGGTGTACAATATTATCACTGACTTATTACCCAGCTTTCCCGGTGTCTGATATTATCACTGACCTATTACCCAGCTTTCCCGGTATCAGATATTATCACTGACTTATTACCCAGCTTTCCCGGTATCAGATATTATCACTGACTTATTACCCAGCTTTCCCTGTGTACAATATTATTACAGACTTATTACCCAGCTTTCCCGGTGTACAATATTATCACTAACCTATTACCCAGCTTTCCCGGTGTACAATATTATCACTGACTTATTACCCAGCTTTCCCGGTGTCTGATATTATCACTGACCTATTACCCAGCTTTCCCGGTATCAGATATTATCACTGACTTATTACCCAGCTTTCCCGGTATCAGATATTATCACTGACTTATTACCCAGCTTTCCCGGTATCAGATATTATCACTGACTTATTACCCAGCTTTCCCGGTGTACAATATTATCACTGACTTATTACCCAGCTTTCCCGGTGTCTGATATTATCACTGACCTATTACCCAGCTTTCCCGGTATCAGATATTATCACTGACTTATTACCCAGCTTTCCCGGTATCAGATATTATCACTGACTTATTACCCAGCTTTCCCTGTGTACAATATTATTGTACACCGGGAAAGCTGGGTAATAAGTCTGTAATAATATTGTACACCGGGAAAGCTGGGTAATAGGTTAGTGATAATATTGTACACCGGGAAAGCTGGGTAATAAGTCTGTAATAATATTGTACACCGGGAAAGCTGGGTAATAAGTCAGTGATAATATCTGATACCGGGAAAGCTGGGTAATAGGTCAGTGATAATATCAGACACCGGGAAAGCTGGGTAATAAGTCTGTAATAATATTGTACACCGGGAAAGCTGGGTAATAAGTCAGTGATAATATCTGATACCGGGAAAGCTGGATAATAAGTCAGTGATAATATCTGATACCGGGAAAGCTGGGTAATAAGTCTGTAATAATATTGTACACCGGGAAAGCTGGGTAATAAGTCAGTGATAATATCTGATACCGGGAAAGCTGGATAATAAGTCAGTGATAATAAGTCTGTAATAATATTGTACACCGGGAAAGCTGGGTAATAAGTCAGTGATAATATCTGATACCGGGAAAGCTGGGTAATAGGTCAGTGATAATATCAGACACCGGGAAAGCTGGGTAATAAGTCTGTAATAATATTGTACACCGGGAAAGCTGGGTAATAAGTCTTATAGACTTATTACCCAGCTTTCCCGGTGTCTGATATTATCACTGACCTATTACCCAGCTTATGGGGGGGGGGGGGTCATCTGTGGATGGCACTTATGGGGGGGAGCATCTGTGGATGGCACTTATGGGGGGGGCATCTGTGGATGGCACTTATGGGGGGGCATCTGTGGGTGGCACTTATGGGGGGGGCATCTGTGGATGGCACTTATGGGGGGGCATCTGTGGATGGCACCTATGGGGGGGGCATCTGTGGATGGCACCTATGGGGGGGCATCTGTGGATGGCACCTATGGGGGGGCATCTGTGGATGGCACTTATGGGGGTGAGCATCTGTGGATGGCACTTATGGGGGGGGCATCTGTGGATGGCACTTATGGGGGGGAGCATCTGTGGATGGCACTTATGGGGTGGGGGGATCTGTGGATGGCACTTATGGGGTGGGGGGCATCTGTGGATTGCCGCCTGGACTCCTTCTGGGCACCAGAGAGCACGGCGTCCTCGGTTGTTATGACGCCGTGCGCTCCCTCCTGCCGCCGGAATACAGTGATACTCTCTTATAGATCATAGCAGTGTATCACTGTATTCCGGCGGCAGGAGGGAGCGCACGGCGTCCTCGGTTGCTATGACACCGTGTGCTCCCTCCTGCTGCCGGAAAACAGTAATACACTGCTATGATCTATAAGAGTGTATCACTGTATTCCAACGCCAGGAGGGAGCGCACGGCGTCCTCGGTTGCTATGACGCCGTGCGCTCCCTCCTGCTGCCAGAAAACAGTAATACATTGCTATGACCGGGCGCCCGCGCATGCGCAAAACTATGCGACGTGCGCGCTCACAGTGTGAGTGAGAGGCCGGCTGCAGGATCGCAATAGATACCTGTCACGGCCACGGTTTTGACCGTGACTCCTTGGGAGCCGCATACTGTTGCCCGCGGTTTTGGGTTGTAGTGTCAACCGCAGCTTGAGGCATAAGGTTGTTAGTCTCAAGTGCGGTTGCCGCGGACAACAGCTATGTGTGCGGTTCCCTCGGAGTTGTGTGCGCGTTTGTAAGCACTTTTGTATGTCTGTGTGCACTTTGTTTATGTTTGGTGTGCACTGACATTTTCCCTTCACTGTGGCTGTCCGTGGCACCGTTTGGTTGTATGTTGTACATGTGGTGGCAGTGTCCCGGCCTTCGGGCTGACTCCCAGGACACGCTTGCCACCCATGTCGTTGCCTGCGACAACAGCCACTGTGTGTTTGTTGTTTGGACACTTCCCCTTTAAGTTATGTTTTTCCCTTCTGTGGTTTTGGAAGGGTTAACTCCCTTTCAGTGTGTGTGAGTCACGGGGTGTGTCTGATTGTTGGGTGTGGCCTCTTGGCCCTATAAAGCCTCAGTTGTAGGCAGTAGCCAGAGAGAGTGTTTCAGCCATGCTGGCTGTAGACATCCTCCTGGTTACTTACCAACTGCCAGTGGGGGCCAACCTTCTGGTCATAAGCAAATATATATGTCCTTTGGTGTCTGGAAGATGTGTTTGGTTTTATGTTGTTTTATTGCACCTGTGGTCCTGGGTTCCCGTGTGTTGTGTGTTTGTGTGCTGAGTCCTGCTGTCTGTGGGCAGTACATCCACATGGGTTCCAGGCTTGGTTGTCTGTGGTAGGTCTTTGCTATGTTTGTGACAAGTACCTGCCATTGCCACAGGTTGCATTTGTTTCCCCTTGCTTGCAGCTTGGCCAGTGAGACTCCTGTTCCTCCGGATCCAGAAGGAACAGGATGTCTTACTGACTCCTAGCCTAGGGACCGGCGGAGGGCGAGTAGGGATCCGAGGTTCCTGCGCATGGGTCCTCCTACCTTCAAGGTCGGCCCATGCAGGTAGGAGTTAGGGTCAGGTTAGGGAAGCTGTAGGAGGTGACCTGCTCCCTAATCCTGTTTGTCCTGGTCAAGCAGCGACCATCATCCTTCCGGCACACGGCTGAGGGTTTCCCCCATCCTCAGCCGTGACAATACCAGTGCGCAGGTGCGGCATGGATGCGGCCGGCGAGATGTGGCCGTATCCATGGGATACCAGCACAAACAAAGGCAAGTGAAAGGAGCGTTTTTAGGCTGAATGCTATGTTTTTTTTTAATTAGATGTATTATAAGAAATGTTCAGTGGGGGGCAATTAATTAATGTAACCCTGTTTAATGAAGTGGTACAACCCCTTTAAGTTCTCCTGCAAAATTTCTTGATAAACTTGGGAATTCCTTTTTTTCTTTGATAGCAATCCGTCCAGGCCCTGACGCTGCAAAGCAGCCCCGAACCATAATGCCCCCACCACCATACTTCACAGTTGGGATGAGGTTTTGATGTTGGTATGCTGTGCCTCTTTTTCTCCACACATAGTGTTGTGTGTTTCTTCCAAACAACTCAACTTTGGATTCATCTGTCCACAGAATATTTTGCTAGTACTGCTGTGGAACATCCAGGTGCTCTTGTGCAAACTGTAAACGTGCAGCAATGGTTTTTTTGGACAGCAGTGGCTTCCTCTGTGGTATCCTCCCATAAAATCCATTCTTGTTTAGTGTTTTACGTATCGTAGATTTGCTAACAGGGATGTTAGCATATGCCAGAGACTTTTGTAAGTCTTTAGCTGACACTAGGATTCTTCTTCACCTCACTGAGCAGTCTGCGCTGTGCTCTTGCAGTCATATTTACAGGATGGCCACTCCTAGGGAGAGTAGCAGCAGTGCTGAACTTTCTCCATTTATAGACAATTTGTCTTACCGTGGACTGATGAACAGCAAGGCTTTTGGAGATACTTTTATAACCCTTTCCAGCTTTATGCGAGTCAACAATTCTTAATCGTAGGTCTTCTGAGAGCTCTTCTGTGCGAGGCATCATTCACATCAGGCAATGCTGCTTGTGAAAAGCAAAACCAGAACTGGTGTGTGTTTTCTATAGGGCAGGGCAGCTGTAACCAACACCTCCAATCTCATCTCATTGATTGGACTCCAGTTGGCTGACACCTCACTCCAATTAGCTCTTGGAGATGTCATTAGTCTAGGGCAGGCATCCTCAAACTGTGGCCCTCCAGCTGTTGAAAAACTACAACTCCCAGCATGCCCGAACAGTCTACAGGTATCAGCCTACAGCAGGGCATTGTGGGAGTTGTAGTTTTACAACAGCTGGAGGGCCGCAGTTTGAGGATGCCTGGTCTAGGGGTTCACATACTTTTTCCACCTGCACTGTGAATTTTTACATGGTGTGTTCAATAAAAACATGGTAACATTTAATTCTTTGTGTGTTATTAGTTTAAGCAGATTGTGATGGTCTATTGTTGTGACTTGGATGAAGATCAGATCACATTTTATGACCAATTTGTGCAGAAATCCATATAATTCCAAAGGGTTCACATACTTTTTCTTGCAACTGTAGATAATATAAAATAATTTACTCGTGCCCGCACTGAGATATATATTCATATGGTGCATGTGTATAACCACAGATCAGCAGGACAATAAAGCAACAACACCAGCATATAAGATACTCGGAACAATGCAGAGCAACACCGTTAGTTGTGATCCATAACTCACGGTTACTTGTTACCATTCGCTTAAGCCCAGCCGGTCTTCAGGGGTAACAGCCGATAAGAGAGGTTGGGGAAGATCTTCTATCCCTAGGGCGACCCTACTGCTCTCCCTGCCTAAAAGCGGAGCACCCGCCCCGAAAGGGGCGACCCCACTTATCGGTGGCTAAACCCTGAAGCACCCTGGTTGTCCCTGCTGAAATCTTCACTTCCCGACTCGTTTCCCCACGTGGTTCATCAGGGGAATAAGAAAGCAGAAAAGGAAGATGAACCTAAACTACTCAAACATATAGATGATGGTCTATCCCTAGGGATAGAAGATCTTCCCCACCCTCTCTTATCGGCTGTTACCCCTGAAGACCGGCTGGGCTTAAGCGAATGGTATTAAGTAACTGAGTTATGGATCACAACTAACGGTGTTGCTCTGCATTGTTACGAGTATCTTATATGCTGGTGTTGTCGCTTTATTGTCCTGCTGATCTGTGGTTATACACATGCACCATATGAATATATATCTCAGTGCGGGCACGAGTAAATCATTTTATATTATCTATGTACAATTGATTTTGGCGTTTTGTTCAATTTCTTTAAACATATTTAGTAAAAGTTAAATTTTAGGGGGTACTTTTTTCTGTGATATAACTTTTGATTTTTCCCCTATTGCATATATATTTCTATACTCTGTGAGCAATAAAACATTTTTTACTTCAGAACCTCTTTAAGATGAATTGATTCAAACATCATCCTTTCCTTTTGTTTCTTGATAGGTACAAAAGAAGAAAGGGGAATAGCCGCATGGAATGAAGTCAATGAATCGAATGAGGAGAACTGCTCTGATGTTGGAGAAGTCTATGATCTTCCATTTGGCATTGGCACAAAATTCTGCACTTCTGCTTGGCTCCGATATGTTCCTTTCTGTCCGAAACCCAGAGAGTTGCCCTTTGTCACTCACGAAAACAGCAATCTGAATAACTGCACAGAAACTAACCACTGATTGTAAACATAGATTTGGCACCAAATGAATAGGATCACTGGAGAAGCCTTGCTCCACGTTTTGAAAGCACGGTGGTGTATGAAAGTTGTTGAAGTCTAAACCACATATTATCTACATTTCTAACAGTCCATCATCATCATGCTTTTGTGCAGATGAAAGCGGTGATCAGTCTTCCTATTACACATGTAATTAATAATTGTCATTACAGTATTGTAAGACCTCTTGTAAGAAGTTTATTAAACCCCATTTGCTGGAAAAAATCTTCATCCAGATATACTGTAATAATTATTAACATGGACAATAGGGACAAGTCATTATGGATAGACCTGTGGTTTAGGTCAGATGGTGTGCAATTTGCATAAAAACTGGTCTTTGATCCCTCAGCATAACTGGAAGGTTCATGGGCTTGGGTGCCCCTAAGGGGTGGGCATCTGGTGAGGAACTGAAGGTCTGAAAGGAAGGCCACTAACTAGGCCATGGCAGAACTGATTGCCGCTGACAGCATTTGTAGGCTGCAGTCCAAATTTTCATGGCACTAGAAGGGATCCAAGATGACCCAATGGCGTTCTATAACTAGTTTGCAGAATTTCTGCTTCTATAGAAGCAATACTCTTCACTAAGGCTGGGTCTACAGAGACTATGGCTGTGACAAGTCTTGTGCAACCAACGATCACTGTGTAGCAGTGCAGCCACTGAGCTGATTGAGCTGCAGTACAACTTGCAGGTTGCCGTGACTGACTCCAGAATCGCAAAAAATCCAGCACTGTAGGATTTTCGGTGGACACTGTAAGGCTACTTTCACACTCGCGTTTTGTGCGGATCCGTTCAGATAATACAGCCGTCTGCACCCGTTCAGAACGGATTCGTTTGTATTATGTTTAACATAGCCAAGACGGATCCCTCTTGAACACCATTGAAAGTCAATGGAGGACGGATCAGTTTTCTATTGTGCCAGATTGTCACTGATCTGTCTCCATTGACTTACATTGTGTGCCAGGACGGATCCGTTTGGCTCAGTTTCATCAGACGGACAGCAAAACGCTGCAAGCAGCGTTTTGGTGTCCGTCTCCAAAGCAGAATGGAGAACTGAACTGAAGCAAACTGATGCATTCTGAGCGGATCCTTTTCCATTCAGAATGCATTAGAATGCAAACTGATCCGTTTTGGACCGCTTGTGAGAGCCCTGAACGGATCTCACAAACGGAAAGCCAAAACGCGAGTGTGACAGTAGACTAACTTGAGCAGCACTGCAACCCCATTCACTTGTGAGGCTATACTGCTAGCTATTGATCTTTGCTAACTGGAGCTTAAGGACTAATGCACACAACCATTGTTTTTGTCCACATCCAATACACATTTTTTGCGGAGCGGATGCAAACTTATTCACTTCAATTGGGCCGTATGTCCATTCCATGGCACCTGCAAAAAAAACGGAACATGTCCTATTCTTGTCCATTTTACAGACAAAGATAGGACAGGACCGTAGGTTCCGTGGAATGCATGCAGCCGGTATCTATGTTTTGCGGATCCACAATTTGCGGTAGCCTAACCACACCAAGCCCTTCGTCCCACAAACACTAGTAATTTGGCAACATGTCTCACCTTAGTAGATTCCACATTCCATAGTTTCAAATCTCATCTTTATGAACCTTTGTGATCCTCAGCATACCAGTTTTCAAAAAAGTTTGCATAATGGCTGTGCTTCTTTGTACAATCATAACTGTGAAGACATGGGTCTTTTATGGGCTTCCCTGATGTCTTTTTCAGCCATATTATTCCCTGTTTAAGCTTAACAGCCAGATACATTTCTCTCAGAAGCAGGGGAAGTCTCCCTTCTGTGGAATCTGCCAGCACTGTACTGCTCTGACGTCCCTTTCCTTACTTCCCTCTATGTTTGTTTTGAGTCATGCTTACAGAAAGGCAGGAGGCTCCTTCTTTAAAAGCCGCGTGAGAAGCAGTTCTTTTACCAGGCTCAGGATCTCAGCTGGCCCTGACACGCCTCCACTTCCTCTCAGCCTTCTTCTTTGTCTCTGTTACTAGGGACAGATCTTGCCTGACAACAGACAGTGTACTGCAAATTAGGTGGAAGTGAGACCCCTAGTGGCCATGAATTTACAGCTTTTTTCAGGGGGATGCAGGTATATTTTTTAACTAAGTGATTTAGAAATTTGCTAGTTGCACCATTCAATATTAAATTAAGTGAAATTGTGTAAAAGTAGAGTGACTCTTTAACTCTAGCTCTGCTTATTCTGAGTTTGTATTTCATGAATATCACTGAAGGGTGTCAAATACATAGGCAGGGCAAGAAGCCTGAAAGTGATGAGGGATCTAAATGATGATAATGTAGATTTGTGTTTTACTCAAGGGTTGTGAACACATTTGTGAAAGTCTGTGAGCACAGTAGCAGCTGTGAATAGTGAGTGTTTGTCAGCATCTATTACCTCTGTAGGAACACTGCTCAAAAAGGTGAGACTGGGATACATATAAACAGGTCCAGTAAAAGACTAGGTGATGACCCTCCTGCTTGACGCGTCAGGTAGTGTGATGGGGCCCTGGTTAAAGTGGACCTGTCACCAAAAAATGCAATGCAATCTGACAGCACCGTGTTGTAGAGCAGGAGAAGCTGAGCAGATTGATATATAGTTTTGTGGGAAAGGATTCAGTAAAACCTTTAATTTATACATTTACAGTTGCAAGAAAAAGTATGTGAACCCTTTGGAATGATATGGATTTCTGCACAAATTGGTCATAAAATGTGATCTGATCCTCATCTAAGTCACAACAATAGACAATCACAATCTGCTTAAACTAATAACACACAAAGCATTAAATGTTACCATGTTTTTATTGAACACACCAAGTAAACATTCACAGTGCAGGTGGAAAAAGTATGTGAACCCCTAGACTAATGACCTCTCCAAGAGCTAATTGGAGTGAGGTGTCAGCCAACTGGAGTCCAATCAATGAGATGAGATTGGAGGTGTTGGTTACAGCTGCCCTGCCCTATAAAAAACACACACCAGTTCTGGGTTTGCTTTTCACAAGAAGCATTGCCTGATATGAATGATGCCTCGCACAAAAGAGCTCTCAGAAGACCTACGATTAAGAATTGTTGACTCTCATAAAGCTGGAAAGGGTTATAAAAGTATCTCCAAAAGCCTTGCTGTTCATCAGTCCACGGTAAGACAAATTGTCTATAAATAGAGAAAGTTCAGCACTTCTGCTACTCTCCCTAGGAGTGGCCGTCCTGTAAAGATGACTGCAAGAGCACAGCGCAGACTGCTCAATGAGGTGAAGAAGAATCCTAGAGTGTCAGCTAAAGACTTACAAAAGTCTCTGGCATATGCTAACATCCCTGTCAGCGAATCTACGATACGTAAAACACTAAACAAGAATGGATTTCATGGGAGGATACCACAGAGGAAGCCACTGCTGTCCAAAAAAACCATTGCTGCACGTTTACAGTTTGCACAAGAGCACCTGGATGTTCCACAGCTGAAGCTCAACCGAAGATGGGTGTTGCAACAGGACAACGACCCAAAGAAGTAAATCAACAACAGAATGGCTTAAACAGAAGAAAATACGTAACATTTAATTGGTAACATTTAATTATTTGTGTGTTATTAGTTTAAGAAGACTGTGATTGTCTATTGTTGTGACTTAGATGATCAGATCACATTTTATGACCAATTTGTGCAGAAATCCATATCATTCCAAAGGGTTCACATACCTTTTCTTGCAATTGTATATCTCTGCTTTTTATACCTTCTGTGAACAGCATTGGTACAGGAGTGAGGTGTTATCACTGATTAATGGCAATGGGTGTATAAGTGTGCATAGAGAGATAGCTGTCAGTCACTGATAACACCTCCCTTCTGTACCGATAACTCTTCACAGGGTTGCAGATATTACAAGTTTTACTGAATATATCAATCTGCTCAGCTTCTCCTGTTCTATAACATGCTGCTTCAGATTGCATTGCATTTTTGGTGACAGATCCTCTTTAAATTTCAGTTTATTTTTTAATATAGTGTATGATGTAAAACACTTTTGTAATACACTTTATTAGAGAAAGATTTTTCTTTGTACTGGAAAACAGGGTGTAAAAATCTCAGCATTGCTAAGGAGAGGCAGTCTTTAGCATTGTACTAAGCACTAAAGAAGCTCTGCTAGTTTAGCTCTCTTTCCTTACCTTCTTTCTTAGGCTACTTTCACACTAGCGTTCGGGGCTCCGCTTGTGAGCTCGGTTTGAAGGCTCTCACAAGCGGCCCCGAACGGATCCGTCCAGCCCTAATGCATTCTGAGTGGATGCGGATCTGCTCAGAATGCATCAGTTTGGCACAGTTTGTCCTCCGCTCAGCAGGCGGACACCCAAACGCAGCTTGCAGCGTTCGGGGGTCCGCCTGGCCGTGCGGAGGCAAACGGATCCGTCCAGACTTACAATGTAAGTCAATGGGGACGGATCCGTTTGAAGTTGACACAATATGGCTCAATTTTCAAACGGATCCGTCCCCCATTGACTTTCAATGTAAAGTCAAAACGGATCCGTTTGCATTATCATGAACAAAAAAAAAAAAAAAAAGTCTTTTTTTTTTGTTCATGGTAATCCAAACGGATCCGTTCTGAACGGATCTAAGCGTTTGCATTATAGGTGCGGATCCGTCTGTGCAGATACCAGACGGATCCGCACCTAACGCAGGTGTGAAAGTAGCCTTAATTAGTAAGCACGGGGGAGAGAGCAAGGATCAGGGGCTTCCTTAGCTATGACAGCAAGTGTACAGTGAACACAGCTCCCCTCTTTATATTTCCAATGTGTCTCTTAGGAGCAGAGAGATGGGGAGATGAGCAGGGCTGCAGCGTTCTTACTGTAGACTTACTGTCATCACTGGAAGCCCTGATCCCTGTACTTACTAAGAGAGAAGCACAGGGCGAAACTAGCAGAGTTGACAACAGTTGGCACTGGTGGCAAGTCTTGCAAAGTCAGACTCTCTCATTAGCAATGCTCAGTTAGAGCTTTGCTAATGAGACTCTTCACACCCTGTTTTCTAGTACAAAGAAACCTGTTTCCCGAACTTCCCTCTCCCTAAGGCCTCATGCACACGACCGTTGTTGTGTTCCGTTCCGCAAAATGGGGTTCCGTTGTTCCGTGATCCGTTTTTGTTTCCGTGTGTCTTCCTTTATTTTTGGAGGATCACCAGACATGAAGGAAAGTAAAAAAAAGTCTAAGTCAAGTTTGCCATGCAAATGATAGGAAAAAAACGGACACGGACGCGGATGACAATCTTGTGTGCCTCCGCGTTTTTTCACGGTCCCATTGACCTATGACAATAGGACAGGTTACATTTTTTTAACGGACTGGAACCACGGATCACGGACGCGGATGACAAAAGGTGCATTAGCCGAGTTTTCAACGGACCCATTGAAAGTCAATGGTTCCGCAGAAAATCACGAAAAAAGGAACATAACAACGGTCGTGTGTATGAGGCCTAAACTATATATAAACTGACACAGTTACAAGTTAAATCTAGATCAATCTGTATCTTCCAATCTCCAATAACCTGACACCACAGGCTTCCAAACATACTTATTTTTTTTGTTTCTTTTTGGGGCAAATGGCCACCTTTTATCAAAATCAGATGCTTTAGACTCAGTTCATACGGCAAAATTTGCTGGAAGAATTTGTTGTGGATTCTGCACCAGAAAGCTGTTGGACACATCCTAGCCAGCTTGTGGTGGCTTTTTGGCATGGAATCCATTCCCTTAGGCCTCATGCACACGACCGTTCTGTTTTTTGCGGCCCATTGTAGACATGCCTATTCTTGTTCGCAAAACTATGCTATATTTTTTTTTGCGGGGGCCTCTGAACGGAGCAACGGATGCGGACAGCACACGGAGTGCTGTCCGCATCATTTGCGGCCCCGTTGAAGAGGATGGGTCCGCACCTGAGCCGCAAAAAATTTGGCTCGGATGCGGACCCGAAAAACGGTCGTGTGCATTAGGCCTTAGGGTAAGGCCACGTGGAGTCACACCGACATGCAGTTTTACCATAAATTGTGCAGTTTGTGATTTGACTGATCTCATGATTTTGTAGCCAAATAGTAATTTTACTTGCATGGCCGTTAAAATAAATCTGAACATCACACAGATTTGTGGATTTCATCCATATCTTGGCCATGTCCTTCCCACCTGACAGCCACTTATATATAATTCTAAAAAATCCAATCCAATCACATTTCACAGATAAATAATTTTACATTTTACTGTATTTGCTCAGTAGTATAAACAGTCCAACAACAAGTCATTAGAAATCCTTAAAGGGGTTATCCAATTACTCAACACCCCCCATCCCACATGTGCCGGGTCCCTCACCAGTAATATACTTACTCCGCTCCTGGTCCACCTACTGCCGCTTCTCCCTGCACACGGATGAAAACATCCGGTGTGTCAGGGGGGGGGGGGGGGGGGGAGCAGCCAATGGCAGGCGGGGACGAGCCTCCCTAGCGTCACCCGCGATACTAGGGAGGCTCGTCCCCGCCTGCCATTGGCTGCTCCCCCCCCCCTGACAGGATGACAGGAGCAGGGTAAGTATATTACCGGTGAGGGGCCCAGCACATGGTGGTGGTGGGTTTGACTAATTGGATAACCCCTTTAAAGAGGACCTTTCGTGGTTCCAGACATTATAAAATAAGTAGCACGTTATGTAAGGCATAAAGCAGGGATCTAATGGCGCTTACTATTTTTCCTGGGCGCCGCTCCGTTCACCCGCTGTGCCCCTGTTAAATTCTTCCACCTAGTATGCTAATTAATAGCATCGGAACAGGGAGGAGGAGACGCCAGGGTTTCTCAATGGGCGTCTTCTTTTCCCTGGCTGTAGCGCGGTCCAATCACAAAGGAGAGCGTCACAGCCAGGGAGAAGGTGATTTTTTTTCTCCCTGGCTGTGATGCTCTCCTCTGGGTCCGGACCGCGCTACAGCCAGGGAAAAGGATTAGCCCATTGGGAAACCCTGGCGTCTCCTCCTCCCTGTTCCGATGCTATTAATTAGCATACTAGGTGGAAGAATTTAACAGGGGCACAGTGGGCGAACGGAGCGGCTCCCAGGAAAAATAGTAAGCGCTATTAGATCCCTGCTTGTATGCCCTACATAGATGCATGGAGTGGAATATGTATCACAACATAACTGTATAGTAAAATTATTGGGGCTGTAATATTTGGTCATATTGGTTGCTACCCAGTTTTCCCTGAAACTGATATGACCAAGAAAAGAATGAACGGAATTCAAATTACATTTTTTTTGTGAGGGTACTGGGGAGAATGATCAAATATAACAAATACTTAACATAAATAGCATATCAGAAGAATATCAAATGAATATAATCTTTTATATATTTCCCTGTTTATAAATACTGGTATTTCCCATAAAAACTTTTTTTTATATTTATTTTTAATATTTATGCACATAAATATCAACATTTTTCTTTTGATGAATAAAACTCTAAACTGTTTCATATAAATAAGTATAAATTAGAAACAGATGATCTCGGAGGGAAGGGGTGGGAGCATATGTAATAACCTGAACCGAGACATCTAAATAAAATATATTGTAAATGTCACCTCTCAGTACTGGTGATCAAAAATAAACGTAAAAGCCACTTGTTTCCAAAACACAATGGTGGGCTAATATTTATGGGTAGATGGGGGTAAATTTCTGTAAAAGTAGCCACCAAATATAAGGCCCCTTTCACACGGGCGAGAATTCCACGCGGGTGCAATGCGTGAGGTGAACGCATTGCACCCGCACTGAATCCAGACCCATTCACTTCAATGGGGCTGTGTACACGAGCGGTGATTTTCACGCATCACTTGTGCGTTGCATAAAAATCACAGCAAGCTCTATATTCTGCGTTTTTCACGCAACGCAGGCCCCATATAAGTGAATGGGGCTGCGTGAAAATTGCAAGCATCCACAAGCAAGTGCGGATGCGGTGCGATTTTCACGCATGGTTGCTAGATGATCGGAATGGGGACCCGATCTTTATTATTTTCCCTTATAACATGGTTATAAGGGAAAATAATAGCATTCTTAATACAGAATGCTTACTAAAATGTCCATTGAGGGGTTAAAAATAATAAACAAATTTAACTCACCCCATCCACTTGGTCGCGTAGCAGATCTCCTCTTCTTTCTACTTTCTTCAGGACCTAGCTAAAGGACCTTTGATAATGTCACTGTGCTCATCACATGGTACATCACCATGGTGAGGGACCATGTGATGAGCGCAGTGACGTCATCAAAGGTCCTTTAGCTAGGTCCTGAAGAAAGTAGAAAGAAGAGGAGATCTGCTACGCGACCAAGTGGATGGGGTGAGTTAAATTTGTTTATTATTTTTAACCCCTCAATGGACATTTTAGTAAGCATTCTGTATTAAGAATGCTATTATTTTCCCTTATAACCATGTTATAAGGGAAAATAATAAAATCTACAGAACACCTAACACAAACCCAAACTTCTGTGAAAAAGTCCGGCTTTGGGTCTGGGTACCAAATATGCAGATTTTTCAAACGCATTAAAACACTTTGCACTTGAACGGAAAAATCGCGCATTTTCACGCAACACACCCGCATCTTGTCCGCCCCTCACACGCGACGCCCCCGTGTGAAAGAGGTCTAAGGGCAGTGACCAGGTCCAATAAATGCCCACCAGCAAAAGGTGTATGACTGTCTGCAACTCTGGTCACGAGATCTCAGACAACAATGAGACTTTTTATAGCATTAGAAAGATTTAAGTAATAAATAGCTGAACATTATTTGAGGACACAAGGAGTTGTGATTTTGTAGTTTAGGGGGATGGAGATTTTAGTTAGGGTCCATACAAACTCCTGAGGCGCCTACCACAGACTGTGAATCTTTTGAGGAAAGTTGGTGACCAATCTGGAGGTAGACGTAATAAATACTGTATGTCTAGACAGAGCTTGACTCCTCAGAAGTCGTCTTCATCATCAAAGGTTTCTGTACACCTCAGAAACACAGTTTCATAGTCACACTGTAGATCAGATGCCTTAAGAATAAGAAGACATGTTATATACCTGTATACAGATAACATAGAGAAGCAATTGCTGTATAGCAGAGAGAACTTTCTACTTCAGTACATGCTGGTCACCCAGACAGGAAGACAAATGATTGCTAGGAACAAACACTTTACAGTCTACAATAAGGAGCATGCAATAACAAAAATCAATATATACCCTTAAAAAGGTCGGTGGTACCCAGGGGTGGTTTGGCCATAGACCTTACAGGGAAATTTTTTGGTGGGCCGATGCCCCGGGGCCACCTGGGCCCTCCTCACAGCCGGTCAGTGGAATTTTCTGGGGATGTATTGTGTGTTGCTGCCAGTATTCTGTGATGGATGTTGGTATTTGGCTATGTTGGGGTGGTATACTGTACCACAATATGGTATTGCTGGCCCTGCCTTCCATCAATTTGGACCCGACTACAAAACTGGGTCCACTTTAAGTTCCCAGTCCACCACTGGTGGTACTAAATAAACTCTGTGGGTCAGATTAAGGCTCCATTCACACGTCCGCAAGTGTGGTCGGGATCCGTTCCGCAATTGTGCGGAACCAGGGCCGGATTAACGTAGGGGCTGATGGAGCTGCAGCTCCAGGCCCCTACCATAAAATAGGCCCATCCGCCAGCCAAAAGGCCGTCGGGAGGGTTAAAAGTCTGTTGTACACAGCGTCACACAGCACACAGACAATGCAGAGACGCTCACCTCACGCTGGCAGCAGGAGCCTGAGGGAGGGACTCGGGAGGAGCGTAATATGATCCTAGAGTGGAAGCTGCTTCTGCCAGCCCCTCCCCTCCCCGCCCACCAACCAATCAGAGCTGAGGCAAGGCAGGCACTAGCAGCTCTGAGTCGTCTCAGGTCCTGTAAGGGAAGTGCACAGTGTAAAGTGTAGTTCCCAGGTTAGAACAGTGCATCTGCCAGGACCTGTGATGACATCATCTTCAGCATCACAGGTCCTGCAGAATCTAGCAAAGGAACTGCACCAAAAATGGTGTAGTTCCTAGGTTTGAAAGGTACATCTGCCAGGACCTGTGATGACATCATCACAGGTCCTTCAACCCCTAACAGCAAGTATTAGAAGTTCACAAGCAGCTCTGCATTGATCCATACAGACTGGAATGGAGTGGTAAGAGGAGGTCCTCCACTTTTCATCATTTACCCCCCCTCCATGCCCTGTTTTTACTCAATGCTCACTCATGTATAATACTTCAGACAGGTACAGTGACCACAACCTCATGTACTTCACACACACAGTGACTATAATGCATAACTGACCACATATTTCTATAAACACTGCATCTACAGTATTATACCTTGTATGCCTCACATCTATATATATCTATATATATATATACACACACACACACTGCATATATTAAACAGTATTATAGATGCAATATGTACAGATATATAATATATATTGCAGTGTACTGATATGTGAGGTACAAGGTATAATATATGCAGTGTGTATAGATATATTGTATATACAGCAGTGTACTGATATGTTAGGTACGAGGTATAATAGATGAAGTGTGTACAGGTATATTGTATATACAGTATTGGATTGATATGTGAGGTACGAGCTGTAATTTATACCTCATATATCAGTACACTGCTGTATATACTATATACCTGAACACACTGCATCTATTATACCTCATATATCAGTACACTGCTGTATATACTATATACCTGTACACACTGCATATATTATACCACGTTCCTCACATATCAGTACACTACTGTATACACTATACATCTGTACACACTGTATCTATTATGCCTCTTTTGTGTGCCAGGCCTGTTTTGTAATCCCAATCCGGCCCTGATGGCATAAATTATAAAACAGCAGCAAACATAGTTCATGGAACAAAGAAAGAGGCCTGGAATGGGTAGTGGGAGGGGCTATAAAGGGGGAATGGGGGCCCAATTTAGATTCTTGCTATGGGGCCCAGAGAGATAAGAGAAGTGACAGATGACACAGAGTTTAGATTACAGGTTGAATTAACCCTTTAGGATCAAATTGGCTTCTCAGGAGATATATATGTTAAAGGCATCTCATTCAGTAGCTATATAACTAAGGGTGGGTTCACATCTCCTTTATGGATTCCGTTAAGTGAGGACTGTGGGGACTGTTTTATTATCAGCCAGTGACTGTGTTACTGTAATACTGTTATCAATTCAGCACATAGTTTTCCCTGTGCGTGCATTCACATTTCACTTCACTTGGTTCGTTGTACTACTGTCAGTGTCAGACTGTTGTCACTGTGGGTAACAATGCACAACAGACAACAATGCACACCACAGTGAAGGCTCCTGAGTCCTCCTGTCCGGCGTCAGCCTCAGCTTCCCTTCACTATCACTATAATCAATCACTCTTCCTGATCCTGACTCACTCATTAGCGAGCTGAAGAGCCGACTGAGTCAGCAGCAGCAAGTGAATCGGATGGATAGCATCTGCGCATGCGCACCGGCACCTAGAGTTTTCGGTTCACTTGCGAGTCAGCTCAGCAGTCAGTGACTCAGCAAGTGAACCGAAGATCCGATTCATGAACCGATTCATCTGAAAGATCCGAACTTCCCATCACTACTGAGGTCATATCCGGCTGGCCGCGGCATTACAGGAACAGCACCAGCTGCTCTGACGTCCTGCCGCCGGATATACGTCACAGGATATCCGGCGGCAGGACGTCAGAGCATCTGGTGCGGTTCCTGTAATGCCGGCCCGCCGGATATGACCTCAGTGCGCCCGCGGTTATCCCTCCTGCACGCTGTGCTGTGTACAACCTACTCAGCAGTTTCGACCAGCACACGGCCCACAGCGCTCAGCCACACCAGCCCGTGAGACAGCAGGAGCTTCTGGAGCAGGGCAGGTATCAAATAAACTCATCCAGTTGGAAGGGAGGGCAATCATAGTGCTGTTATGATTTATGGACACAGCTCTCAGCATGCTTAGCCAGCCTTCTATCTGGCTGTTTCTGAGCCTGTGGACTGTGACTCTCAAGAAGCACAGCCAGATAGAAGGCTGGCTAAGCATGCTGAGAACTGTGTCCATAAATCATAACAGCACTATGAAAATTACTGACTGGCTAAGCATGCTGAGAGCTCAGTCTCTATAACATAACACATTAACCCCTTAAGGACACATGACGTATGGGTACGGCATGTTTCCCGAGTCCTTAAGGACACATGACGTACCGGTACGTCATGTGTTGTTCCGATCACTGCCGCCCGGCCGGCTGTGATCGGAACAAGGTGCCTGCTCAAATCATTGAGCAGGCACCTCGGCTAAATGCGCGGGGGGGTCCCGTGACCCCCCCATGTCCGCGATCGCAACAAACCGCAGGTCAATTCAGACCTGCGGTTTGTAGCGCTTTCTGCTGTTTCTGATCGCTGCGGTCCCTGACCGCGGCGATCAGAAACTTTAGTGTGCCGAAAATATATTTTTATCACCCCCCCCTGCACCTCTGAATGATTTTAGCCCGGTGGGAGGTGCAGGGGGGGTGTTGCGGGCGGTGGGGGCGGTGCGGGAGGCGGGCGGTGCGGCAGGCGGGATCGCGATCCCCCG
This sequence comes from Bufo bufo, assembly GCF_905171765.1. NCBI lineage: Eukaryota > Metazoa > Chordata > Amphibia > Anura > Bufonidae > Bufo > Bufo bufo. The sequence continues at coordinate 247,007,831 of NC_053389.1, read as the reverse complement.
CCCGCCTCCCATTGAATAATCGTTGGTGTAGAGTGGGTATACCAGGGTGCCAGCACATTGCTGGCACCCTGGTATAAACGGCTGACATCGGTGATGCGATGTCAGCCGTTTAACCCTTTCCATACAGCGGTCCGTACGGACCGCTGTATGGAAAAAGTTAACAGTAAGAGGGAGCTCCCTCCCTCTCCGATCGGGGGGCTGCTGTGCCTTTGCAGCCCCCCGATGGAGAGGGAGAGAGCTCCCAGACAGCCCCCCGCCAGATCCCATCCTTACCCTTCCCCGTCTGCGAAGTTCTGAGCAGACGGGGAAGGTTCCCATGGCAACAGGACGCCTCTCAGGCTGAAAGCATAGATCTGTTCAGTGTAAGTAAAATACAGTACAGAACAATATATATTGTACTGTACTGTATTATACAGACATCAGACCCACTGGATCTTCAAGAACCAAGTGGATCTGGGTAAAAAAAAAAGTGAAAAAAGTGAAAAAAAAGTAAAAATCCAAAAACACATTTATCACTGATTAAAAATTAAAAAAATAACATTCCCTACACATGTTTGGTATCGCCGCGTCCGTAACGACCTGATCTATAAAACGGTCATGTTACTTTACCCGAACGGTGAACGCCATAAAAATAAAAAATAAAAAACTATGATGAAATTGAAATTTTGCTCACCTTACTTCCCAAAAAAAGGTAATAAAAGTGATCAAAAAAGTCGCATGTACGCCAAAATTGTAGCAATCAAACCGTCATCTCATCCCGCAAAAAATGAGACCCTACTTAAGATAATCACCAAAAAACTGAAAAAACTATGGCTCTTAGACTATGGAGACACTAAAACATAATTTTTTTTGTTTCAAAAATGAAATCATTGTGTAAAACTTACATAAATAAAAAAAAAGTATACATATTAGGTATTGCCGCGTCCGTATCGACCGACTCTATAAAAATATCACATGACCTAACCTCTCAGGTGACCACCGTAAAAAAAAAAAAAAAAAAACTGTGTAAAAAAAGCAATTTTTTGTCATCTTACATCACAAAAAGTGTAATAGCAAGCGATCAAAAAGTCATATGCACCCCAAAATAGTGCCAATCAAACCGTCATCTCCTCCCGCAAAAAATGAGACCCTACTTAAGATAATCGCCCAAAAACTGAAAAACTATGACTCTTAGACTATGGAGACACTAAAACTTTTTTTTGTTTTAAAAATGAAATCATTGGGTAAAACTTATATAAATTAAAAAAATGTAATACATATTAGGTATCGCCGCGTCCGTGACAACCTGCTCTATGAAATTACCACATGATCTAACCTGTCAGATGAATGTTGTAAATAACAAAAAAAAAAAACGGTGCCAAAAAAGCTAATTCTTGTTACCTTGCCGCACAAAAAGTGTAATATAGAGCAACCAAAAATCATATGTACCCTAAACTAGTACCAACAATACTGCCACCCTATCCCGTAGTTTCTAAAATGGGGTCACTTTTCTGGAGTTTCTACTCTAGGGGTGCATCAGGGGGGGCTTCAAATGGGACATGGTGTCAAAAAAACAGTCCAGCAAAACCTGCCTTCCAAAAACCGTATGGCATTCCTTTCCTTCTGCGCCCTGCCGTGTGCCCGTACAGCGGTTTACGACCACATATGGGGTGTTTCTGTAAACTACAGAATCAGGGCCATAAATAATGAGTTTTGTTTGGCTGTTAACCCTTGCTTTGTAACTGGAAAAAAAATATTAAAATGGAAAATCTGCCAAAAATGTGAAATTTTGAAATTGTGTCTCTATTTTCCATTAAATCTTGTGCAACACCTAAAGGGTTAACAAAGTTTGTAAAATCAGTTTTGAATACCTTGAGGGGTGTAGTTTCTTAGATGGGGTCACTTTTATGGAGTTTCTACTCTAGGGGTGCATCAGGGGGGCTTCAAATGGGACATGGTGTCAAAAAAACAGTCGGCGCACCTTTCACTCTACGCCCCGCTGTGTGACCGTACAGTAGTTTACGGCCACATATTGGGTGTTTCTGTAAATGGCAGAGTCAGGGCAATAAAGATACAGTCATGTTTGGCTGTTAACCCTTGCTTTGTTAGTGAAAAAAATGGGTTAAAATTGAAAATTAGGCAAAAAAATGAAATTCTCAAATTTCATCTCCATTTGCCAATAACTCTTGTGCAACACCTAAAGGGTTAACGACGTATGTAAAATCAGTTTTGAATACCTTGAGGGGTGTAGTTTCTTAGATGGGGTCACTTTTAGGGAGTTTCTCCTCTAGGGGTGCATCAGGGGGCTTCAAATGGGACATGGTGTAAATAAACCAGTCCATAAAAATCAGCCTACCAAAAACCAAACAGCGCACCTTTCACTCTACGCCCCGCTGTGAGGCCGTACAGTAGTTTACGGCCACATATTGGGTGTTTCTGTAAACAGCAGAGTCAGGGCAATAAAGATACTGTCTTGTTTGGCTGTTAACCCTTGCTTTGTTAGTGGAAAAAATGGGTTAAAATGAAAAATTAGACAAAAAAATCAAATTCTCAAATTTCCTCCCCATTTGCCAATAACTCTTGTGCAACACCTAAAGGGTTAACAATGTATGCAAAATCAGTTTTGAATACCTTGAGGGGTGTAGTTTCTTAGATGGGGTCATTTTTGGGTGGTTTCTATTATGTAAGCCTCGCAAAGTGACTTCAAACCTGAACTGGTCCCTAAAAATTGAGTTTTTGTAAATTTCGGAAAAATTTCAAGATTTGCTTCTAAACTTCTAAGCCTTATAACATCCCCAAAAAATAAAATATCATTCCCAAAACAATTCAAGCATGAAGTAGACATATGGGGAATGTAAAGTCATCACAATTTTTTGGGGTATTACTATGTATTACAGAAGTAGAGAAACTGAAACTTTGAAATTTGCAAATTTTTCCAAATTTTTGGTAAATTAGGTATTTTTTTGTGCAAAAAAAATAATTTTTTTGACTTCATTTTACCAGTGTCATGAAGTACAATATGTGACGAAAAAACAATCTCAGAATGGCCTGGATAAGTCAAAGCGTTTTAAAGTTATTAGCACTTAAAGTGACACTGGTCAGATTTCCAAAAAATGGCCTGGTCCTTAAGGTGAAAATGAGCCCGGTCCTTAAGGGGTTAAAGAAATTACTGTTTCTAGCTGCGAGTCCACAGCAGCTAGAAACAGTAATTTCTTTAAAGGGATTCTGTCACCAGGTTTGACCCCTGTCAGCTAAAAATATGCTGATGTTCAGGGCGTCTTCACGATTCCTAATGTGGGCTTATAAATGTCATCTGTGGGCTTATTTAGCTAAAAAAACAGCTTTTACTAACCTGTCAGTCAAACAAATAAGGTGCCTAAGGGGATGTTAATGGGTGCAAGATGCCCGCCGCACCCACCGCCGTTCGTGCCCAGCGCCGCCTTTCCGGACTTCTGCACCGCCTCCTAATCCTCTGTGCCGCCTTTCGCTCTCCCTCCCTCCCTCCCCCTCCTTCTGCTGTAAGATCTCGCGCTTGCGCACAGGGCTCTGCCTGATGCGCCCGTGCAGACCTCTCCATTTGGCTTCTTACAGCGAAGTGCGCATGCGCCGGCACTTCGCTCAACCCCTGTATGCGCGAGATCTTACAGCAGGAGGAGGGGGAGGGAGGGAGAGCGAGAGGCAGCACAGAGGATTAGGAGGCGCCGCAGAAGTCCGGAAAGGCGGCGCTGGGCACGAACGGCGGCGGGTGCGACCGACACCTTGCATCCATTAACATCCCCTTGGGCACCTTATTTGTTTGACTGACAGGTTAGTAAAAGCTGTTTTTTAGCTAAATAAGCCCACAGATGACATTTAGAAGCCCACATTAGGAATCGTGAAGACGCCCTGAACATCAGCATATGTTTAGCTGACAGGGGTGAAACCTGGTGACAGAATCCCTTTAATGTGTTATGTTATTTAGACACAGCTCTCAGCATGCTTAGCCAGCCTTCTATCTGACTGGCTAAGCATGCTGAGTGCTGTGTCCATAAATCATAACACAGCTCTATGAAAACTACTGTTTCTAGCTGCTGTTGTCCACATTCCACAGCAGCTAGAAAACAGTAATCTTCATAGTCATGTTAAATGATCACTATAGTGTCAGGAAAACAAAGCGGTTTTCCTGACACTATAGTGCCCTGAGGGTGCCCCCACCCAGGGCCGGCTCCAGGTTCATGTGGGCCCTTGGGCGATAAATCCCAGTGGGCCCCCATGAGGCATTTTTTTACATTGACATGTCCCCCTGTGGCTCCTACACGGTATAATGACCCCCAGTGGCCCCTATACAGTATAATGACTACTAGTGGCCCTTCACACAGTATAATGAACCCCCAATTCCCCCCCACTGTATAATGACCACCTGTGGCCCTGCATTCACAATAATAACCCCCAGTCGCCCCCATTTAGAATAATGACCCCCAGTAGCCCCCACACTGGGGGAATACTGTATGGAGGGGGCACTGGGGGTATTTATACTGAATGGAGGGTCATTGGTGATCATTACTAAATGGGGGACACTGGGGGTCATTATACTATGTAAAGGGCCCTCACAGTATAATGACCCCACAGTGGCCCTCCATTCAGAATAATGACCCCCAGTCGCCCCCACACTGGGGGTTATACTGTATGGAGGGGGCACGAGGGGTTATTATATTTAATGGGGGCTCTGGTGGTCATTATGCTAAATGGGGGGCACTGGGAGTCATTATACTGTGTAAGGGACCCTCACAGTGTGATGAATGACCCCCCAGTGGCCCCCTCACATACCTATCATTGCAGGGGAGCTGGTGGTCCTGTCATTCACTAACCGCAGCTCCCAGCTCCCCACATGAACCTGGAGCCGGCCCTGAATGACCCCCAGTAGCCCCCACACGGGGGGAATACTGTATGGAGGGGGCTCTGGGGGTCATTATACTGAATGGAGGGTCATTGGTGATCATTATACTAAATGGGGGACACTGGGGGTCATTATACTATGTAAAGGGCCCTCACAGAATAATGACCCCCAGTCGCCCCCACACTGGGGGTTATACTGTATGGAGGGGGCACGAGGGGTTATTATATTTAATGGGGGATCTGGTGGTCATTATGCTAAATGGAGGGTCAATGGGGATCATTATACTAAATGGGGGGCACTGGGAGTCATTATACTGTGTAAGGGACCCTCACAGTGTGATGAATGACCCCCCAGTGGCCCCCTCACATACCTATCATTGCAGGGGAGCTGGTGGTCCTGTCATTCACTAACCGCAGCTCCCTGCGCTCCTTCTCTCCTCCGGCCCGCTGCAGCAGTGAGCCAGGCCTGGAGGAGAGAAGGAGATGTGCAGTGATGGAGCTAGAACTGACTGGGCCCCACAGCGAAATTTAGTACGCCCCCCTCCCCCCCAATGTGTGTTCACATTACGTTTTTCCTATCGGTTTGATGTATACACATGTGCAGCGCTCCACGTTTTTGTATCCTGCAGAGTCAAGTAAAAAATGCAGACGTTAACGTATATGTTTTTTTCTACCATGGAACTGTATGGTGAACGGACGCCACTGTACGGCATCAGTCTGAGGCATCTGTCAATGCATACATTTTCAGTATGCATTAAATGGATGGCAAAAATAGGATGTGAACCCAGCGCTAGTGTCAGAATAAGCCCCAGTACACAGCGGAGCAGCGTGGCGGAGAGGGGAGGCCGCCATGTACTGACAGAGCGCTACCTGGTGGTCAGGGATGAGGACTGTGCTTCCCAAGGATCATTTTCTACTGGGGAATACAGGGCACAGTATAATACACTAGAATCTATATAATATAAAGATATTAGCCCCACCCCCGAATAATCATACGATTAGGGGGTCATTTATTATATAGAAATACGTCTATATTAGGCGTATTTCTGACACAGATGTGGCGCAAAGGTCCTTAACACCGCAATCTGTATCTTTTCCCGCTCATGCCAGGTCTAAAAAAAGTGGTGTGGGCAGAAAGGGATACAGTTATGGCCATCCAGTTATTGGATACCACCGCCATATAGTGATAACACCGCCATATAGTGATAACACCGCCATACAGTGACCGGATAAAAGGGTATAGGAGGGCATAGTACAGGGAATGACTATGGGCACTGCACAGAGTGTGGTAAGAGGGCACAATACAGGGTATAAAGGGGCACAGTACGGGGTGGGGGGCACAGTCACATGACCCTGTGATGTTAGAAGGTCCTTATGGTGAATGCGGTTCAGATGCCACCATAATGAGAGGCAGAGGAGTGAGACAGGGGCCCGGGGCCCTGGATGGACAGGAGGGGTGGACACAGCAAGTAGGTGGAAGGGGCTCTGAGGGGGATTCATACAAGTAGTGGCAGGAGGTCTGTGCAGGGCAGCAATAGGAGATAGGAGGGTGGGACAGGAGCCCTGGATACATGAGGGAGAAAAGGAGACAGCAGGGGCTCCATGAGGATGAGAGAGGACAGGATAAGGGGGGGGGGGGGGGGGGGGGGGGGGGGCAGGTGTCATGGAGGCAATCAGCTTAATAAAACAGTAACACAACTAAATAGAATGAAGCAGCAGTGTCCCCCCCTTTCCTTCTGTCCCACAGAGAAGAGACAGTCACAGTGCAGACTCACTCACAGACTGTCTCCACACTTCTCTGCTCCAGCTCCAGCCGTGCGGTCTCTCTCCAGTCTCCTCAGGCAGCGTGTGTCCTGTGTAGAGGGGGCGTGTCCTGTGTAGAGGGGGCGTGTCCTGAGTCTCTGCAGCTCAGGGGGCCCACCAGAGGGGTACTGCGTATGTGAAATGACAGCAGTGAGAGCTCCCATCTGTATTGATGGAAGTGCTCATAGCAGCTCAGTGGGCCCCCCCAGGAGCATTGGGCCCCGGCACTTGCCCGGGGATGCCGGGTTATGACGCCGGCCCTGCCCCCACCCTCAGGGTCCCCCTCCCGTGGTCCCCCTCCATGTTGCCAAGATAGACGCCAAATGAAGGGGTAGTTGCAAGAACAAAATACTTTAATGGTATCGATAAAATATATATGTAATTAAGACACTGAGTGCAGTTCCATAAAAAGGCCCAGCAAAATCCTCAGCACCAGGCCCATGATGCTCTTAATCCGGCCCTGTGCGGAACGGGTGCGGACCCATTCATTCTCTATGGGAATGGAATGGATGTGGAGAGCACACTATGTGCTCTCCGCATCCGCATTTCCGGAGCACAGCCTCGATCTTCCGGTTCGCAGCTCCGCAAGAAAATAGAGCATGTCCTATTCTTGTCCGCAGCTGCGGACAATAGGACTTCTCTATTTAGTGCCGGCCATGTGCAGCCCGGTGTATTGTGGACCCGCAATTTGCGGATTCGCAATACACCACGGACGTGTGAATGGACCCTAACTCACCCTGTAGAGGGCGTAAGCTTAGACAGGCTAGACCTGCACCAGATTTATCACGGACTTACTATAATTCCATGCCAGAATTGTGAGGCAAAATTTTGCATCTTAGGTCCTGCTCCTTCTCACTAAGCCAAACCCCTGGTCTGTGCTGTATGGCCTGCAGGAGGGAGGTGTGGGGGATAGAGAGAGGAGAGTTGGCCAAGGCAAGGAGGGTGGTTGTAGTCCTCAGGATGGCTAACCCAGGTGCCAGCTCTTTCCCGGGCAGCGCGTGCAGTGAATGGCATACACTGGATCTGGGGTCTTCTACCTGGTAGTGGCCACAGTGCCCTTAGTGTTGGATGCGTAGAAGGATGCGATGCAGGAGAACAGGTGCAGGGCCAGCATATGGTGGAGGCAATGACCAGGCAAACTCATAACATCTCTATTTACTGAATAGATGACGGGAGTTACAGTATAAATGCAAGCAGCGGGTACAGTTCTTAGGTATTGCACACAGTAGGCTTTTCCCAAAAGCTGTGCACAGGAGATGGCTGTAATGAGACGCACCCTGAGTTTCTCTCTGTAGGAACTAGCAATCTTTTTAAATTGATCAAAGGTATAGACTTTCTGCAGTACTCAGTTGCAGGGTGCAGTCCAAGATCGGATGGCCAGTCCCTCTCAAAAGTGTGACTGCCTAGACCAGGCATCCTCAAACTGCGGCCCTCCAGCTGTTGTAAAACTACAACTCCCACAATGCCCTGCTGTAGGCTGATACCTGTAGGCTGTTCGGGCATGCTGGGAGTTGTAGTTTTGCAACAGCTGGAGGGCCGCAGTTTGAGGATGCCTGGCCTAGACCTATGCCATATTTATCACAGTAGCTTAGGCTGGAAGATAAATTGGGTACAGGGTTAGGCCGCTTTCAGTCGAGCGTCACGCTCCGGACTTGCAGCGTGTGACGCTTTGCGATCTCGGCAATACCGATTACTGAAGAAATCGCAAATGCATCCTGTTTTAAAATTACAAAAATCACAAGAGCCCTCTGATTCACACAAAGAGTTAAAACTTTCAGTTACAGGTCACAGAGCAGAGGTAAATTAGCAAATCCTTGCCAAAGATTCTTCCTGACCCCATGCCGGGTTATACATCCATTAATCTGATATTGTCTTGACAAAACCCCATAAAAGTGCCCTCTCTCTAGTCTGTGCATGCCCCAGCACAGCAGGGGTCCTAACACCCTAAACCTGGTCAGAAACGTCAGAGAAGAATGACAGATCCTTATCACACAGCTGGTTGGTACGAGAAGGAAGATGACCTGAAAGTCACCTCCAATCCATAGATTTCATATTTTTCCCATATGTTCTTCATATTTCATGGGTTAGGAAAATACAAAATGAACAGTCTCTTCAGAGGTTGTTCGGGTTATTCTAACACACTACCAGGAAATCTGCAAGCAAATCGTGAATTCCAGCTTTGAGATATACAGATCCTTTTCCAAAAATTAGCATATTGTGATAAGGTTCATTATTTTCTGTAATGTACTGATAAACATTAGACTTTCATATATATTTTAGATTCATTACACACAACTGAAGTAGTTCAAGCCTTTTCTTGTTTTAATATTGATGATTTTGGCATACAGCTCATGAAAACCCCAAATTCCTATCTCAAAAAATTAGCATATTTCATCCGACCAATAAAAGAAAAGTGTTTTTAATACAAAAAAAGTCAACCCTCAAATAATTAAGTTCAGTTATGCACTCAATACTTGGTCGGGAATCCTTTTGCAGAAATGACTGCTTCAATGCGGCGTGGCATGGAGGCAATCAGCCTGTGGCACTGCTGAGGTGTTATGGAGGCCCAGGATGCTTCCATAGCGGCCTTAAGCTCATCCAGAGTGTTGGGTCTTGCGTCTCTCAACTTTCTCTTCCCAATATCCCACAGATTCTCTATGGGGTTCAGGTCAGGAGAGTTGGCAGGCCAATTGAGCACAGTAATACCATGGTCAGTAAACCATTTACCAGTGGTTTTGGCACTGTGAGCAGGTGCCAGGTCGTGCTGAAAAATGAAATCTTCATCACCATAAAGCTTTTCAGCAGATGGAAGCATGAAGTGCTCCAAAATCTCCTGATAGCTAGCTGCATTGACACTGCCCTTGATAAAACACAGTGGACCAACACCAGCAGCTGACATGGCACCCCAGACCATCACTGACTGTGGGTACTTGACACTGGACTTCAGGCATTTTGGCATTTCCCTCTCCCCAGTCTTTCTCCAGACTCTGGCACCTTGATTTCCGAATGACGAGCAACAGTCCAGTGCTGCTTCTCTGTAGCCCCGGTCAGGCGCTTCTGCCGCTGTTTCTGGTTCAAAAGTGGCTTGACCTGGGGAATGCGGCACCTGTAGCCCATTTCCTGCACACGCCTGTACACGGTGGCTCTGGATGTTTCTACTCCAGACTCAGTCCACTGCTTCCGCAGGTCCCCCAAGGTCTGGAATCGGTCCTTCTCCACAATCTTCCTCAGGGTCCGGTCACCTCTTCTCGTTGTGCAGCGTTTTCTGCCACACTTTTTCCTTCCCACAGACTTCCCACTGAGGTGCCTTGATACAGCACTCTGGGAACAGCCTATTCGTTCAGAAATTTCTTTCTGTGTCTTACCCTCTTGCTTGAGGGTGTCATTGATGGCCTTCTGGACAGCAGTCAGGTCGGCAGTCGTACCCATAATTGCGGTTTTGAGTAATGAACCAGGCTGGGAGTTTTTAAAAGCCTCAGGAATCTTTTGCAGGTGTTTAGAGTTAATTAGTGGATTCAGATGATTAGGTTAATAGCTCTTTTAGAGAACCTTTTCATGATATGCAAATTTTTTGAGATAGGAATTTTGGGTTTTCATGAGCTGTATGCCAAAATCATCAATATTAAAACAAGAAAAGGCTTGAACTACTTCAGTTGTGTGTAATGAATCTAAAATATATGAAAGTCTAATGTTTATCAGTACATTACAGAAAATAATGAACTTTATCACAATATGCTAATTTTTTGAAAAGGACCTGTAAAGGTTCTCAGGCACACAGTATTATCTTCCAGTCATATTTGGTATCAGATGATTCGTAAAGTTCTGCTGATTATAAATATGAATTATATTTCTTGATTTGACTTACGGGTACTGAGAAACTGGCAAAGCAAGGATTCTGCCAGATTTTCTCTCTCTGGGGCAAGAACTGCCCCTGTTCCAATTACCCAAGGTTGGACTTGTGCATGTCATAGCCACTCCCAGCTACAGAGTGGGTAAAACACAGCGACCCACTCAGGTCCGGGTCCTTCATCTGAAGTCAAATAACATCACGACCGCTCGCTGGACACGGGCACCCCGCCATCTTGGATTATTCCCTGCAAAGACTTTATCTTTTACTGGACTCTACCATGGTAATTCTGAACTTACAGACATTCTATTCCCCTCCATATCTTACTTATTTCTATCCAACCAATCTGTTCGACTGGCAGGTATATTTACCTGTCAGTTTTAATGTATATTTCTGTTTATAGTTTTTATAATAAAACTATCGATTTAATCGTTCCAGTTTTGCCCTTGTTACTTGATTATCTGGTCTATGCTAAGGGCTCTGTCCTCAGAAGTGACATACTACCGCATTGTCTTATTTTTATAAATTGTTGATTTTTTAGCTAGGTTGCAAATAACCGTTTCTTCCCTTTAGGATTAGCTAGCCGGGGTCTCTTTTTCCCCCGATTCAATCCGAAGAGTGGTGGCAGCAAATTAAGATGATTTCCCGCGCAAAATCGATAATTTTATTTTACCGATTGTACATACAGTCCTGATCAAAAGTTTAAGACCACTTGAAAAATGGCAAAAAATCTTATTTAGCATGGCTGGATCTTAACAAGGTTCCAAGTAGAACTTCAACATGCAACAAGAAGAAAGGGAGTGAGTCAAAACATTTTTTGAGCATTCAATTTAATGAAAACAACGAATAAACTAAAACAGGCTGTTTTTCAGCTGATCAAAAGTTTAGGACAACACCTCCCCAAAAAAACTAACCCCCCCCCAAAACAGAAATCCAACTTCCAAACATGAACTCAGTAATGAGTAGCTCCGCCGTTATTGTTTATCACTTCCAAAATTCGTTTCAGCATGCTTGATGCAAGCGTTTCCATTAGGTGAGTGGGAACATTTCTCCAAGTGGTGAATCTACTGTCTGGAACTGTTGTCCATTTTTTATAAACTTCACTTGTCATCCATCCCCAAAGGTTCTCAATTGGATTTAGATCAGGGGAACATGCAGGATGGGCCAAAAGAGTGATGTTATTCTCCTGGAAGAAGTCCCTTGTCCTGCAGGCAGGGCCGGATTAACGTAGGGGCTGATGGAGCTGCAGCTCCAGGCCCCTACCATAAAATAGGCCCATCCCCAGCCAAAAGGCCGTCGGGAGGGTTAATAGTCCTCTGTTGTACACAGCGCAGCGTCACATAGCAGCACACAGTCAATGCAGAGACGCTCACCTCACGCTGGCAGCAGGAGCCTGAGGGAGGGACTCGGGAGGAGCGTAATATGATCCTAGAGTGGAAGCTGCTTCTGCCAGCCCCTCCCCTCCACGCCCACCAACCAATCAGAGCTGAGGCAAGGCAGGCACTAGCAGCTCTGAGTCGTCTCAGGTCCTGTAAGGGAATTGCACAGTGTAAAGTGTAGTTCCCAGGTTAGAACAGTGCATCTGCCAGGACCTGTGATGACATCATCTTCAGCATCACAGGTCCTGCAGAATCTAGCAAAGGAACTGCACCAAAAATGGTGTAGTTCCTAGGTTTGAAAGGTACATCTGCCAGGACCTGTGATGACATCATCACAGGTCCTTCAACCCCTAACAGCAAGTATTAGAAGTTCACAATCAGCTCTGCATTGATCCATACAGACTGGAATGGAGTGGTAAGAGGAGGTCCTCCACTTTTCATCCTTTACCCCCCCCCCCCCCCTCCATGCCCTGTTTTTACTCATTGCTCACTCATGTATAATACTTCAGACAGTTACCACTACCTCATGTACCTCACACACACAGTGACTATAATGTATAACTGACCACATATTTCTGTAAACACTGCATCTACAGTATTATACCTTGTATGCCTCACATCTATATATATATATATATATATATTAGGGCTGCACGATATATCGCAAAAATAATCGAATCGCGATAATCGGCAAATGCGGTTTGGCGATTCGGCCGAGCCGAAAATGCTGCGATTATTATATATGAAGGGGCCCCTATTGATAAAAAAAAGTCCTCTGTCCTATTGATAACAGGTCCAGCCTCTGTACTTACTTTCACAATGTATGCACTGCAGCGACGAGCGGGAGCGAGCGAGGCAGCCGGCCGGCGCATGACTGACGTCACTTAGTCACGCTCCTGCTTCCTGAATTAAGTGGGAGGAGCGTGACAGTGATGTCAGTCACGCGCCGGCCGGCTCGCTCTCTGCCGCTCTCTGCAGTGTGAGTGCATTCATAGTGAAACTGTGAAAGTACAGAGGCTGGCCATTTTATGAATAGGAGAGTTAACACATGAAGGGACACATGGGGCCATGAGGGGGACCAGCATAAGATGCTATATGTGTGTCTTATGCTGGCCCCCCTCGTGGCCCCATGTGTCATAGCACACATCCCCCATAACAGTGCCCTCCGCAGGTCCCCCATAACAGTGCCCTCCGCAGGTCCCCCATAACAGTGCCCTCCGCAGGTCCCCCATAACAGTGCCCTCCGCAGGTCCCCCATAACAGTGCCCTCCGCAGGTCCCCCATAACAGTGCCCTCCGCAGGTCCCCCATAACAGTGCCCTCCGCAGGTCCCCCATAACAGTGCCCTCCGCAGGTCCCCCATAACAGTGCCCTCCGCAGGTCCCCCATAACAGTGTCCTCCGCAGGTCCCCCATAACAGCGTCCTCCGCAGGTCCCCCATAACAGCGTCCGCCTCAGATCCCCCATAACAGCGTCATCCACAGATCTACACCTCCACAGATCCCCCACATAACAGCGCCATCCACAGATCCCCCACATAACAGCGTCATCCACAGATCCCCCACATAACAGCGTCCTCCACAGATCCCCCATAACAGCGTCATCCACAGATCTACACCTCCACAGATCCCCCACATAACAGCGCCATCCACAGATCCCCCACATAACAGCGCCATCCACAGATCCCCCACATAACAGCGTCCTCCACAGATCCCCCACATAACAGCGTCATCCACAGATCCCCCACATAACAGCGTCATCCACAGATCCCCCACATAACAGCGTCATCCACAGATCCCCCACATAGCAGCGCCATCCACAGATCCCCCACATAACAGCGTCATCCACAGATCCCCCACATAACAGCGCCATCCACAGATCCCCCACATAACAGCGCCATCCACAGATCCCCCATAACTATGTCATACCCAGCCGCGTCAGCGGCTCATATGGGAAAATCCAAGCAAATGGACGTCTAGCACAATTCCCTTAGAATATCGCATCGCACATCGTTATCGCAATTTTTAGGGCCCTAATCGCAATCGCACAAAATTCCCATATCGTGCAGCCCTAATATATATATATATATATATATACACATACACACACACACTGCATATATTAAACAGTATTATAGATGCAATATGTACAGATATATAATATATATTGCAGTGTACTGATATGTGAGGTACGAGGTATAATAGATGCAGTGTGTACAGATATATAGTATATACAGCAGTGTACTGATATGTGAGGTACGAGGTATAATAGATGCAGTGTGTATAGATATATTGTATATAAAGCAGTGTACTGATATGTTAGGTACGAGGTATAATAGATGGTGTGTACAGGTATATTGTATATACAGTATTGGATTGATATGTGAGGTACGAGCTGTAATTTATACCTCATATATCAGTACACTGCTGTATATACTATATACCTGTACACACTGCATATATTATACCACGTTCCTCACATATCAGTACACTGCTGTATACACTATACATCTGTACACACTGTATCTATTATGCCTCTTTTGTGTGCGAGGCCTGTTTTGTAATCCCAATCTGGCCCTGATGGCATAAATTATAAAACAGCAGCGAACATAGTTCATGGAACAAAGAGAGAGGCCTGGAATGGGTAGTGGGAGGGGCTATAAAAGGAGAATGGGGGCCCAATTTAGATTCTTGCTATGGGGCCCAGTGATTTCTATGTAAGCCTTTGACAGGAGCAGAGAGATAAGAGAAGTGACAGATGACACAGAGTTTAGATTACAGGTTGAATTAACCCTTTAGGATCAAATTGGCTTCTCAGGAGATAAATATGTTAAAGGCATCTCATTCAGTAGCTATATAACTAAGGGTGGGTTCACATCTCCTTTATGGATTCCGTTAAGTGGGGACTGTGGGGACTATTTTATTATCAGCCAGTGACTGTGTTACTGTAATACTGTTATCAGTTCAGCACATAGTTTTCCCTGTGCATTCACATTTCACTTCACTTGGCTCGTTGTTCTACTGTCAGTGTCAGACTGTTGTCACTGTGGGTAACAATGCACAACAGACAACAATGCACACCACAGTGACGGCTCCTGAGTCCTCCTGTCCGGCGTCAGCCTCAGCTTCCCTTCCCTTCACTATAATCAATCCCTCTTCCTGATCCTGACTCACTCATTAGAGAGCTGAAGAGCCGACTGAGTCAGCAGCAGCAAGTGAATCGAATGGATAGCATCTGCGCATGCGCACCGGCACCTAGAGTCTTCGGTTCACTTGCGAGTCAGCTCAGCAGTCAGTGACTCAGCAAGTGAACCGAAGATCCGATTCATGAACCGATTCATCTGAAAGATCCGAACTTCCTATCACTACTGAGGTCATATCCGGCGGGCCGCGGCATTACAGGAACAGCACCAGCTGCTCTGACGTCCTGCCGCCGGATATACGTCACAGGATATCCGGCGGCAGGGCGTCAGAGCCGCTGGTGCGGTTCCTGTAATGCCGCGGCCCGCCGGATATGACCTCAGTGCGCCCGCGGTTATCCCTCCTGCACGCTGCGCTGTGTACAACCTATTCAGCAGTTTCGACCAGCACACGGCCCACAGCGCTCAGCCACACCAGCCCGCGAGACAGCAGGAGCTTCTGGAGCAGGTATCAGATAAACTCATCCAGTTGGAAGGACAATCATAGTGCTGTTATGATTTATGGACACAGCTCTCAGCATGCTTAGCCAGCCTTCTATCTGGCTGTTTCTGAGCCTGTGGACTGTCACTCTCAAGAAGCACAGCCAGATAGAAGGCTGGCTAAGCATGCTGAGAGCTGTGTCCATAAATCATAACAGCACTATGAAAATTACTGACTGGCTAAGCATGCTGAGAGCTCAGTCTAAATAACATAACACAAAGAAATTACTGTTTCTAGCTGCTAGTCCACAGCAGCTAGAAACAGTAATTTCTTTAAAGGGATTCTGTCACCAGGTTTGACCCCTGTCAGCTAAACATATGCTGATGTTCAGGGCGTCTTCACGATTCCTAATGTGGGCTTATAAATGTCATATGTGGGCTTATTTAGCTAAAAAACAGCTATTACTAACCTGTCAGTCAAACAAATAAGGTGCCCAAGGGGATGTTAATGGTTGCAAGATGCCCGCCGCACCCACCACCGTTCGTGCCCAGCGCCGCCTTTCCGGACTTCTGCACCGCCTCCTAATCCTCTGTGCCGCCTCTCGCTCTCCCTCCCTCCCCCCTCCTTCTGCTGTAAGATCCTGATGCGCCCGTGCAGACTTCTCCATTTGGCTTCTTACAGCGAAGTGCGCATGCGCCGGCATTTCGCTCAACCCCTGTATGTGCGAGATCTTACAGCAGGAGGAGGGGGGAGGGAGGGAGAGCGAGAGGCGGCACAGAGGATTAGGAGGCGGCGCAGAAGTCCGGAAAGGCGGCGCTGGGCACGAACGGCGGCGGGTGCGGCCGACACCTTGCATTCATTAACATCCCCTTGGGCACCTTATTTGTTTGACTGACATCAGCATATTTTTAGCTGACAGGGGTGAAACCTGGTGACAGAATACCTTTAATGTGTTGTGTTATTTAGACACAGCTCTCAGCATGCTTAGCCAACCTTCTATCTGACTGGCTAAGCATGCTGAGTTCTGTGTCCATAAATCATAACACAGCTCTATGAAAATTACTGTTTCTAGCTGCTGTTGTCCACAGTCCATAGCAGCTAGAAAACAGTAATCTTCATAGTAATGTTAAATGATCACTATAGTGTCAGGAAAACAAAGCGGTTTTCCTGACACTATAGTGCCCTGAGGGTGCCCCACCCTCAGGGTCCCCCTCCCGTGCTCCCCCTCCATGTTGCCAAGATAGACGCCAAATGAAGGGGTAGTTGCAGGAACAAAATACTTTAATGGTATCGATAAAATATATATGTAATTAAGACACTGAGTGCAGTTCCATAAAAAGGCCCAGAAAAATCCTCAGCACCAGGCCCATGATGCTCTTAATCCGGCCCTGCCTGCAGGCATTGTGTACTGTAGCGTTATCCTGTTGAAAAACCCAGTCGTTACCACACAGACGAGGGCCCTCAGTCATGAGTAATGCTCTCTGCAACATCTGGACATAGCCAGCGGCCGTTTGATGCCCCTGCACTTCCTGAAGCTCCATTGTTCCACTGAAGGAAAAAGAACCCCAGACCATTATGGCGCCCGCTCCACTGTGGCGCGTAGAAAACATCTCAGGTGGGATCTGCTTGTCATGCCAGTAACGTTGGAAACCATCAGGACCATCAAGGTTAAATTTTTTCTCATCAGAGAATAAAACCTTCTTCCACCTTTGAATGTCACATGTTTGGTGCTCTCTTGCAAAGTCCAAACGAGCAGTTCTGTGGCGTTCAAGGAGACGAGGTCTTTGAAGACGTTTTTTGTTTTTGAAGCCCTTCAGTCTCAGATGCCGTCTGATGGTTATGGGGCTGCAGTCAGCACCAGTAAGGGCCTTAATTTGGGTCGAGGATCGTCCAGTGTCTTGACGGACAGCCAATTGGATCCTCCGGCTTAGTGCTGATGACATTCTTTTGGGTCTTCCACTTGACTTTTTTGTTCCATAACCCTCAGGTTCATTTAAGAAATTCCAAATGACTGTCTTACTGCGTCCCACCTCAGCAGAGATGGCGCGCTGTGAGAGACCCTGCTTATGCAGTTCAACAACCCGACCACGTTCAAAAAGGGAGTTTTTTTGCCTTTGCCATCACAACGTGTGACTACCTGACAGAAAATGACAATGAATCCACATCTTTGCACAGATTTGGCCTTTTAAGGCATGTGGTCCTAAAATTTTGATCAGCTGAAAAACAGCCTGTTTTAGTTTAATCGTTATTTTCAATTAATTGAATGCTCAAAAAATGGTTTTGTCTCACTCTCATTTCTTCTTGTTGCATGTTGAAGCTCTACTTGGAACCTTGTTAAGATCCAACAATGTAAAATATGATTTTTTGCCATTTTTCAAGTGGTCTTAAACTTTTGATCAGGACTGTACAATCGCGATTGTATCATGTATGGGCACACCAACCAATCTTAAACGTTTACTGTGCTCACAGTGGATTCTCCTCCAGAAGTCTCTAGTGGACGAGACCTGTATGGCAACTGTGGCATAGTACGACGGGATTGGCGGGTGGTTGTCACATTGGTGGCAGCAGTAGGATAGCAGAACCCAAAACCAGGCAGAAGTCAGCTTTCGGCTGATCAAAGCACAAAGAACTGACAAATGCATTTTTTGTGCAATCGGAACAATAGGACAGTGGTTACTTAGTATCCTGTCCTGCGGAACTTGAGTTCAGGGCTCAAAATGGTACACATTGATAGCGGATAGATTGGTATACATTTTCCCACCTTTTCTTTGCTATATCCCTTTTGTTTACCCTTCTCTTCTGAATGTCTGATTCAGTTCTAAATTACCAAAGTTGGTCTGTCGCTGACTTACAAGCCTTATGTGAGTCGCAAGGCATTTCCATTCTGAACAAAAATCGATCACAGCTGATCAAAGCTTTGACGAAGATTCCAATCCCAGGCGGGAGGCTTCGCCGCCACTTCATTTAATGTCACCCAGCACCGAAAGCTCTGTGAGTGCTGATGTTGCTACTTCAGCTCCGGGTGATGTGGATACCCTGGATAACACTATGTCCCCAGCTCCTGCTAACCCTCAGCAAGGAACGAGCAGCTCTGCACTAAACTTCACTGCCCTAGGAGCCAGCAGTTGTTACCGGGTCTGACTGGCTTGGATTTGCGTTTATACCTGGAGATGCAGCTCGAACTAGAGGAGCGACAGCAGCAGTTCCAGCTTCAGAGAGAGGCGCTACAACACCAGTGTGCACTAGAACTGGCCCAAGTGAGACAGGCCGAGCGGTCTTCCTCTCCTAACACTCCTGCGGCAGGAGGCACACCTTTACCCGTGGCCCCCAAAGCAAGGTTTCCAGTTATGGAGAAAAACAGGGACATTGACTTGTATTTACGCTCGTTTGAGAGAGAGCGTGCCGCCAGTTCTGCATCCCTGAGGATCAGTGGGCACTCCACCAGACACCTCAGCTGACTGGTAAAGCGCTGGATGATTTTGCGGAGCTACCCACAGACCAAGACTGCGATTATCAGACTATCAAGGATGCCATAATCGCTAAGTTCCAGTTAACCTCAGAGGTTTACTGGAGAAAGTTCCGTACCATCCGGAAAGGGTCCACAGACTCTTACGCGGATGTAGATAGCCGCTTATACACCACATTCCACCAATGGACTCAAACCTTTAGGCCCCTTTCACATGAGCGAGTATTCCGCGCGGATGCGATGCGTGAGTTGAACGCATTGCACCCGCACTGAATCCTGACCCATTCATTTCTATGGGGCTGTGCACACGAGCGGTGATTTTCACGCATCACTTGTGCGTTGCGTGAAAATCGCAGCATGCTCCTCTTTGTGCGTTTTTCACGTAACGCAGGCCCCATAGAAATGAATGGGGTTGCATGAAAATCGCAAGCATCCGCAAGCAAGTGCGGATGCGGTGCGATTTTCAAGTACGGTTGCTAGGTGACGATCGGGATGGGGACCCGATCATTATTATTTCCCCTTATAACATGGTTATAATGCTCCTCAATGCGCCTGCGCCGGGTGTAGATGTGACGTCATGGAGCGGATGGAGCGGCAGAGTGAGTGGCCGCCTCTCAGTGCGCCTGCGCAGATTGAAGATAGGTACGGCCGTGGCGCAGGCGCCAAATATTGAATGAAAACAGGCAGGGCCAGCAGAGAACGATTCCGATCCCTGGCCCTGTCAATCACAATGCGGAGGGGGCGTCATTAGGATCGGAGGATGCGGCTGCTACCAGCAAGTAGCCGTCCTACTTGCTGGTAGCAAGGTAATTTACATATTATAAAAATAGCGTTTTATCAAATTCTACTGAACGAAAATTATTATTTTACTTATGTATGCAGAGATCGCAGTGTAGGGATTATTATTAAACAAAAAAAAACAAAAACGGTTTAGTGGGCTGACAGAAGCCCTTTAAGGGGTTAAAGAAGCCCACGACATTCCACTAGCAGGACATTTGGGTATCAGAAAGACCCACAAACGTGTTCAGAACCATTTTTACTGGCCCACGATGGGAAAGGACATAACCAATTACTGCCGATCGTGTACCACTTGCCAGGGAGTTAAGAAGGGTGGGGGTACCCGCAAAGCTCCTTTGCAGCCACTGCCGGTGATCAGAGAACCCTTCCAGAGGGTGGCAGTGGATATAATTCGCCCCCTCCCCATTCCTAGCAGTTCTGGCAAGCGCTACATGTTAACAGTCGTGGACTATACCACCCGTTATCCAGAGGCGGTAGCACTGTCTTGACTTAGGTCTACCATGGCGGCAGACGCCTTAATCGGGATTTTCTCTCATGTGGTGTTCCCCGCAGAGATAATCTCTGATCATGGCTCCTGCTTCATGTCGGAGCTAATGGAAGCCCTCTGTGAGAGGATGCAAATTAAGCACACCACTTCCAGCCCATATCACCCCCAAACCAACGGCTTGTGCGAACAATTCAACGGAACGTTAAAGCAAATGCTGGCAACGTTCGTAGAATCGCAGGGGAAGGACTGGGAGCGGCACCTGTCTCATTTGCTGTTCGCTTACAGAGAAGTGCCACAGAGAGTCCACAGGGTTCTCGCCCTTTGAACTCCTATACGGACGAGACGTCCGAGGGCTCTTAAAACTGATTCGGGAGACCTGGGAGGGAAAAGTTGACCCCTCAAAAGTCTCCATGGTTGAATATGTCCTAAAATTTCGGGACAAGATGAAGTCCCTTATGGCCATGATGACGAAAAACTTCTCAAAGGAACAGGCCAAGCAGAAAGCCTGGTATGACCAGCACGCCAGAGATTGGTCATACAAAGAAGATCAGAAGGTATGCGCCCTACTCCCTGTCAGGCAGAACAAATTGTAGGCCGCCTAGGAAGGTCCATACACCATTCTGAAACAGGGGAACTCAGTAACTTACTTAGTGAGTCTGGGGAGTAAACGACAGAAAATGTTCCACGTGAACATGTTAAAT
Source organism: Bufo bufo (assembly GCF_905171765.1). NCBI lineage: Eukaryota > Metazoa > Chordata > Amphibia > Anura > Bufonidae > Bufo > Bufo bufo. Next base: position 246,986,877 of record NC_053389.1, on the reverse strand, counting down.
GCACATGAGGAGAGAGAGCAGTATGTGTTAGCAGTGTGCAGCCAGCTAGAACCCGAAGAGCCAGATCCACTGATAGACCTGCTAGCAGAGCTACGAGAAGTGGCGGAGGATTGGAACATCAACCCCCACCTCTCGTACCCACAGCAACTTCAGCTCACCGCCCTCCTGATTGCGCACAGCGCCACATTTTCAGGACTCCATGGCCAAACCAACCTAGCCACTCACCGAGTTTACACAGGGACCCACAAGCCCTTACGGCAGGGCCCCTATCATACCTCAATCAAAGTGCAGACTGAGATCAAGCGAGAAATTTAGGAAATGCTGTAGTTAGGAGTCATCCAGAAATCCGCTAGCCCACGGGCAGCTGTGGTTGTTTTAGTCCCCAAAAAGGACAAGACGACCCGGTTCTGTGTCGACTATCATAGACTGAATGACATCACCACAACCGATGCATATCCCATGTCTCAAATTGATGAATTGATGGATCAGCTGGCGTCCGCCAGCTATCTGACAATCATGGACTTGAGCTGTGGGTACTGGCAGATTCCGCTCTCGCCAGAAGTCCGCATTCATCACCCCTTTTGTCCTCTATGAGTTTACTCGTATGCTCTTTGGGATGAAGAATGCGCCCACCACCTTTCAGCGGGCCATAAATGAACTGCTGGAAGGAACGCAAGGTTACGCAGTAGCCTACCTGGATGAAATCGCTGTATTCAGTCCAACCTGGGAAGATGATCTTGACCATTTGTCACAGGTATTGGGAAGACTGTCCGCTGCCAATCTGACCGTTAAGCCCAACAAATGTCAGATTCCCATGACAGAGGTTCAGTACCTAGGACACAGAGTAGGCAGCCAGACCCTGAAACCTCAGATAGGGAAGGTCGATGCCATGGCTGCAGCCTACCACCAAAAAACAAATACAGGCTTTTCTGGGGACGGCAGGATAATATAGGAAGTTTGTTCCGTCCTATAGTACTCTGGCTAAACCGCTGACCAATGCAACGGGTAAAAAACAACCCAACAAGGTCACGTGGAACCCAGAACTAGAAGAGGCGTTTCGGGCCTTGAAGGAAGTGCTGGCTAGCGCTCCTGTCCTTCAAGCTCCCGACTTCTCCCGTTAGTTCATCGTACAAACTGACGCCTCAGACCACAGTCTAGGAGCAGTACTTAGTCAGGTGGACGCAACCGGGAATGAGCATCCTGTCCTCTACCTGAGCAGGAAGCTACTTCCACGGGAAGCCGCGTACTCCAGGACAGAGAAAGAGTCTCTAGCGATTGTGTGGGCCCTACAGAAGTTACAATCGTACCTATACGGCCGATCCTTCACGGTCGTCAGAGACCACAACCCCCTCAGCTGGCTGAAACGTACTGCTGGCACCAACGGAAAACTCCTTTGTTGGAGCTTAGCGCTCCAACAGTGCGATTTCACGATCCAGAATAAACCGGGAAGTCGCCACCAGAATGCTGACGGACTTTCCCGCTGTAACCAACCCAAATAGCGAGTAGAGATTGCTTCAGTCACAGTCTTGCTGACCACTCCTTTCCTAATCTTCCCAAGGGGGGAGGTGTGATGCTTCACAATCTCGGCAATACAGATTACCGAAGAAATCGCGAATGCATCCTGATTTAAAATTACAAAAATCACAATAGCCCCTACATTCACACAAAGAGTTAAAACTTTCAGTTACAGCTCACAGAGCAGAGGTATTTTTGTAATTTTAAAACAGGATGCATTCGCGATTTCTTCGGTAATCGGTATTGCCGAGATCGCGAAGCGTCACACAGCACAGCACCCGTCCTGAACTTCCAGTACAGCCGGGGTCGCATAGTATTATATTGATTTATGATGCTATGTAACCCTTACAATTCTGGAATGCATTGGATAACAGTGACATAATGCTGTATTCCAGAACTGTAAGGGGTTACATAGCATCATAAATCAATATAATGCTATGCGACCCCAGCAGTGCTGGAAGTTCAGGACGGATGCTGCAATGTGAGTCCGGAGCGTGACACTCGCTTGTCTGAAAGCAGCCTTAGACACATCTATTTCGCTCTCTATACCAACTACTGGTTGGCTAAGTTGGAGGCAGAATTTTATGCCAGATGAGCAATTTTGTTGCTAAATGGCACATATTAGGCCAATCCCTTTTCTGCACCCCTTTACTAGTTAGCAATGCCCCATTTTTGGGTTAAGCACAGATAATTTCTCTAAACCTAGATGTGACAAATTGAGCCACATGCCAGAGGATGTAAACTCACCCTGACGTAGTCCTACACATAGAAATTTGTGCAGTATTTACTTGTCGGTTGATTATGTACACCAATACCTTTTAACTAACTCTTACCTACATTGTACCAGTCTGAGAACCAGGGTATCATTTTCTTGCACTGAGACAGTGTAACAAACTGCAGCTGTATGAGCAGGACTAGGTAAGAATGCATAGCTTGCTAGCCTATTTCAGGACATACTGGATCACAGGTTGAAGACAACTGCTGTCTTTACTGTTACAGTTTTGTCATGTAGGACCCCACCATGGCTACTATTCAACCTTTCTTGACAACTTACCTTGGTGAAGGAAGAGAATTTGGCCCTCAAGAATTCAGAAATGTGTTGGTGAAGCTGCTTCTCTCCTGTGGGACTCTGCCACGGGGAACTTTCATTTATGGGAGTTCTGCAAAAGAAAGATATTAATTTAGACTGAATTACAGCCCTTATTATACTACAGATCTACACTTTCTTCTTCAGAACTGAAACCTCCCAGCATTGCCTGCTTGTTCAGCGGCTGTACAGAGTTTGTTTTAGCGATCTGCATTTTAGGGAATGTTATGCTTACACCAGCCTCTGTACAGTTATCAAATGCCAGAAAAATTAACTGCCACCCTTCTCTAGACAACCCCTTTTTATTGGAGAGCAGATCAAAAGGAGTTCCTGTTCCCCAAACTGTAAGGAGACTATTGGGCAATCTGCAGGTTATTACTAGTGTTGATCGAGCACCAAAGTGCTCGGGCCGAACACATCGGTATGCTCGTATGTTCTACCGAGCACAATGGAAGTCAATAGGAGAACCAAAGGCACCCCCTGCTCGTAAGAGAAGAGGGTGTCTGGTTCACAAAAAAAGGTTAGAAATTGATGGAAACCCCATCAAAATCATTTGGAAACAGCATTAAGAGGATAGCTGGATGCTTCTTGGACTCTTATCTCACAACATACAACCACACAAAGGCTATATGCCAAAAGCCACGTATGTGCAAGCCATCAATCTATCCATGAGACAGATGACAGGCTGAGTCAGCATATCTTACAATGACAGCCTTGTGCACTGAGACATTCCAAACCAGCTCTCATCTGACTGAGAGCCAATAGGCCTCAAAGTTACTTCAGATCTGTTGGATGGCTTGGGTGGACCTGCGCACCTAGATCAATATCATTAGGGAGACAAAAAGTTTTCTGATTGCCCTAACATAATATTCAATAACCTTTCTATACAGTTTTGTCATGTAAAAACCCATTTGCATACACATGGGCATATGGGAAAGACATGCAAATGAGCAGAATCTGCCTTGTTTTTTAGCTGAAAAACCATTATCATGGGAAATTTGCGATCTACACTACTCATGAACAGCGCCATCTATTGGTTTCATAGTCTTATGACAAGACTATGAAATTCAATCATAAGACTATGAAACCAATAGGTGGCGCTGTTCATGAGTCATTACAAGCAGGGCAATAGTCCTCAGATACACCCTAGCAAGCTTATATTACCGCAGATAAAGTGCTAGAAGATGTGTGAATGATAGCAGCAATCCGATATACGGTGTGTGGACTCTGTTGAGCAGTGTGTCCCACTTACTAGCTCCCCAACAAGATAAACAGCGCCATCTATTGGTTTCATAGTCTTATGACAAGAGTAATAGCCTTGTCATAAGACTATGAAACCAATAGATGGCGCTGTTCATGAGTAGTGTAGATCGTGAGTATTCTAATCGCGAATATTCCATGCAAAAGGCTACACTAATAGTCTTGTCATAGGACTATGAAACCAATAGATGACTCATGAACAGCGTCATCTATTGGTTTCATAGTCTTATGACAAGACTATTACTCTTGTCATAAGACTATGAAACCAATAGATGGCGCTGTTCATAAGTAGTGTAGATCACAAATTTTCCATGCAAATGGTTTTTCAGCTGAAAAACAAGGCAGATTCTGCTCATTTTCTCATATACCCATGTTTATGCAAATGAATTTTTACATGACAAAACTGTATAGAAAGGTTATTGAATATTATGTTAGGGCAATCAGAAAACTTTTTGTCTCCCTAATGATATTCATCTAGGTGCGCAGGTCCACCCAAGCCATCCAACAGATCTGAAGTAACTTTGAGGCTTACTGGCTCTCAGTCAGATGAGAGCTGGTTTAGAATGTCTCATAGTGCACAAGACTAATATTGTAAGGTATGCTGACTCAGCCTGTCATCTGTCTCATGGATAGATTGATGGCTCGTATATACCTGGCTTTTGGCATATAGCCTTTGTGTGGTTGTCTATTGTATGTCGTAGATAATAGGAGTCCAAGACGCATCCAGCCATCCTCTTAATGCTGTTTCCATCCCATTTTGATGGGTTTCCATCAATTTCTAACCTTTTTTTGTGAACCAGACACCCTCTCTTCTTCAGAGCAGGGGGTGCCTGGTTTGATGCTCGGGTCTCCCATTGACTTTCATTGTATTAAATTGTACTCGGGCACCCGCAGTATTCGGCCGAGCACTCAGATGTGCTGAGCATGCTCGCTCAACACTAGTTCTTATCACAGAATTCCAAATCACTGATTGATGTAAATGGCCTCTCTTCCAGAGTGAAAGCCTCTCTTTGCACCTACTCTCTGCTAATAAAGGGGGAATCTTGATGTGACAACCCCCTAACTCTCTCTTAACTAACAGGACACATGATTTCCAAAGAGATGTCCTTTAATAAAAGAGAATAGTCCAGCACTGGGTATCAATGAATGTATAAAAAAAAACATCTGGCACTGTGTAAACCAGTAGAAAAATGTTTAATTGCTCTCAAGATAGAAGTCAAGGCTCCTGATATTGCTGACCTATTCTCAGGATAAGACATCAATATCCGATGAAGGGGGTCCAGTACTGTGAGGGATGAGAATCCATTTTGTATAAACATGTCCTCCATCTTGTGCATATGTGGAAAATGTTATGAGCCAGCTGGAAGGATGTAGGGAGTTTCTGTGTATATAGATCAGAAGTTCCAAGCTGCAAGGTCAAGATAGCAGCTCCCTTGTTTTCTTATCAGAGTTTGACATACAAGAGAGAGTTATGTTCCTTCTGAGTTTTGGGATGTACTGCTGAAGAATGTCAACTTTGAGATAAGATGCTGCAGAAACTTTTTAATTATTAGAATTCTGTTAGTATGGTACGGAAGTATTGCCTTTAATAAATAACGAATCAAATCATTAGTTTCGCTTTCCACCCCTTTGGTTGGTGTGCCAGATTTGTCTGTGATTATAATCTCTAGTGTTATAAAGATGCATGCTAGTATGGAATAAAGAAGAGAGAATCTGATTCAGCAATGTGTCTGTGTCAGGTCTCTGAGTGCTCATAAAGAAAACTTCAATTGGGACCCCGACAATTATAGAGAAGGGTTTTTGCCCCTGAGAGCCAGCTGTTCCCTGCAGCCTATGGTGTCGAAAGCACAAATGCAGTAGCTGTGCCAGATTACTGCAACACAGCTCCCATTTAAGTAAATAATAGGCCATAAATATTAGAAGCCTGAAAAACCCCTTTTAATGTTTAACAATAAAGCAATGTTACATAGCAAGCTTGTGAGACAACTTGGATCTTTTCTTTAGGCATACAGGTGAAACTCGAAAAATTAGAATATTGTGCAAAAGTCCATTTATTTCAGTAATGCAAATTAAAAGGAATTGCATTAAGGGTCCATTCACACGTCCGTGGTGTATTGAGGATCCAGAATACACCCGGCCGGCACCCCCCATAGAACTGCCTATTCTTGTCCACAATTGCGGACAAGAATAGGACATGTTCTATTTTTTTTTGCGGAGCCGCGGCCCGGAAGTTCGGGGCCGCGCTCCAGAAATGCGGATGCGAAGAGCAGATAGTTTGCTCTCCGCATCCCGTTCTGCCCCATTGAGAATGAATGCGAATGTAACGGTCCGTTTCAGCAGACAAGGGGTTAAAATCCGTTTAGGCGATAAGCCCCTTTCTGAGGGACAGGCACAGCTACTGCAGACACCAACCTTCCGAACTGGATACAAAGTAGCACTCCAAACTGGAACCTCACGAATAGCTGCTAGCAGACGAACAGGAAAAGCATACAATCCTGGCAATCGGTCTTCTAACAGCATATAGCGAATCCCCCCAATAACGAGACAAGGCTCCGTGTTGAGGGTCAAACAGTGGTCTGACTGTACTTCACGTACAGCCTCTTTTATTCATAAACCACAAACATAGTACTGCCCACAGGGGTTTGAAATACAACCAATCAGTAATTTACAACACATACAATGATACAACAGCAACCAATCGTTCACGCCCCCAGAGGACCAGAATGAAGACTGACATAGGACAACATATCCCCACAATGCATCATGGTTTCCTCCTCTCTGTCCAGACAACCTGAAGAGCAATCCAATTATCTCTGAGGACAAAGGGAGATCGCCAATACACATGTGAGGACAACAGAACAGACATCACCATTTTAAACACACAATGGGACAATGGCACAATAGAAACACACCCGCATATTCCTCACAAGCTGACAAGTTACACTTATTATAAATTGTTACAACTTTGTGAGTTTACATTGGCCATACATATAACTTACATTAATTCAAACAGTATAACATTGTGACAAACCTATCCAAAATTCACTTGAATAGGTTCAGGGGTTTAAAAGTTAGTATATGGCCCATAATCCAGGGGCAAGAGGCCAGCAGCCAGTCCTCTCCAAAACCCAGTGGCGAGGTTGGTTTCGCCACAAATGCGTCCACATATTGCGGAACGGATGCGGACCCATTTGCGGACATGTGAATGGAGCCTAATGCAGCTTCAAATTAGAATTTTGTGAAAAGGTTCAATATTCTAGGCTCAAAGTGTCACACTCTAGTCAGCTAATTAATCCATATCCCCTGAGCAAAGGGTACCTCAAAATTGTCTTTGGGGGTCTCATAAGCTGTAAGCCATAATCATCCAAATTATAACAAATAAAGGCTTGAAATATCTCGCTTTGCATGTAATGAGTCTCTCATATGTTAGTTTCACCTTTTAAGTTGCATTACTGAAATAAATGAACTTTTGCACGATATTCTAATTTTCGAGTTGTACCTGTAGCATAAAATGGATACAAATTGAGCTTAAAGGGTTTCTGTCACCCCGCAAAACTCATTTTTTTTTTTTTGGATAGTTAGATTCCTCATAGCGCGATATAGGAGAATATAATAGTCTTACTTACTTTCATGCGGCCGATTCTTTATAAAACGAACTTTTATAATATGTAAATGAGGGCTCTACCAGCAAGTAGGGCGTCTACTTGCTGGTAGCTGCTGCAGAAATCCGCCCCCTCGCCGTGTTGATTGACAGGGCCAGCCGTGATCTCCTCCTCCGGCCGGCCCTGTCAGTAATTCAAAAATCGCGCGCCTCTGGTCATTCGGCGCAGGCGCTCTGAGATGAGGAGGCTCGTATCCTCAGCACTCCCTCAGTGCGCCTGCGCCGATGACATCACCGAAAGAGAAGACGTCATCGGCGCAGGCGCACTGAGGGAGTGCTGAGGAGACGAGCCTCCTCATCTCAGAGCGCCTGCGCCGAATGACCAGAGGCGCGCGATTTTTGAATTACTGACAGGGCCGGCCGGAGGAGGAGATCACGGCTGGCCCTGTCAATCAACACGGCGAGGGGGCGGATTTCTGCAGCAGCTACCAGCAAGTAGACGCCCTACTTGCTGGTAGAGCCCTCATTTACATATTATAAAAGTTCGTTTTATAAAGAATCGGCCGCATGAAAGTAAGTAAGACTATTATATTCTCCTATATCGCGCTATGAGGAATCTAACTATCCAAAAAAAAAAAAAAAGAGTTTTGCGGGGTGACAGAAACCCTTTAACCCCTTAAGGACCCAGGACGTACCGGTACGCCCTATTTCCCGAGTCCTTAAGGACCCAGGACGTACCGGTACGTCCTGACTTAAAATCTGTATTCCGGCGCCCCAGGGGTTAATTGGAACGGGATTTCGGCTGAAATCATTCAGCCGGCATCCCGTAACAATGCAGGGGGGGGTCATTTGACCCCCCCGTATCGGCGATCGCAGCAAACCGCAGGTCAATTCAGACCTGCGGTTTGCTGCGCTTTTTGCAGTTTCTGATTGCCGCGGTCCCTGACCGCGGGGATCAGAATCTTTAGAGTGGCTAAAATAAATATTTTTCACCCCCCCCTGCACCCCTGCACCCCTGCACGATTTTATGCCGGAGGGTGGTGCGGGGGGGGTGTCGCATGCGGTGGGGGCGTTGCGAGAGGCGGGCGGTGCGGCAGGCGGGATCGCGATCCCCCGCCCGCCTCCCCATGAATGATCGTTGGCTTCTAGTGGTTATACCAGGGTGCCAGCACATTGCTGGCACCCTGGTATAAACGGCTGACATCTGTGAAGATGTCAGCCGTTTAACCCTTTCCATACCGCGGTCCGTACGGACCGCTGTATGGAAAAAGTTAACTGTCATCGGTCAGGGAGCTCCCTCCCTCTCCATCGGGGGGCTGCTGTGCCTTTGCAGCCCCCCGATGGAGAGGGAGAGAGCCCCCAGAGAGCCCCCCTCAGCCCCGTGCTTACCCTTCCCCGTCTGCGAAGTTCTGAGCAGACGGGGAAGGTTCCCATGGCAACAGGACGCCTGCTCAGGCGTCCTGCTGTCCATGGTGCTGAACAGATCTGTGCTAAAAGCATAGATCTGTTCAGTGTAAGTAAAATACAGTACAGAACAATATATATTGTACTGTACTGTATTATACAGACATCAGACCCACTGGATCTTCAAGAACCAAGTGGGTCTGGGTCACAAAAATGTAAAAAAAAGTGAAAAAAGTTAAGATAAAAAAAAAAACATTTATCACTGAATAAAAATAAAAAAAATAAAATACACTACACATATTAGGTATCGCCGCGTCCGTAACGACCTGATCTATAAAACGGTCATGTTACTTTCCCCGCACGGTGAACGCCATAAAAAAAAAAAAAAAAAAACTATGAGAAAATTGAAATTTTGCCCACCTTACTTCCCAAAAAAGGTAATAAAAGTGATCAAAAAAGTTGCATGTGCGCCAAAATAGTACCAATCAAACCGTCATCTCATCCCGCAAAAAAATCATACCCTACTCAAGATAATCACCCAAAAACTGAAAAAACTATGGCTCTTAGACTATGGAAACACTAAAACATGATTTTTTTGTTTCAAAAATGAAATCATTGTGTAAAACTTACATAAATAAAATAAAAAGTATACATATTAGGTATCGCCGCGTCCGTATCGACCGGCTCTATAAAAATATCACATGACCTAACCCCTCAGGTGACCACCGTAAAAAAATTAAAACAAAAACGGTGTAAAAAAAGCCATTTTTTGCCATCTTACGTCACAAAAAGTGTAATAGCGAGCGATCAAAAAGTTATATGCACCCCAAAATATTGCCAATCAAACCGTCATCTCCTCCCACAAAAAATGAGACCCTACTCAAGATAATCGCCCAAAAACTGAAAAAACTATGGCTCTTAGACTATGGAGACACTAAAACATTTTTTTGGTTTTAACCCCTTAAGGACACATGACGTATGGGTACGGCATGTTTCCCGAGTCCTTAAGGACACATGACGTACCGGTACGTCATGTGTTGTTCCGATCACTGCCGCCCGGCCGGCTGTGATCGGAACAAGGTGCCTGCTCAAATCATTGAGCAGGCACCTCGGCTAAATGCGCGGGGGGGTCCCGTGACCCCCCCATGTCCGCGATCGCAACAAACCGCAGGTCAATTCAGACCTGCGGTTTGTTGCGCTTTCTGCTGTTTCTGATCGCTGCGGTCCCTGACCGCGGCGATCAGAAACTTTAGTGTGCCGAAAATATATTTTTATCACCCCCCCCTGCACCTCTGAATGATTTTAGCCCGGTGGGAGGTGCAGGGGGGGTGTTGCGGGCGGTGGGGGCGGTGCGGGAGGCGGGCGGTGCGGCAGGCGGGATCGCGATCCCCCGCCCGCCTCCCATTGAATAATCGTTGGTGTAGAGTGGGTATACCAGGGTGCCAGCACATTGCTGGCACCCTGGTATAAACGGCTGACATCGGTGATGCGATGTCAGCCGTTTAACCCTTTCCATACAGCGGTCCGTACGGACCGCTGTATGGAAAAAGTTAACAGTAAGAGGGAGCTCCCTCCCTCTCCGATCGGGGGGCTGCTGTGCCTTTGCAGCCCCCCGATGGAGAGGGAGAGAGCTCCCAGACAGCCCCCCGCCAGATCCCATCCTTACCCTTCCCCGTCTGCGAAGTTCTGAGCAGACGGGGAAGGTTCCCATGGCAACAGGACGCCTCTCAGGCGTCCTGCTGTCCATGGTGCTGAACAGATCTGTGCTGAAAGCATAGATCTGTTCAGTGTAAGTAAAATACAGTACAGAACAATATATATTTTACTGTACTGTATTATACAGACATCAGACCCACTGGATCTTCAAGAACCAAGTGGATCTGGGTAACAAAAAAAAGTGAAAAAAAGTGAAAAAAAAGTAAAAATCCAAAAACACATTTATCACTGATTAAAAATTAAAAAAATAACATTCCCTACACATGTTTGGTATCGCCGCGTCCGTAACGACCTGATCTATAAAACGGTCATGTTACTTTACCCGAACGGTGAACGCCATAAAAATAAAAAATAAAAAACTATGATGAAATTGAAATTTTGCTCACCTTACTTCCCAAAAAAAGGTAATAAAAGTGATCAAAAAAGTCGCATGTACGCCAAAATTGTAGCAATCAAACCGTCATCTCATCCCGCAAAAAATGAGACCCTACTTAAGATAATCACCCAAAAACTGAAAAAACTATGGCTCTTAGACTATGGAGACACTAAAACATAATTTTTTTTGTTTCAAAAATGAAATCATTGTGTAAAACTTACATAAATAAAAAAAAAGTATACATATTAGGTATTGCCGCGTCCGTATCGACCGACTCTATAAAAATATCACATGACCTAACCTCTCAGGTGACCACCGTAAAAAAAAAAAAAAAAAAAACTGTGTAAAAAAAGCAATTTTTTGTCATCTTACATCACAAAAAGTGTAATAGCAAGCGATCAAAAAGTCATATGCACCCCAAAATAGTGCCAATCAAACCGTCATCTCCTCCCGCAAAAAATGAGACCCTACTTAAGATAATCGCCCAAAAACTGAAAAACTATGACTCTTAGACTATGGAGACACTAAAACTTTTTTTTGTTTTAAAAATGAAATCATTGGGTAAAACTTACATAAATTAAAAAAATGTAATACATATTAGGTATCGCCGCGTCCGTGACAACCTGCTCTATGAAATTACCACATGATCTAACCTGTCAGATGAATGTTGTAAATAACAAAAAAAAAAAACGGTGCCAAAAAAGCTAATTCTTGTTACCTTGCCGCACAAAAAGTGTAATATAGAGCAACCAAAAATCATATGTACCCTAAACTAGTACCAACAATACTGCCACCCTATCCCGTAGTTTCTAAAATGGGGTCACTTTTCTGGAGTTTCTACTCTAGGGGTGCATCAGGGGGGGCTTCAAATGGGACATGGTGTCAAAAAAACAGTCCAGCAAAACCTGCCTTCCAAAAACCGTATGGCATTCCTTTCCTTCTGCGCCCTGCCGTGTGCCCGTACAGCGGTTTACGACCACATATGGGGTGTTTCTGTAAACTACAGAATCAGGGCCATAAATAATGAGTTTTGTTTGGCTGTTAACCCTTGCTTTGTGACTGGAAAAAAAATATTAAAATGGAAAATCTGCCAAAAATGTGAAATTTTGAAATTGTGTCTCTATTTTCCATTAAATCTTGTGCAACACCTAAAGGGTTAACAAAGTTTGTAAAATCAGTTTTGAATACCTTGAGGGGTGTAGTTTCTTAGATGGGGTCACTTTTATGGAGTTTCTACTCTAGGGGTGCATCAGGGGGGCTTCAAATGGGACATGGTGTCAAAAAAACAGTCGGCGCACCTTTCACTCTACGCCCCGCTGTGTGACCGTACAGTAGTTTACGGCCACATATTGGGTGTTTCTGTAAATGGCAGAGTCAGGGCAATAAAGATACAGTCATGTTTGGCTGTTAACCCTTGCTTTGTTAGTGAAAAAAATGGGTTAAAATTGAAAATTAGGCAAAAAAATGAAATTCTCAAATTTCATCTCCATTTGCCAATAACTCTTGTGCAACACCTAAAGTGTTAACGACGTATGTAAAATCAGTTTTGAATACCTTGAGGGGTGTAGTTTCTTAGATGGGGTCACTTTTAGGGAGTTTCTCCTCTAGGGGTGCATCAGGGGGCTTCAAATGGGACATGGTGTAAATAAACCAGTCCATAAAAATCAGCCTACCAAAAACCAAACAGCGCACCTTTCACTCTACGCCCCGCTGTGAGGCCGTACAGTAGTTTACGGCCACATATTGGGTGTTTCTGTAAACAGCAGAGTCAGGGCAATAAAGATACTGTCTTGTTTGGCTGTTAACCCTTGCTTTGTTAGTGGAAAAAATGGGTTAAAATGAAAAATTAGACAAAAAAATCAAATTCTCAAATTTCCTCCCCATTTGCCAATAACTCTTGTGCAACACCTAAAGGGTTAACAATGTATGCAAAATCAGTTTTGAATACCTTGAGGGGTGTAGTTTCTTAGATGGGGTCATTTTTGGGTGGTTTCTATTATGTAAGCCTCGCAAAGTGACTTCAAACCTGAACTGGTCCCTAAAAATTGAGTTTTTGTAAATTTCGGAAAAATTTCAAGATTTGCTTCTAAACTTCTAAGCCTTATAACATCCCCAAAAAATAAAATATCATTCCCAAAACAATTCAAGCATGAAGTAGACATATGGGGAATGTAAAGTCATCACAATTTTTTGGGGTATTACTATGTATTACAGAAGTAGAGAAACTGAAACTTTGAAATTTGCAAATTTTTCCAAATTTTTGGTAAATTAGGTATTTTTTTGTGCAAAAAAAATAATTTTTTTGACTTCATTTTACCAGTGTCATGAAGTACAATATGTGACGAAAAAACAATCTCAGAATGGCCTGGATAAGTCAAAGCGTTTTAAAGTTATTAGCACTTAAAGTGACACTGGTCAGATTTCCAAAAAATGGCCTGGTCCTTAAGGTGAAAATGAGCCCGGTCCTTAAGGGGTTAAAAATGAAGTTATTGTATAAAACTTACATAAATAAAAAAAATTGTATACATATTAGGTATCGCCGCGTCCGTGACAACCTGCTCTATAAAATTACCACATGATAAAACCTGTCAGATGAATTTTGTAAATAACAAAAAAAAAAAACGTGGCAAAAAAGCTATTTCTTGTTACCTTGCTGCACAAAAAGTGTAATATAGAGCAACCAAAAATCATATGTACCCTAAACTAGTACCAACAAAACTGCCACCCTATCCCGTAGTTTCTAAAATGGAGTCACTTTTTTGGAGTTTCTACTCTAGGGGTGCATCAGGGGGGCTTCAAATGGGACATGGTGTCAAAAAAAACAGTCCAGCAAAACCTGCCTTCCAAAAACCGTGTGGCATTCCTTTCCTTCTGCGCCCTGCCGTGTGCCCGTACAGCGGTTTACAACCACATATGGGGTGTTTCTGTAAACTACAGAATAAGGGCCATAAATATTGAGTTTTGTTTGGCTGTTAACCCTTGCTTTGTAACTGGAAAAAAATATTAAAATGGAAAATCTGCCAAAAATGTGAAATTTTGAAATTGTGTCTCTATTTTCCATTAAATCTTGTGCAACACCTAAAGGGTTAACAAAGTTTGTAAAATCAGTTTTGAATAGCTTGAGGGGTGTAGTTTCTTAGATGGGGTCACTTTTATGGAATTTCTAATCTAGGTGTGCATCAGGGGGGCTTCAAATGGGACATGGTGTCAAAAAACCAGTCCAGCAAAATCTGGCTTCCAAAAACCAAACCGCGCACCTTTCACTTTACGCCCTACTGTGTGCCCGTACAGTAGTTTACGGCCACATATGGAGTGTTTCTGTAAACGGCAGAGTCAGGGCAATAAAGATACAATCTTGTTTGGCTGTTAACCCTTGCTTTGTTAGTGGAAAAAATGGGTTAAAATTGAAAATTAGGCAAAAAAATTAAATTCTCAAATTTCATCCCCATTTGCCAATAACTCTTGTGCAACACCTAAAGGGTTAACGACGTATGTAAAATCAGTTTTGAATACCTTGAGGGGTGTAGTTTCTTAGATGGGGTCACTTTTAGGGAGTTTCTCCTCTAGGGGTGCATCAGGGGGCTTCAAATGGGACATGGTGTCAAAAAACCAGTCCATAAAAATCAGCCTTCCAAAAACCAAACGGCGCACCTTTCACTCTACGCCCCGCTGTGTGGCCGTACAGTAGTTTACGGCCACATATTGGGTGTTTCTGTAAACGGCAGAGTCAGGGCAATAAAGATACAATCTTGTTTGGCTGTTAACCCTTGCTTTGTTAGTGGAAAAAATGGGTTAAAATGAAAAATTTGACAAAAATATGAAATTCTCAAATTTCCTCCCCATTTGCCAATAACTCTTGTGCAACACCTAAAGGGTTAACAATGTATGCAAAATCAGTTTTGAATACCTTGAGGGGTGTAGTTTCTTAGATGGGGTCATTTTTGGGTGGTTTCTATTATGTAAGCCTCGCAAAGTGACTTCAGACCTGAACTGGTCGCTAAAAATTGAGTTTTTGTAAATTTCTGAAAAATTTAAAGATTTGCTTCTAAACTTCTAAGCCTTATAACATCCCCAAAAAATAAAATATCATTCCTAAAACAATTCAAACATGAAGTAGACATATGGGGAATGTAAAGTCATCACAATTTTTTGGGGGTATTACTATGTATTACAGAAGTAGAGAAACTGAAACTTTGAAATTTGCTAATTTTTTTCAAATTTTTGGTAAATTAGGTATTTTTTTGTGCAAAAAAAATAATTTTTTTTACTTCATTTTACCAGTGTCATGAAGTACAATATGTGACGAAAAAACAATCTCAGAATGGCCTGGATAAGTCAAAGCGTTTTAAAGTTATGAGCACTTAAAGTGACACTGGTCAGATTTGCAAAAAATGGCCTGGTCCTTAAGGTGAAAATGAGCCCGGTCCTTAAGGGGTTAAATGAGTGCTCATGAGCTGTTATAGATAAGGGCTACAGATCAAGTCTGATAGAATTCAGTGAGAAGCAACAGTCCACAGATGCAGTGACACTGAAGGCTAAAGAAGACAAACTATTGAAATTTCTTTAATGAATACTGATTGGAAGAATGATCTTCAGTTCTATATACGTAGAATCCAATAGTAAAAAATGGCCAAAGCCTTCAAAATGGTTATCTGGGCATTTTGTCTAATTACTGTATGGTGCTCGCACCATTTTGCAAGCAAGTTCAGTCAGTTTTGTCTGCGATTGCGTTCAGTTTTTTTCGTGCGGGAAAGGATTCAGCGCGGGTGCTATGCGTTCACGTCACACATTGCACCCACGTGGAAAACTCGCTCGTGTGAAAGGGGCCTTAGGCTGCATTGATTATAAAGCAGTCAAACAGGAAAAAATGGACACCTCCGGTTGGGACCTGGGCGGAAGAGCCTGGAAAGCAGAAATGGTGGCATCAGAGGAGCGAGGGAGGGTAAGTGCCATGTAAAAGAGATTCCCTCCACAGGTTATTACCATACGATAATAGAAAAATATATCCAGAGAACCCCTTTAAGATCAACCAAGATACACAGTGGGGTAGATTTACAATTGCAAATTCACCAGAATTCTAATACACTTGCCTTACACTACATATATTAGAGGGGTATTCCGCTAGATAAAAGTTATCCCCTAACCACACTATGGCCATTAGTAAATCTGCCCAGTGTTTGCAAAGTCACTCCATAGTCTATCTAGATACAAACTATGCTTGAAGAAAAATAATTTGTCTCAATATCTGCACAGATGTAGCGTCTTACCCTGGACTAGAAAATGTCTGCTTTGAACTGCAATCTAGAAATCCAGCAGCCAAATCAAATGCATCATCAAGAAGAACCTAGAGGCACAAAAGCAAAGATGTTTTCTGTACAGAAACCAAGGTGACAGATAAAATGCTGCACCCCCAAAACATTAGTAAGAATATGCAATGAATCAAACACAATATAGCTAGGCAACTGATTAAAGAGTTATCTGGGACTTGGAAATTGATGACCTGTTCTTAGGATTATGCGTGAAAAAGACTATGTTGTAGCCGAAACATTACAGATTTACACATGCTGGTTTGACCCAATAAAGTCAGCTTTTTGGATCTGTCCTTAGGATTAGTCATCAATAGCAGATCAGTGAGGGTCTGACGCTTCCACCCATTAGATGTTTTAGTCAAGCCACCAGCCTCAGAAACTATACAGTGGATGGAAAGCTCTGTCCTCTTGTAGTTTCTGGCACTGGCATACTGCAGCTCAGCTCCCATTCACTGGCATATGTATCTGATTACAAAGGAGGAAACTGTTGTAACCAACACAGATCAAGAGAACGAGGTCCCGTGCCCCCAATTGATTAGAATGGATGGCTAGGCATGCTCCATTCATTCTGTATGGAACCACTGTAGATGGCAAAGTACAGCACGTGGCCATTTCTGGCATTCTCACAGCGAATGAATGGAGCAGGAGCACACAATTCAAACAGGGCATGGGACCCCCTGTCCCTGTGATCAGTAGTGGTCCCAGGTGTCTGATTACAACCTATCAGATACAAATGTCCTATCCTCTGGCTAGGAAATATGTTCTATTTGCCAAAAGCCCTTTAAGTAATGATCACTTACATCTTCAGGAGTAGAAGACAGAAATGAGCTAGTGGCCTCTTGACTCTCTGCCCCGCTATCTCTTTTGAAGGACCCTGGGTCTGGAACTAATGTGAAGGAGCATGCAGCAGTGTTCCTGGCTTGGGACAAACGCTCCTGATAAATATTGGTTTTCCCTTCCTGTAGAAGCTCTTGCCACAGGCTGGAGATGGCCTTGGACACACCAGGATGAGTGACCTGCCCTGTTGACACCACTCTGTTCTCGACTAACATATCCACAGTCTGCTTATAGAAGTGCAGGTACCTGGAGGGGAATATGAAAACCAAAATGATTTAACAGTTTCACTATACACATTTTTAGTTCTTTCATTATCACATTCCAAGATCCATTCATTTTTTATTTCTGTTGACATATTAAGGCTTGTCTTTTGCAGGATGAGTAATGTTTTTCAATGGCAATATTTTTGGTACTCATTGACTAACTTCTATTCCTTTTTTATGCCACTTGTATGGTATAAATAACATTGTATCTTTCTTCTACCAGTCAGTATGATTACCCCAACACCAGATGTTAACGTTTTTTATATATACTGTATTTATCTCCTTATAAGACACACTTTTCGACCCAAGCAATCATTAGTATGTGGGAGGTGCAATGACTGTAGTGTTGCTAGCAATGTCTGTGTTCACTCCTCCCTGGTCTTCTTCCAGGCCCCAGCCTGTACTGTGTCCTGACTGCGTATAGCATCAAGAAGTTATGACCTGGCGCTGTGCGTCATCAGGTCCCAGTACAGTGTGGGGCCCAGAAGAGAACCACGGGGAGTGCAGGAAGAGCGCATGGTCTGGAGCAGGAGAAGTAAACATATTTATTTTATGTCTGAACTGGAGGTCTGATGAGGATAGGGGGTCTTATCTTAGGTCTGATACAGATTATGGGTCAGACTAAGGCCGCTTTCACACGGGCGAGTATTCCGCGCGGATGCGATGCGTGAGGTGAATCGCAGCATGTTCTATATTCAGCGTTTTTCACGCAACGCAGGCCCCATAGAAGTGAATGGGGTTGCGTGAAAATCGCAAGCATCCGCAAGCAAGTGCGGATGCGGTGCGATTTTCACGCACGGTTGCTAGGTGACGATCGGGATCAGGACCCGATCATTATTATTTCCCCTTATAACATGGTATAAGGGAAAATAATAGCATTCTGAATACAGAATGCTAAGTAAAATAGGGCTGGAGGGGTTAAAAAATTTTTAACTCACCTTAGGCCTCTTTCACACTTGCGTTGTCCGGATCCGGCGTGTACTCCACTTGCCGGAATTACACGCCGGATCCGGAAAAACGCAAGTGTACTGAAAGCATTATAAGACGGAACCGTCTTCCAAATGCGTTCAGTGTTACTATGGCAGCCAGGACGCTATTAAAGTCCTGGTTGCCATAGTAGGAGCGGGGGAGCGGTGTACTTACAGTGCGTGCGACTCCCGGGGCGCTCCAGAATGACGTCAGAGCGCCCCATGCGCATGGATGACGTGATCCATGCGATCACATGATCCATGCGCTTGGGGCGCCCTGGCGTCACTCTGGAGCGCCCCGGGAGCCGCACGGATGGTAAGTATGCTGCTCCCCCGCTCCCCTTTACCATGGCTGCCAGGACTTTAGCGTCCCGGCAGCCATGGTAACCATTCAGAAAAAGCTAAATGTTGGGTCCGGCAATGCGCCGAAACGACGTTTAGCTTAAGGCCGGATCCGGATCAATGCCTTTCAATGGGCAATAATTCCGGATCCGGCCTTGCGGCAAGTGTTCCGGATTTTTGACCGGAGCAAAAAGCGCAGCATGCTGCGGTATTTTCTCCGGCCAACAAACGTTCTGTTCCGGAACTGAAGACATCCTGATGCATCCTGAACGGATTTCTCTCCATTCAGAATGCATTAGGATAATCCTGATCAGGATTCTTCTGGCATAGAGCCCCGACGACGGAACTCTATGCCGGAAGACAAGAACGCAAGTGTGAAAGAGCCCTTAATCCATTTGTTCGCGCAGCCGGCATCTCTTCTGTCTTCATCTGTGAGGAATAGGACCTTTGATGACGTCACTACGCTCATCACATGATCCATCACCATGGTGATGGATCATGTGATGGACCATGTGATGAACGCATTGACATCATCAAAGGTCCTATTGCTCACAGTTAAAGACAGAAGAGATGCCGGCTGCGCGAACAAGTGGATTAAGGTGAGTTAAAAATATTTATTTATTTTTTTAACCCCTCCAGCCCTATTTTACTATGCATTCGGTATTCAGAATGCTATTATTTTCCCTTATAACCATGTTAGAAGGGGAAATAATACAATCTACACTACAACTAATCCAAACCTGAACTTCTGTAAAGTTCGTGTGAAAGAGGCCTAAGGGTTTGATCTGAGTTCTAAATGAGGATTGGGGGTCTGGTCTTAGATCTGATAAAGATAATGGGTCTGAACAGAGGTCTAATAAAGACTGGCAGTCTGGTAAAGTTTGGGGGGGGGGGTCTTATCTGAGGTCTGATACAGATTAGAGGTCTGACTGGGGGGTTTGATCGGAATTCTGATGAGGATTGGGGGTCTGATCTGTGGTCTTATACAGATTGTGGATTCTGATCTAAAGTCTGATAAAATGCCACTAGAACAAGCTCTATACAGACACTGAACAAGCAGGCAATGCTGAGAGATTTCAGCTCTGAAGCCCGTGACTGCGGTTTGGAGTACAATATCCAGCTTTTCACATTCTGACATCAGTGGTTCATAATCAAGCTCAGACTGTCCCACAGGTGAATCCACCGGTGTCCCTGCACAAGTGGCACTGGCAAAGTATACTGACTGCACTACATATAGATAGGCAGCCTGTAGCATTTCAGCCAACCTATGTTCATATAAAACAACTGTGTGCATTATTTAACAAACTACCAGTTTATTATTATTGGTCCATCTGGTGGCTGACATGACTTCTAGGTACAGAGGCAGGCAAGTCAGTATCCTCTTTCATTATGGACCAACTTTCTCAAAGTTGCTGCAGGGAGCCCCATAATTACCATGTGTGAGCAGGCAATATTTGCACGTAGCTTTACAGTGGACCACCAGAATGAATTTTACTGGTGGGCCCTAGGCACCCCAGTCCGACAATGTTCATAATCCAAAATATTATACTTACCGTTCAAATTCCATTAGATCTGGTGAAGACAAAGAATGTGTAGAATTTTCTAACTTTAACTCTTCTACTGATTCTTCAAGGTCTCTCTTAACTTCTGGTTGAAGGTACAATAGCACAGGGTCCATCTCACCCTCGAGAGGGTTAGCAGGCAGGCTACTAACATGAACAAAAAAAATATGGTATTGAAAAAAATATTTAACCCCTTCGAGTCACAGCCATTTTTCATTTTTGTTCTTCACTCCGTGCCTTGAAAAATCCACATCTTTTTATTTTTCCATTCACATAGCTGTATGAGAGCTTTTTTATTTTTTTTGTGGGACAAGTTTAAGGTTCCTAGACACATGTATTTTGCGCTGGTGGTTTTTACCACTATAAAAAATGGATTGCATTTTTTTTTTGGCCACCTGAGGTTTTTTTCTTTTGCCATCTATTTCCCCACTAGCTTTTTCTTCATAGCATTTTTCCCCTGTAGAGAAGGTGAGTAAATTAACAAAAATGTCAGTAGCAAATGTTCAGCATTTCATATTGCCCATAAAATGTGAAGAGCCAAAAAACCACAGGTGCAAAGAAAAACACTAAACACCTGTGTGAAAGCATCCAAACAGGTGTATTTATAGCAAAAAGACTTGTGCACACAAATGTATTTTTTATCCGCCTCCGATCTGCATTTTGTGTGGGTCGAATGCGAACCCATTCACTTCAGTGACGTTGCAAAACAAGCGGACAGCACACAGAGTGCTGTCTGCATCCGTATGTTCGTTCCGTGGCACCCGCAAAAATAAACATGTCCTATTCTTGTCCACATTGCGGACAAAGATAGGACGATTCTATTATGGCTCAGACATTCTGTTATGCAAAATGCTGAACACATATGGCGGTTCTCTGTGCTTTGTAGACCGCAACGGTGAGACAAAGACATTTAAAAAAATTCAGGTCCAAAAAACGCCACAAAAACTGCAAAAGGGCAGAAAAACGCCAGAAACACCTACGTGTGAAAGCACCATAAATATTTCAAATGACGTATAGGAAAGCTCGAAAATGATTATTGGGGTGGAATTAGAAAAAACGCAATAGCATCACTGTTTTACTGTAAGGGGGTGGGGCACTGTGGAGGTTACTGTTAAGGTGGTGGGGTGCTATGGAGGTCACTGTTAGGCCTCTTTCACACGGGCGTCATGTTTTTTGCCCAGATAAGATGCGTGTGCATTGCGGGAAAATGCGCGATTTTTCTGCGCGAGTGCAAAACATTGTAATGCGTTTTTCACGCGCGTGAGAAAAATCGGCATGTTTGGTACCCAAACCCGAACTTCTTTACAGAAGTTTGGGTTTGGTGTTCTGTAGATTGTATTATTTTCCCTTATAACATGGTTATAAGGGAAAATAATAGCATTCTTAATACAGAATCCATAGTACAATAAGGCTGGAGGGGTTAAAAAAAAAATAAAAAAAAATTAACTCACCTTAATCCACTTGATCGCGCAGCCTGGATTCTCTTCTGTCTTCTTCTTTGCTGTGCACAGGAATAGGACCTTTGATGACGTCACTGTGCTCATCACATGGTCCAATCACATGGTTCATCACCATGGTGAGGGACCATGTGATTGGATCATGTGATGTGACTTCACCACAGGTCCTTAGCCGGCAGCTCAACATTACAGAAGAAGACAGAGATCCGCAACTACGCAATCAAGTGGACTCGATGAGTTAATTTTTTATTTTTTTTAACCCCTCCATCACTATTTTACTTTTTTAAAGGACCTTTGATGACGTCACTGTGCTCATCACATGGTCCAATCACCTAGCAACCATGCGTGAAAATCGCACCACATCCACACTTGCTTGCGGATGCTTGCGATTTTCACGTGGCCCCATTCACTTCTATGGGGCCTGCGTTGCGTGAAAAACGCAGAATATAGAGCATGCTGCGATTTTCACGCAACGCACAAGTGATGCGTGAAAATCACTGCTTGTGTGCACAGCCCCATAGAAATGAATGGGTCAGGATTCAGTGCAGGTGCAATGCGTTCAACTCACGCATTGCACCGGCGCGGAATACTCGCCCGTGTGAAAGGGGCCTTAAGGTGGCGGGGCACTGTGGAGGTCACTGTTAAGGGGGGCACTGTGGAGTTCACAGTGAAGGGGCGGGGCACTGTGGCGTTCACAGTTAAGGGGCAAAGCACTGTGGAGGACAGTTAAAAATATAATAAACAGTGTATAACTGCCAGGTATTGGGCTACTAGTGATTTGCCCATAAAAAAATAATAATAATTAGGACATGGATTAGCCTCCAGTCCTGGGCACCCTTGGAACTAATCCAACACGCAAACAGACCAACACTTCATACTCAGGCAGCGCCGGGTACTTTTTCTAGTATTTTAATAGTTTGGGCATTTCTAGACATGTGGATTCCAATTCCTTTGTTTTTCATACTTTTTTTTTTACTTTACATTTTGCTTCACTGGATCGCTTGTACCGTAGATTACTGCAGTCTATGTTAAATAAAACTGTTGCAGCCTATGCTAAAAACGATTAAGACCTTGACCACGGCATCTGGTTAATGTCCTTGATTGGGGTTAGTGTCTGCTGTACAACACAGCAGCTCCATATTTAAATCTACATGTATGGCAAATGTTAGGAAGGGGTTAAAGGGCCAACCCCCTTTTTCAAAGGGGATGTTAGTGCTCTCACGCACACAGTACAATGCAGGTCCACTGAGTTCAATGTATAGAGTCTAAGAAAAGGTGGAGAACCCTTTTAAAAAAGCATTCATATCCAGGTCACATACCCCTCATCATTATTGATTAGCTGTAGATATTCCAACTTGATGTCCTCCAGGCTACAGGAGCTATTGTCTTCCAGGAGAATGTTACCTTAGGCACAAAGCAATCACATTATAGACTACAGTTATGTATATACATAGAACATTTAATTCATTATATAGATGTGCTCACTTTTCATTTTTAGCAGAGAGTCCAGAGTGTTCTCCAGCTGCAGTATGTAGTGTTTAGTCTGCTGAAGAACCTGCTTCTGGAATATGAGGGACATTGGTAAACCAACACATTGTAGGAACGACCCCGGGCATTACAGGTAAGAGTTAAACTATCAGCCACATTGACACTCATGCGTACATTTATCTCATTTTATAGGATGTACTGACTAGGGGCTCATGCACACGAATATATTTATTTTTCTTTCTTTTTCGTTCCGTTTTTTTATAGGGCCATACACAGAACCATTAATTTCAATGGGGCTTGAACAAATACTGAAATTAGGTGTGCAATCCGTTTCCATATGTCCGCATGTCCGTTCCACAAAAAAAATAGAACATGTCCTATTCTTGTCCGTTTTGTGGACAAGGACAGGCATTGTTACAATGGATTAGCAAAAAAAATGGATGCAACACGGACGTCATCCGATTTTCTTTTTTTCCAGATCTGTGTTTTGTGGACTGCAAAATACATACCGTCGTGTGCATGAGCCCTAACTGTTTTTGCATGCTACCTCCATTTTGGTCCTGCACCCTAGCAGCTCATATTCCCGAATGCTGTTTTAGGCCTCATGCACACGACCGTTGTGTGCATCCGTGGCCGTTGTTCTGTTTTCCGTGATTTTCTGCGGACCCATTGACTTTCAATGGGTCCGTTAAAAACTCGGAAAATGCACCGTTGTTCATCCGCGGCCGTGATCCGTGTTTCCTGTCCGTCAAAAAAATATGACCTGTCCTATTTTTTTGACGGACAACGGTTCACGGACCCATTCGAGTCAATGAGTCCGTGAAAAAACACGGATGCACACAAGATTGGCATCCGCGTCCGTAGGCTACTTTCACCTGAGGGGTTAATTGTGCGTATCATAGCCCCCTGTAAGAGATCAGGTGTTGCCAGGCAGGAGGGGGCACACCCCGATCCCTCCCCAGTTTTAAATTCATTGGTGGCCAGTGCGGCCCCCCCTCCCTCCCCCTCCTAATTAAAATCCCCCCCCCTATCATTGGTGGCAGCAGAGAGTTCCGATCGGAGTCCCAGTTTAATCGCTGGGGCTCCGATCGGTAACCATGGCAACCAGGACGCTACTGCAGTCCTGGTTGCCATGGTTACTTAGCAATTTTTAGAAGCATTATACTTACCTGCGATGTCTGTGACCGGCCGGGCGCTCCTCCTACTGGTAAGTGACAGGTCTGTGCTATAAGCAATGCGCCGCACAGACCTTTCACTTACCAGTAGGAGGAGCGCCCGGCCGGTCACAGACAGCGAAGGTAAGTATAATGCTTCTAAAATTGCTAAGTAACCATGGCAACCAGGACTGCAGTAGCATCCTGGTTGCTATGGTTACCGATCGGAGTCCCAGCGATTAAACTGGGACTCCGATCGGAACTCTCCGCTGCCACCAATGATGGGGGGGGGGGGATTTTAATTAGGAGGGGGAGGGAGGGGGGGCCCACTGGCCACCAATGAATTTACAGTAATACAGGGGAGGGAGGGGGGCCGCACTGGCCACCAATGAATGTACAGTAATACAGGGGAGGGAGGGGGGGCCGCACTGGCCACCAATGAATTTAAAACTGGCGAGGGAGGAGGGTGTGCCCCCTCCTGCCTGGCAGCACCTGATCTCTTACAGGGGGCTATGATATGCACAATTAACCCCTCAGGTGCGGCACCTGAGGGGTTAATTGTGCGGATCACAGCCCCCTGTAAGTGATCAGGTGCTACCAGGCAGCAGGGGGCAGTCATGTACACAGTTCGTATTATATTCTAACTTGAAGTGTCCCCATCACTATGGGAACGCCTCTGTGTTAGAATATACTGTCGGATATGAGTTTTCACGATCTAACTCAAATCCGATGGTATATTCAAGTTTCAAGTTAAAATATACCATCGGATTGGAGAAAACTCCGATCCGATTGTATAATAGGGACTCCTGACTTTACATTGAAAGTCAATGGGGGACGGATCCGTTTGCAATTGCACCATATTGTGTCAACGTCAAACGGATCCGTCCCCATTGACTTGCATTGTAAATCAGGACGGATCCGTTTGGCTCCGCACGGCCAGGCGGACACCAAAACGACTTTTTCCTTCATGTCCGTGGATCCTCCAAAAATCAAAAAAGACCCACGGAAGAAAAAACGGACACGGATCACGGACCTACGGACCCCGTTTTTGCGGACCGAAAAAAAAAACGGTTGTGTGCATGAGACCTTAATTAGAGCAATATATAGTTGGAGCCTAAGTTCCCTAAATTCATTTGAGGCCTCTTGGCACAAGAAGAGGATCATTATAGCACCATATAAAAGAGGCCACCTTTTCATGGTGGATGGGCACAAATGATTTTACTCAAAATATATTTGATAAGATCTCAATTTCTTTATATAGTGAATACAATATTATCAAAATGTATAATTCATATATTCAGCGTTTTCAGAATGCAGAGTGCATAATATAATGCTTATAACGAGGCCCGCTCCCCTCATTCCCTCAAGCAGCTGTATAAGGCAACCCGTCCTAGTCACATTATGGGATGACTGGTATTAGGCCATGTTTATACCATTCCCAGAGATGGAACAGTTTTTTTTTGTTGTTTTTTTTTCATCTCTTCATTTCAAAAGCCATAACTTTCTTATTTTTCCATCAACATTTTTAATGGTGTCATTTTGGGATCTAATATATTGTATAACTTCGGGCTCTAATATATATATAGGTCCGATGGAAGATCCAAAAGGATGTCGGCTTCCTAACGCTGATCATAGTTTGGATTCCAGGTTCTGAGAACCCTCTGGCTTTGATCAACAGCCATGCCGTTAGATGTGGTGAAGGTACATTCGGGTGACGTAAAACCTGGGAAAGAAGGTCCTCTCAAACTGGAAGAGGCCAAGGTTCATCTGCCAGAATTACCAGGGAGACGTACGATACTCACTGTGGGTAGTCTAGAGCGGTACAAATGTGTTATGGACAGTGGTTGTGGACCCACTGTGCCAACCAACCGGTTTGACTTAGAACTAGTCCTGGGGGCGTTATCCAGGCAGAGGCAGTCCTCTGATTTTCACCTTTTAACCCCTGTACATCAGCAGGGGAGCTACCAGGCCACTACCTCATGGAGCAGTCCCAGTGTGGTTGGCTGCTGTCCCATGGGGGTCAGAGACACCAGTGTGTGGCACCAATGCATTAGGCAATACACGTTGTCAGGAAACAGGCAGAGGTCAGGGCTGGTAGAGTTTGTACAAATCTGTGAAACTATCCAGGTCAGGGCAGTCGGCACAATATCAATATGGTGAACTGGCATCGGTCAGGTCAGGTGGTTAGGATCCGGGCAGAAGATGGCAGACAGACAAATGGATATAGCTCTTTACAAGTTGTAGCAGGCTAGAGTGACCCGACAGAGTTATAGAGACCAACTGCCTAGGCACAGACTGAAAGAAAACAGCCAGGTATATATAGGTGCAGCTGATTAGCGATTGACATAGCCATGAAGCATCTCCAGGACAGGAGATTAACTCTAGCAGTGCCACAGACAGAGCTTTAATATATACAAGCGCTAATACATACAGGAAACGGACTGTATCTACAACAGACACAGTATGAGTGGAGCGGCACCTGTGCCAGCCCGGGACAGCGGCAGACACGACCCGCCAGTGTAAGAGGATGATAGGCAGATCCTCGACTTGGATTTTCTGGAGTAGCTGGGGTAAGAGAGGACAAGAAAAAAACATATAAGGGAATGTGAACTTACTCCCCGGAATGACAAGAGCGTCTACTGCCAGAGCTAGATGTTCAGAGCTCATGAGATCAAGCAATAAGCGTTTTTAGTTCCCTGTTGAAGCAAGAGACCATCAAGTCCAAATCTGGATGACCCCATTGGTTGCATATCATCTGAAAGACCTGCAAAATCTGTGATCCAATTGTGCATGTCCGGGATGTGAAGGGTTGAGAATGCTAGTACGTGAACATCCACCCACTGGAAGATGAGAGAGTCTCCACCATGGCTGCCAGGCTCAGAGTACCACCCTGGTGACTGAGGCATGCCACCGTTGCAGAGTTGTCTATCTGGACTAGGACAGGATGACCTGCTAAGTGGCCGGTCCAATGCAATAGGGATAACTGTATAACACTCAGTTCCAAAAGGTGGATGGGAAGGGATGACTCCTTGACAGACCACACGCCCTGAACTGTGAGGGAATGGAGAACATTGTGACTACTATCCGGCAGAGAGGAATGAAGGAGCGGCCCGTCGCCAGCATGGGAGACGACAACCACCACTGGAGAGACCAACAGACCGAGCCTGGAAAACTGACCAGGCAGTTGTCTAGCTTAGGCCTCACTGCTCATCAATCATAGATAGAAACTTATATAGGAGATATCCACCTTTCTGCTGCAGATTAGATGATAAAATGTATATGGGATCTGGAAGGAAAGAAATCTGATTGGCTGATCCTACTGGCTCCACCCTTTCCCTTCTAACCACCCCTCCTCCATACATTAGCGTTCCCTCATTTTCATAAGATGTATATATATATATAGGGCAAGACCCTCCAACTCTGGCACTGATTCTCGGGCAGGAATTAGACAGGCCATATTTCATGCTGCTGGCCGGTCCTATTGTTGCCCCCCTCAAACTCTTCCAGTCATCTGTGCCCTACACCCAGCTCTATGGCAAGGTACATCTGCACCCTACCCTTGTGGCTCGTGTATCGGGCTCTGGGAACACGGTTTCCCGCAGTTGCTTGATAAGCTGTGAGACTGATGAGCTCTTCGGAGGTCTCCCTTTCCGCCTCCTCGCTGGTTTTTTGCTACCGTCCGGTCTATTTCTTCCTTTTTTGCTGCTGCCTTCACCGGCCGGGTCCATTCAGAATGCGCACGCTTCATGTACACCTGTAATTAATGTTTTATATATATATTAGATAAAGATATATTAGTATAAATGTATATTTGTGTTACTTCAGGGTACATAAACATGCATGGTCTTCCACCTGGTCACCAATTCTCCTCCCTTCAGTGTGTCATGCTCTATCCCCTCAGGACCTACCACAGGGTGGCGAGGTGTTCCTTTAGTGAGGTTGCACCCCTGGCACACTAACCATTTATATAACTGCCCACAGTCAGCTTTAAGGTTAAGCTGGGAATACTGGTGTGTAAGGTGGTTTCTCCACAGGCACTTACACCTTCTCTCTCAGGCAAGTCTTACTATGGGAAACTCTACTCTCGACAGTCTATTATACGTGAGCTTCCCCTTTAAGAGTGCTTGACTATGAGCTTGAAAGTGAGCTATGCCTTTATGAGAGCTTCACTTGGGAGTTCTACGTTAAAGTCGCGAACTTAATAACTCTACTGGATGTCAATGTACATACAGACAAAGGATTTTACGTGACAACCTAACCTAACACACAATCCATATGGCGCCGTACACACTCATACTAGTAACATACGGCACTGTACACAAGCGCTTCACCACGCAGAGCGAAACTTACTGCGCTAGGACCTGCCCGTCAGACCAGAAGATAATACTAGCGAGAAACCTGCGGAAAGCCATTGCAGCTGACGTCATCAGCAGCGACCAATCACGTAAAGCTCCAGTCCCGGGGAGCAACGCACTTTCCAGAAACTAAGAGAACCAATCACCGCCCAGTAAGATGACGTTCTGTAGCCAATCAGATGAGCGGAGGATAGTAACAATGTATCAAGTTATGCACAAATCAAGAGAGTAGAAAAAAAGGCGGGAGAATGTTGTGCGCTGAGGTTAGAACGTCAGCTGGTGACAGGACCTTATCATTCTATAGCGCTGTATGTGTGAAGTATGATGTAAAATGATGAAAAACCTCCTAGCCTGGCCATTGCCCAATAAGTGCCGGCTACGGCCTGCATAAGGCATGTATCCCATAAATGCCAGGCTCAATGCTGGAGTCAATGGTGATAGGGTTCTGCTTGATTTGAGCATAGACCAGTTAGGAGGTACTGTACTCCCACTCAGGGCTAGAGTATACACTGAGGATGCTATAATACACATTGGGGCAGAGAAATCAATGTCACTGGGCCTGGAAGGGGTCATTATTTGCTCCAGGATGTATTTTGTTTCATTTCCACGCACTAGACACAAGGGCACATTTATTAAGACTGGCGTTTTAGACACCGGTCCTAATAAACCCCCAAGCTGGTGGTGGTTCTGCCGCAGTTATGTAGAGGCGCCGGCCTCTTCATAACTTCAGCGGATCCACCGCCGCTTTGAAATGTAAGACAGCTTCCTAGCCTGGCGTAGAAAATTGTAAATGAAACGGACCTGCCGGCCCTTCCCTGTCGCGCCAACTTATTTAGACCTGGCGTGAGCGGGGAGAAGTCGCAGATTGTGGCGCAACTAGTAGCTGTGCTGCAATCTGACCGTTAAATACACCTAATGTAGGCGTATTTCAGATTAGTAAATGATCCCCAAGGTTGTTTTTTTTCCACATCTTTTGCACCAAATTTTTGTCTAGTGATATTTTGCACTTTTTTAGGGCACTTTCACATTAGCGGCAGAGGAGTCGGGCAGGCTGTTCCGTCGGGTGAACAGCCTGTCGGATCCGTCCTGCCGCTAGTTCACGTGTGCCCCCGGACTGCCGCTCCCTACCCATTGACTATAATGGGGGCGGAGTTCCGGCGGCAGCGCACGCCGAGAGGCAGCCGGACTAAAGGTACTGCATGCAGTACTTTTAGTCCGGCCGCCTCTCGGCGTGCGCTGCCGTGCTGCCGCCGGAACTCCGCCCCCGCCCCCATTATAGTCAGTGGGGACGGAGTGGCAGTCTGGGGGCACACGTGAACTAGCGGCAGGACGGATCCGACAGGCTGCTCACCCGCCGGAACAGCCTGCCGGAGTCCCCTGCCGCTAGTGTGAAACTAGCCTTAGGGGGATGATTTATCAGCAACCAGTGTCTGATTTCTGGAAAAGAAATGGGGTGCAGCCAACAGCCACACAAAAAAAAAAAATACCTTATTCTTTGCCAGTTTTCTGCTGAGCTGCCGTAGATTTCTGTTTATGCACACAGATTGCAAGAGGATGTGCCTACTTTACGACGAGGCCTGTGCCATATCATTTATTAGGCACCTTTTCCAGCAGCGCAGGGGATAACAAGGCTAGCCTAGCACAGAAAGCATTGGTCTTGATAAATCTCCCCCTTAATGTTGCAGGTACAATATTCTGGCACAAAATAAACCAAACACAAAATAAAATCTTAAAGGGGTACCTGGAGCAGAATTCCCCAGGGATATGCCATGATTTCAATGTAATTTGGAGGGGTATTCCCATTTCAGATAATGGGGGCTTATTGCTAGGATATGCCCCTATTGTCTGATACCCGCACCTATCTAGTAAACTGAGCTGGTAAAGTGAAGGAAAGTGCAGCCGCCCTCCATTCATTTCTATGGGTCCACCGAAAATAGGCGAACACTGGCTCTGCTATTTCCGTTGGACCTATAGAAATGAATGGAAGCGCACCTGCGCTTGTGCGATCACCACTTCCATTCACTTCAATGACAGAAGCAACCGCATCTCCGTCCTGCCCGGTTCCCATCATAGTGAATGTTGCTGGCGGGTGTCAGTTAACGTCCGTCAGTGCCAGATCCAGACATCTTCATCAGGCTGCACCTCTGCCGTAGATATCAACGCTAGTGTGAAACTAGCCTAAAAGTCTGCCCCATTTTATTAGATGACCTCACATATATGCCAACTACAGCCACAATGACCCTGTATTAGTTCCAACTACACTGGTCTCATGGGTCCAGAGTGAAAGAAGGCGGGGCAACAGAAGTAGGTGTGGCCAGCACAAAATACCACCCCAACAGAACGAAATACCACAGGGCAGCACAAAATACTGCTGCCCCCTCAGTAGTATTTCACTGTATCACCGCCCTGAGGCTGGAGATGCAGTTGGATTCAGGAAGGCACCTAGGGCCGCCAGCCTGATGTTTCCAGCATTAATTAATGCTGAGAGCGTCAGATTGGGTGGCATGAGGAGGACTTGGGCAGCCCCCTGGGCATCGGCCCACCGAGACATTTCTCTGTAGGGTCTATGGCCAGTCCGCCTCTGTAAGAGTGGGTCCTAAAGGTAGGACCCGCACCGATGTGACATTTGTGGCATATCCTAGTGATAAACTTGAGATGGGAAAACCTTGCTGCTCAGCAGCTTTAGGTACAGGTTACGGATATAAATGGTCAGAATCTCTGTACAGTGCCACAGAATATGTTGTAGCAAGTAAATATAACATAGGGCGGACAGTACAGATCTATTACAACGTGCAAGACAAGAATGTAATGTAGTATTGCAAGAGCACATCCATCATAAATCTCTCATCTCCAATAAAGCTTTTATGATTATTACTCTACAAACACAACACACAGGACTTACACAACCAGGATACTTTCTAAATGGCTGTGACTAAATACTATAATCGGTAAGGACCTGGTCCCTACCAGTGATAGGAAATAGCTGACTCTACAGGAGCTGTCTATTTCCCATTACTGGTAAGGACTAGTGTTGAGCGAGCATGCTCGGCTGAACTGCTGTTCGGCTCGAGCATCTCTATGCTCGGCACATGGCGGTACTCGGACGAGTACTGTATGTGCTCGAGCGCCATGCTCGAGTCTCCTACCCGCACGTTTCCCGGCTGCTTTGCAGCCAATAAATGTGCAGGTAAGTACTGCCCTCACTGTAATGCCAGTAGCCATGTTGGCTACTGGCATTACAGTGATTGGCTGGCCGGAACACGTCATCGGGTGCTATATAGCACCTGATGACGCATGTTCAGCTCATTTGCAGCCAGGTAGAGCTGCACTTTGGAAAGGATAGAGAGTGCAGAGAGTCTGATCGCAATCAATTCAGTAGAAAAACTTTTCAAAGAACCAAAAGTCCTTTTAAGGACTATTGTGTGTAGTGGCAGGCTGGCAGTATTTTATAGCTATAGTACAATTTTTTCCCCCCAGCATTTTCAATACCTTTTCTATAGAGGGTGTCTGACTAGTGACATCTGTCCAATACCTTCTGTGTGTCAGGGCCAGAGATTGGAGAAATATAAGTGAAAATTTATATATTTTTTTCATAATTTTCAATACTTTTTATATAGATGGTGTCTGTAGTGACTTCTGACATCTGTCCAATACCTTCTGTGTGTCAGGGCCAGAGATTGGAAAAATCTAAGTGAAAATTAATATATTTTTTCCATCCTTTTCAATAATTTTTCTATAGAGGGTGTCTGCAGTGACTAGAGACATCTGTCCAATACCTTCTGTGTGTCAGGGTTAGAGATTGGAGAAATATAAGTGAAAATTGCTATTTTTTTTTTCCATCATTTTCAATACTTTTTCTATAGAGGGTGTCAGCAGTGACTAGTGACATCTGTCCAATACCTTCTGTGTGTCAGAGACAGAGATTGGAGAAATATAAGTGAAAATTACTATATTTTTTTCCATAATTTTTAATACTTTTTATATAGAGGGTGTCAGCAGTGACTTGTGACATCTGTCCAATACCTTCTGTGTGTCAGGGCCAGAGATTGGAGAAATCTAACTGAAAATGTATATATTTTTTTCCATCATTTTCAATAATTTTTCTATAAAGGGTGTCTGCAGTGACTAGAGACATCTATCCAATACCTTCTGTGTGTCAGGGCCAGAGATTGGAGAAATAGAAGTGAAAATTACTATATTTTTTTCCATCATTTTCAATACTTTTCTGCAAAGGGTGTCAGCAGTGACTTGTGACATCTGTCCAATACCATCTGTCAGGGCCGATCCTAGGGTCACAGGCGCCTGGGTGCAGAAATATTTCTGGCGCCCCCACATGGGCGTGGTTATCTTACTAACTCCTCCCCTTTACAATGTTTCTATGGCAACAACTTCAGCCCCCAACTTCAGCCCCACGAATCGGCGGCTCGGCTGCTCGGCTTAAAAAAAAAAAAAAGTCAAAAAAAAAAAAGTCCCGGCGGCTCGCTCGGCCAGGGCCGGACTGGGGATAAAAACCAGCCCTGGAAAAAGTTGCACACCAGCCCCACAGCATTGCGTCATTATTTACTTGTTTATAATAGGAGAAAGCATTCATTTTAAAACACGTGTGTAAACACGAATATGAACTTTGCCCCACGATAGCTCTTTTGTAGAACCCCCATAAAAACTTACAGTTACTTGACTTGGCCCTTGGGGATCTCGGACGCCACTTCAACACTTTGGCCGGGGGCTCGGCGGAGCTGATGTTGTGCTTTAACCTAATGAGAAAGATTTCATAATAAGGATTTGGAGAAAGGGCAGAGGGATAGCAGAGCAGGGAGAGGCTGGTGCTGCTACTAGGGGGTCATACCATGGGGGAGTAATAAAGCCCACCATAATGCCCCCCCAGTAGTAATAATTCTCCTTATAATATGCAAAACATTTGTAATGCCCCCAGTTGAGCTAATGTTCCCATAATGTGCCAATATAAAATACCCCTTCTCAGTGCCCCCGTAGATGACCCCCATAGTGCCCCCCCTTCCCCATAGTACCCACCATAATGTGTCCCAGTATAAAATGCCCCTATACAGAGCCCCCATATAAAATATCTTCTTTTTTAGCCTCAGTAGATGCCCCTATAGTGCCCCCCAATAATCTGCAGTAAGATGTGCCCCCATAGATGCCCCCAATCATGTGCCAGTAATAAGAGCCCCCCCACCATCATGTGCCAGTAGCCAGAGCCCCCCCATATCATGTGTCAGTAGCCAGAGCCCCCCCATATCATGTGTCAGTAGCCAGAGCCCCCCATATCATGTGCCAGTAGCCAGAGTGCCCCCAATCATGTGCCAGAAATAAGAGCCCCCCCACCATCATGTGCCAGTAGCCAGAGCCCCCCCATATCATGTGCCAGTAGCCAGAGCCCCCCATATCATGTGCCAGTAGCCCCCCTTATGTGCCAGTAGCCCCCCTATGTGCCAGTAGCCCCCCTTATCATGTGCCAGTAGACCCCCTTATCATGTGCCAGTAGCCCCCTTATCATGTGCCAGTAGCCCCCCTTATCATGTGCCAGTAGCCCCCCATATCATGTGCCAGTAGCCAGAGCCCCCCCCCTTATCATGTGCCAGTAGCCAGAGCCCCCCCCCCCATATCATGTGCCAGTAGCCAGATCCCCCCCATTATCATGTGCCAGTAGCCAGAGTGCCCCCATATCATGTGCCAGTAGCCAGAGTGCCCCCATATCATGTGCCAGTAGCCCCCCATATCATGTGCCAGTAGCCCCCCATATCATGTGCCAGTAGCCCCCCTTATCATGTGCCAGCCCAGTAGCCCCCCTTATCATGTGCCAGCCCAGCCCAGTAGTCCCCCCTTATGTGCCAGCCCAGTAGCCCCCCTTATGTGCCAGCCCAGTAGCCCCCCTTATCATGTGCCAGCCCTTGGGGATCTCGGACGCCACTTCAACACTTTGGCCGGGGGCTCGGCGGAGCTGATGTTGTGCTTTAACCTAATGAGAAAGATTTCATAATAAGGATTTGGAGAAAGGGCAGAGGGATAGCAGAGCAGGGAGAGGCTGGTGCTGCTACTAGGGGGTCATACCATGGGGGAGTAATAAAGCCCACCATAATGCCCCCCCAGTAGTAATAATTCTCCTTATAATATGCAAAACATTTGTAATGCCCCCAGTTGAGCTAATGTTCCCATAATGTGCCAATATAAAATACCCCTTCTCAGTGCCCCCGTAGATGACCCCCATAGTGCCCCCCCCTTCCCCATAGTACCCACCATAATGTGTCCCAGTATAAAATGCCCCTATACAGAGCCCCCATATAAAATATCTTCTTTTTTAGCCTCAGTAGATGCCCCTATAGTGCCCCCCAATAATCTGCAGTAAGATGTGCCCCCATAGATGCCCCCAATCATGTGCCAGTAATAAGAGCCCCCCCCACCATCATGTGCCAGTAGCCAGAGCCCCCCCATATCATGTGTCAGTAGCCAGAGCCCCCCCATATCATGTGTCAGTAGCCAGAGCCCCCCATATCATGTGCCAGTAGCCAGAGTGCCCCCAATCATGTGCCAGAAATAAGAGCCCCCCCACCATCATGTGCCAGTAGCCAGAGCCCCCCCATATCATGTGCCAGTAGCCAGAGCCCCCCATATCATGTGCCAGTAGCCCCCCTTATGTGCCAGTAGCCCCCCTATGTGCCAGTAGCCCCCCTTATCATGTGCCAGTAGACCCCCTTATCATGTGCCAGTAGCCCCCTTATCATGTGCCAGTAGCCCCCCTTATCATGTGCCAGTAGACCCCCTTATCATGTGCCAGTAGCCCCCTTATCATGTGCCAGTAGCCCCCCTTATCATGTGCCAGTAGCCCCCCATATCATGTGCCAGTAGCCAGAGCCCCCCCCCTTATCATGTGCCAGTAGCCAGAGCCCCCCCCCATATCATGTGCCAGTAGCCAGATCCCCCCATTATCATGTGCCAGTAGCCAGAGTGCCCCCATATCATGTGCCAGTAGCCAGAGTGCCCCCATATCATGTGCCAGTAGCCCCCCATATCATGTGCCAGTAGCCCCCCTTATCATGTGCCAGCCCAGTAGCCCCCCTTATCATGTGCCAGCCCAGCCCAGTAGTCCCCCCTTATGTGCCAGCCCAGTAGCCCCCCTTATGTGCCAGCCCAGTAGCCCCCCTTATCATGTGCCAGCCCAGTATTGTACCTATATAAAAAAATAAAAAAAAATAATACACTTATACTTACCTCCAGCAATGCGATGCGATGCAGGCCGCCTCTTCCGTCTGTGTCCCTCGCTATACGGCTCAGGCGACGCGATGACGTCATCGCGCCTCCTGCACCGGCCTCTGATAGGCTGCCAGCACTAAGCCGGCAGCCTATCAGAGGAACAGGAGGGGACACACCTCTCCCTCCTCTGCCGCAGCACAGGCATCTGTATTGCCGTCCTGAGGACGGCAATACAGATGACTATGGAGATGAGCGCTTCCGCAATGGAGGCGCTCATCTCCTGCTCTGCCCTGCCGCCGGCCGCGGCCGCCCCCACTTGTCACCAGGGCCGCGGCCTTGCGGCACTCAGGCTTGCCGGCCCACCGGGAAATTTCCCGCTATCCCGGCAGGCCAGTCCGGCCCTGCGCTCGGCGCCTTTCGGGTGACAGCGCTGGGGTGCGGGGCACCCACTGCACCCCGTGTAGGATCGGCCCTGCCATCTGTGTGTCAGTATAAAGCTGTGGCCTGCTCTCACTGCATTCATTGGAAGCCGTCTGGCACCAGGAGAGGTATAGAGTGGGCTCGGCATGCATGTTGGTATTTGCATCCCCTGGAAGCAGTGGAGGCGATTATGGCACCAAAAATGGTAAAAGGCTGAGTGGACCCAGCATGCATGTAGAACCAACACTTCCTGAACTTTATGGCGGCCATAACAGGTAGTATTTAGTGTTAGGTTCCCGTCTTACAGAGATCAGCTTGACGTTTGGCAATGGTTTTGTATAAAATGCATTTGCCAAGCATCTCACTTTATAAAATAAGCGTAGCATTAGCCCTTGAATATTTTTTGTGACTATGGCATTATTGTACTTTATTTGGTTTGCAGAGTGCTGTTGCATTGTCTTTTTTCTCTATGTTTCTATCCCTGGCAGCGTGCATCTGAGCATTGGGATGTGTTGATTAACCCCCTTTTCTTTGCAGATTTACAGAGCTGGAGGTGTGGCACTCCTGCTAATCATGCACTCCTGACTACCCTGTCTGCCCCATAGGCTGATTTTAATTAGTTTCAGTATAAAGCTGTGGCCTGCTCTCACTGCATTCATTGGAAGCCGTTTGGCACCAGGAGAGGTATGGATGGGCTCGGCATGCATGTTGATACCTGCATCCCCTGGAAGTAATGGAGGCCATTATGGCACCAAAAATGGTAAAAGGCAGAGTGGACCCAGCATGCATGTGGAACCAACACTTCCTGAACTTTATGGCGGCCATTATGGCGCATAACAGGTAGTATTTAGTGTTAAGTTCCCGTCTTACAAAGATCGCCTTGACGTTTGGCAGACGGGCCCAAATAGTTTTGTACAAAATGCATTTGCCAAGCAAGCACCTCACTTTATAAAATAAGCGTAGCATTAGCACTTGAATATTTTTTGTGACTATGGCATTATTGTACTTTATTTGATTTGCAGAGTGCTGTTGCCTTGTCTTTTTTCCTCTATGTTTTTAGCCATGGCAGCGTGCACCTGCGCATTGGGATGTGCTGACTAAACCCCTTTTTTTTTTGCAGATT
Organism: Bufo bufo; assembly: GCF_905171765.1. Taxonomy (NCBI): domain Eukaryota; kingdom Metazoa; phylum Chordata; class Amphibia; order Anura; family Bufonidae; genus Bufo; species Bufo bufo. Next base: position 246,949,431 of record NC_053389.1, on the reverse strand, counting down.
CTGTGTCAGGGCCAGAAATTGGAGAAATATAAGTGAAAATTTATATATTTTTTCCATCATTTTCAATACTTTTTATAAAGAGGGTGTCTGCAGTGACTTCTGACATCTGTCCAATACCTTCTGTGTGTCAGAGCCAGAGATTGGAGAAATGTAAGTGAAAATTACTATATTTTTTCCATCATTTTCAATACTTTTTATATAGAGGGTGTCAGCAGTGAATTGTGACATCTGTCCAATACCTTCTGTGTGTCAGGGCCAGAGATTGGAGAAATATAAGTAAAATTACTATATTTTTTCCATCATTTTCAATACTTTTTCTATAGAGGGTGTCTGCAGTGACTAGTGACATCTGTCCAATACCTTCTGTGTGTCAGGGCCAGAGATTGGAGAAATATAACTGAAAATTTATATATATTTTTCCATCATTTTCAATACTTTTTATATAGATGGTGTCTGCAGTGACTAAAGACATCTGTCCAATACCTTCTGTGTGTCAGGGCCAGAGATTGGAGAAATATATGTGAAAATTACTATATTTTTTCCATCATTTTCAATACTTTTTATATAGAGGGTGTCAACAGTGACTTGTGACATCTGTCTAATACCTTCTGTGTGTCAAGGCCAGAAATTGGAGAAATATAAGTGAAAATTAATATATTTTTTCCATAATTTTCAATACTTTTTATATAGAGGGTGTCTGCAGTGACTTGTGACATCTGTCCAATACCTTCTGTGTGTCAGGGCCAGAGATTTGAGAAATATAAGTGAAATCTATTTTCCTTTTTCCATACTTTTACGTACTTTTTCAATATACTGTGCTTGCTGTGAACTGTGACATCCGTGCCACATCTTGTGTGTCAAGTGTGCATATAACATTTAATATGAAGAAGGCGAGCAGTAAGGGATGGGGAAGTGGCCGTGATGCTGATGGTTCACACAGAGGCCGTGGCCCTGGGCGCATTGAAACTGTGCCTGCTGCCAGAGCACAAAAAAACCCAATCATCCCCGATACCTAGCTTCATGTTCCAGTTTGGAGGGCGTCGCAGGACAAAATTCTTGAAGTCAGACCAGTGCGACCATGTGGTCGGTTGGATTGCAGCAGATAATGCTTCCAGTCGGTTAAGCACCACCCTGTCTTCCACCAAGTCCAGTCTCAGTAGCCAAGAGTCTGGTCAACAGAATCCTCTCCCTGATCCTCCTTCCTCCCACTATGAAGAGTCTGGCCATTACTTGATTTGGCCCTCTCGCCAAGCACGCTTGGAGAGGGACATGGGATCTTGTGCCCTTATTCCCAACCTCTTGAGCATCCACAGTCACAAGAACATGATGGTGGGGAACGGCAATTAGTGTTTTAATGAGGTGGATGATGATGAGACACAGTTGCCAATGAGTCAACCGCAATTACTGTCTCAAGAGGTTGATGAAGAGAATGAGACACAGTTGTCAATCACTGAGGTTGTGGTTAGGTCAACAAATCAAGAGGATGATCAGAGTGAGGAAGTGGAAGAGGAGGTGGTGACCCAACCTGGGAAGGTGAAAAGCCGAGCAAGGACAGCAGTACAGAGGGGGAAGGATCTGAAGCACCGCAACAGGCTGGAAGAGGCAGTGGGGTGGCAAAAGGGAAAAGGCGGGCCACACCAAACAGGCCCACAACTGTCCCACGGAGCACCCCCTTGCGTAAATCTCCTTTACCAAGGGGTAGGTTTTCCGCAGTATGGCGCTTTTTTGAGGAAAGTGCGGACGACAAAAGAATAGTAGTTTGCAACCTGTGCCACACCAAAATGAGCCGGGGTGTGAACACTAGCAACCTCACCACCACCAGCATGATCCGCCACATGGCATCCAAGCACCGTAATAAGTAGGACGAATGCCTGGGTCCACAATCTGTGTCTGCGAGTCACACCACTGCCTCCTCTTCCCCTATGGGACATGCTGGCCAATCTCCTGTCAAAGGCGCAGGCGAGGATGCCTCCTGCCCTGCACCTGGACCTTCGCAAGCACAATCAGCAACCACATCTACTTCCCTGTCCCAGCGCAGCGTCCAAATGTCATTACCCCAGGCATTTGAACGCAAGCGCAAATACCCAGCCACCCACCCACAGGCAATAGCACTAAATGCACACTTTCAAATTTACTGGCCCTGGAAATGTTGCCATTTAGGCTTGTGGACACTAAGGCCTTCCACAGCCTGATGTCGGCGGCCGTCCCATGGTACTCTGTCCCTAGCCGCCACTATTTTTCGAGGTGTGCCGTGCCCGCCTTACACCAACATGTGTCCCGAAACGTCACACGTGCCCTGACCAATGCAGTTACTGGGAAGGTCCACTTAACCACGGACACATAGACAAGTGCATTTGGCCAGGGATGCTACATTTCCCTGACGGCACACTGGGTGAACATTGTGGAGGCCGGGAGCGAGTCGTACCCTGGGATGGCACAGGTGCTCCTGACGTCGAAGATTGCTGGCCCTAATTCCATCAGGGTTTCCGCCAGCACCTACGTTAGTGGCTCCAACCCCCACTTCTCCTCCTCCTCTTCCACTTCCATCTCTGAATTATCCGCGTGCAGCACCAATCAGCCATCAGCCAGTAGCTAGAAGCAGTGTAGCACTGCAGTGGGGAAGCGTCAACAGGCTGTGCTGAAGCTGATATGCTTAGGGGACAAACAGCACACTGTCACAGAGCTGTTGCAGGGGATAAGAGACCAGACTGAGCTGTGGCTCTCGCCAGTCAACCTACAACCAGGCATGGTTGTGTGTGATAATGGGCGTAACTTGGTGGCAGCTTGGGAGCTTGGTAAGCTCACACACATCCCATGCCTAGCCCACGTCTTAAACTTAGTGATTCAGCGGTTTCTCAAAACCTACCCCAATTTGCCTGAGCTACTGGCGAAGGTGCGCCGCGTGTGTGCACATTTCCGCAAGTTATCGACAGCTTCAGCCGGTGTGTCAACGCTGAGGCAGTGCTTGAAATTGCCAGCTCACCGGCTGTTGTGCGACGTGAGCACGCGCTGGAACTCCATGTTCCACATGTTGGCCAGGCTTTGTGAACAGCAGAGGGCAGTAGTGGAATACCAGATGCAACATGGTCGTCGCCTTTCCAGTCAGCTTCCTCTAATCAGAAGCGAGGAGTGGGCATGGATGTCTGACCTCTGTAACGTTTTAAGAAACTTTGAAGAATCAACACAGATAGTGAGCGGCGATAACGCTATTATCAGCGTAACCATCCCACTTCTGTGTTTCCTCAACGCTCACTGCTCACAATTAAGGACGACACTTTGCATGTGGAAGAGGTGGAAATGGGGGAAGAAGACATTACACAGGGTGATAGCCAGACCACCCTCCGTCCGTCTTCTCAGCGCGAATTAGACGATGAAGAGGAAGGAGGAGCAAGAGATGGTTGCCTCCACTACAGAGGGTAGTACCCATGGAAGTTTAATTCCATCTGTTCAGCGTGGGTGGGCAGAAGAGGAGGAAGAGGATGAAAAGATTGAGAGTGATCCTCCTGATGACGACAGAGAAGTCTTGCCTGTTGGCACTTTGGCACACATGGCTGACTTCATGTTAGGCTGCCTTTCCCGCGACCCGCGCGTTATACACATTTTATACAACACGGATAACTGGGTGTTTACCCTTCTCGACCCCCGCTACAAAGAGAACTTCTCATCTCTCATTCCTCAGGTGGAGGAAAAAAAGGTTATATGGTTAAATCTTCCTTTCCTCATCCTCCTCTTTCACCATATCAACATGCTTATTCGTCGCATATATGCCCTTGCATAATATTTTTTACAGGATCTGCTCACCTGCAGGCCCGGGCATATAATGTTTTACAGGGTCAGCTCAACTGCAGGCCTTCGCATATAATGTTTTACAGGGTCAGCTCAACTGCAGGCCTTCGCATATAATGTTTTACAGGGTCAGCTCACCTGCAGGCCCTCGCATATAATGTTTTACAGGGTCAGCTCAACTGCAGGCCCTCGCATATAATGTTTTACAGGGTCAGCTCAACTGCAGGCCCTCGCATATAATGTTTTACAGGGTCAGCTCAACTGCAGGTCCTCGCATATAATGTTTTACAGGGTCAGCTCAACTGCAAGCCCTCGCATATAATGTTTTACAGGGTCAGCTCACCTGCAGGCCCTCACCTATAATCTTTTACAGGGTCAGCTCACCTTCTGATGACGACAGCGAAGGCTTGCCTGTTGGTACTCTGGCACACATGGCTGACTTCATGTTAGGCTGCCTTTCCCACGACCTGCGCATTTTAGACAACACGGATTACTGGTTGTTCACCCTTCTCGACCCCCGCTACAAAGAGAACTTCTCATCTCTCATTCCTCTGGTGGAGAGGACAAGCAAAACGGTGCTATACCAGAAGGTCCTTGTTGAAAAATTGCTCCAAAGTTAATAGGGCAGACATCCAAATGGATCGTCGCTGTCACGGGGACATGCAATCGCTTAGAAGTTATCTAGAGTCAACAAAGCGGCAGCAGGCCCTCACCTATAAGTCCAGTCTCAGTTGCCAAGAGTCTGGTCAACACAATCCTGGAGGCCGGGAGCAAGTTGGCTGCTAGCACCAGACTTGCCCTCCAATAGATCCTCGTTAACGGAAAGTGTACTTATTCCAATAACAGGGCCGCTTAGGAGTACTGTATTGTTATTTATCGTCACTACCTTCCCGAGTCGGGAGTGGGTAATTGCCGCGCTGCTTGTGCTTTAATAAATTGACCCACCCTCTCTGGGTGGTTCACAATTAGGAAAAAAAAAGGGGCAAGGCAACACCAGACAATCAGATTTCGGCCATTGACCTCCCTTGGGTGTGCTAGCCCTTTCTCAGGTCCCTCTCCGGCATAGAACCCTGATTGCCCGTTACCCGTGATCACCATGGTAGGCGCAGAAAAGAACATCCAAAGTTGATAGGGCAGACATCCGAATGGATCGTCGCCGTCACGGGGACGTGCAATCGCCTAGAGGTTATCTAGAGTCACCAATGCGGCAGCAGGCCCTCGCCCCTAATGTTTTAGATGGTCAGATCAGCAGGCCCTTGCTCCAAATGTTTTTGAGGGTCATCAGCAGGCCATCAATCATAATTTTTCAAGGGTGTGTATAATGCCCTCCTTTATGTGTAACAAAGGGTGTTTTGGTGTGCCGGTTCCTTGTAATTTCTGGCAGCCCTTTCACTTAGTGCGTAGTCTTTATGAGTGTAGGAGTCCCACTACCTGAACTATTGTACCACAATGTCAATGAGGCCCTCCATTATGTGATATACAGGTTGTATAGGAGTACCTCTTACTTGTAATTTTTGGCAGCACTTGCACTTTATATACAAGTAAATATACAGGAAAGAATGTTTTTTAACAATTTTTCCTCTAAATTATTATAAATTTTTTTGTTTTGTGCATATTATTGTCAGTCTGTAAAAGTAGCGTACTACTCGGACAACATGGTTCCCAGCAGTGACATGGGAGTCCAAGATGCATCGAGACATCCTCCCCATACTGTTCCCAAACCATTTCGGTTGTGTTTCCATAAATTTCTGACCTTTTCCTAAGAACCAGGCACCCTCCCCTCTTCAGAGCAGGGGGTGCCTGGTTTAATGCTTGGGTTCTCCCATTGACTTCCATTATACTCCCGATACATCCCGATGTGTTCGGCCAGAGCACCCAAGCACTTTGGTGCTCGATCATCACTAGTAAGGACCTTTTTGCCCCCTAGTGGTCAGGTCCTGAACTGAAAGACTATATAGCCGTTTCACAGGGAGGCTCATACCCCAGAACCTCAATGACCTTTGGGCCGCCCTTCAAGAAGAGTGGGATGCCATGCCTCGGCAGACAATAAGACGCCCAACAGCTAGTGGAGTCAGGACTGGTGCAAGGATTTTTGCCACCCTAGGCAAAAGTTAATTTTGCCGCCCACTTGACTCCGCCTATTGACCATGCCCCTTTTTTGTCGCCCACCTATTAATACTGTACCCTTCATTGTGGTAAGGCCACGTTTTCTCCCTCCAGCTACATACTATGTCATCCACAGATCCCCCACAAGTGTCATCCACAAATCCCCACAAGTGTCATCCACAGATCCCCACAAGTTTCATCCACAGATCCCCCATAAATGTCATCCACAGATCCCCCATAAGTGTCATCTACAGATCCCCCATAAGTGTCATCCACAGATCCCCCATAAGTGTCATCCACAGATCCCCCATAAGTGTCATCCACAAATCCCCACAAGTGTCATCCACAGATCCCCACAAGTTTCATCCACAGATCCCCACAAGTTTCATCCACAGATCCCCACAAGTTTCATTCACAGATCCCCCACAAGTTTCATCCACAGATCCCCCATAAGTGTCATCCACAGATCCCCCATAAGTGTCATCCACAGATCCCCCATAAGTGTCATCCACAGATCCCCCATAAATGTCATCCACAGATCCCCATAAATGTCATCCACAGATCCCCCAAAGTGTCATCCACAGATCCCCCATAAATGTCATCCACAGATCCCCTCCCCGCCCAGCGCCACTTCCTAGCTAATTTATTCACTTCACTTGCCTCTGTGTAATCTCGCACAGGCGCACTGGCAGAGGCATCGTTGAACGAGGTAACATAGTACATAAGGCCGAAAAAAGACACTTGTCCATCCAGTTCGGCCTGTTAAGTTGATCCAAAGGAAGGCAAAAAAAAAAAAACTGTGAGGTAGAAGCCAATTTTCCCCACTTTAGGGGAATAAAAAATTCCTTCCTGACTCCAATTAGGCAATCAGAATAACTCCCTGGATCAACGACCCCTCTCTAGTAGCTATAGCCTGTAATATTATTACGCTCCAGAAATACATCCAGGCCCCTCTTGAATTCCTTCATTGTACTCACCATCACCACCTCCTCAGGCAGAGAGTTCCATAGTCTCACTGCTCTTACCGTAAAGAATCCTTTTCTATGTTTGTGTACGCTGGAAGACGGCGCATGTGCACTTCGCTCGACGGTGCCTCTGCCAGTCCGCCTGTGAGAGATTACACAGAGGCAAGTTAAGTGAATAAATTAGCTAGGAGGCGGCGCTGCGGGCCGGCGCCTCCAGCAAGAGTGCGCTCTACGCGGTGGCCTACCTTGCTTATGGGTGGCGCCGGCCCTGAGTGAAGTCACTGGTTAATACTGACTGGGAGGCTGGTGCCGAGTCTGACAGTGCTGCAACAGCCACTGACATTACTGGTGGATTATGTGGTTTTTCCTCCATTATCCCGTCCTCTTTCATTTTCTTTTGCCAAACATATCCTAATCAAATATGACTCTGTTTTCAACTACACACCAAATTGCAGTCTGTGATGCAGGAAATTATTTTCCTGTACTACATGAAATATTCCAGTGTACGTTTTTATTTTAAATACACACATAAATGGTGATTGTACACAGAGTGATGCAAGAAATTGAATTGCCTTAGAAAATGCAATATTGAAATGTACGGTACGTTTTTTCAAATACACACCAAAATGCTGTGTGATGATTGTCTGCTGTATAAGATGCAGGTTTTGCTCAAATTAATAGAAAAGAAAAAAGCTATTTTATCTGGCACTACACTAAATAAAGAATGCGCAGTCACTTAATTGTCAGTTTTCTTTTCACAGATAGGTTGTGTGCGTGACAGTGTAAATGACTCCCTCCCTAAACACATTATATTTTCACTATCCCTAAATCTATCCAGCTATTACTTAAATGAATATTCACTTGTATTCACACACTAAATTGCTCACACTATCAACACCACTCACTTGGCTTGTGGGTGAAATTTCCGGATGAACCTAAAATGCACATGTCCAACTGTTCAGTGTTGCAGGGCTTTTTGCACAACTTGCTGTTCTCTAACAAGGAGCTTAACGGCAAAATTCATAACAGGTGTTTGATCCATGAATCACGCAATAAATTTCCTGGTTCAATAAGAATTGGTATTTAAACAGTCCTCCTCATCATGCTGTTCACATTTAATTGATCAGCAGTACCTCGCCAGTGCGAGGCTTCAAGCAGGATGTTCTCAGATGGAAGTGGCCACTGAGCTTAGAGTGTCACAGAGAGTCATCAGCAGGTTGTATCAGAGAGACTGGAAGAGTCAAAGAAAGGCAGAGAAGTGGACGTCCTTTGGCCACATTCCATACTGATGACCACTTTATTGTGAGCAATGCCCTGTGGAACAGGATGATGAATGCCACACGACTCCAGGCACAAGGGAGGTGAGAGGCACCCAAGTGTCACGTCAGACCATTGGAAACCGTTTACATAAAGGGAGGTGAGAGGCACCCAAGGGTTACGTCAGACCATTGGAAACGGTTGACATCAGCACGGTCTGCGTGCTAGACGACCTGCAAGGGTACCTGACCACACCATCAGGCACAGGCGTCATTGTCTTGCATGGGCCAGGGAGCATCTACGCTGGACGAGCGATCAGTGGGCCTCAACGATGTTCACTGATGAAAGTTGATTCACGCTGAGCAGAAATGATGGCCACCAACGTTGTCGGAGACGTCAAGGAGAGTGCTATGCATCAGTCACTGTCGTTCTCAAGCTGTAATTGATGCTTAAGGCCACATGACAAGTTCTGGAGACACTAACATTTTGTGGGGGTATACCGACCACTAGTGTTGGCTTTTGTTTCAATAAATTGTTTGACATGAGGAAATCACCATTGCATGCTTCTACTTAATCCCTTCAGGACCCTGCCATTTTTCACCTTAAGGACCAGGCCATTTTCTGCAAATCTGACATGTATCACTTTATGTGGTGATAACTTTAAACGCTTTTACTTATCCAAGCCATTCTGAGATTGTTTTCTTGTCACATATTGTACTTCATGACAGTGGTAAATTTGAGTCAAAGTATTTCATTTTTATTTATAAAAAGATATCAAATTTACCAGGAATTTGGAAACATTTGCAACTTTCCAAATTTCAATTTCTATACTTTTTAAAAAAAAAAAAATAATACCTCCTAAAATAGTTATTACTTTATGTTTCCCATATGTCTATGGATTATTTGGATCATTTTGTAAATGACATTTTCTTTTTTTGGGACGTTAGAAGGCTTGGAAGTTTAGAAGCAAATATTAAAATTTTAAGAAAATCTCCAAAACCTAATTTGTTAAGGACCAGTTCAGTTATAGTTAACTTATATAGCTATATAAGTAACTTTGTGGGGCTTACATACTAGAAACCACCCATAAATCACCCCATTTTAGAAACTACACTCCTCAAGCTATTAAAAATTGATTTTACAAACTTAGTTAACCCTTTAGGTGTCCCACAAGAGTTAAAGGAAAATGGGAATGAAATTTCAAAATGTAACTTTTTTTTAAACAGATTTTCCATTTGAATCCATTTTTCCTGCAACACATCAAGGGTTAACAGCCAAGCAAAACTTAAAATCTATTACCCTGATTCTGGAGTTTACAGAAACACCCCATATGTGCTCAAAAACTGATGTATGGGTGCACAGCAGGCTTCAGAGTGGAAGGAGCACCATATGGCTTTTGGAGAGTGGATTTAGCTGGAATGATAAATGGGAGCTATGTTGCATATGAAGACACCCTGAGGTGACCCCACAGTGGAAACCCCCAAAAAGTGACCCCATTTTGGAAACTACACCCCTCAAGGAATCTTTCATGTTGTGTAGTGAGTACTTTGACCTTAAAGGTGTTTCCTAGAATTAGGAAACACTTGGCAGTGAAAATGAAAAATTGTGGGGGCGTGGCCGGAAGCTGATATGAGCGGACGCGTTTAGCAAAGCTCCGGACCTCATGCCCTAACTTCTACCTTATCCTGAAAGTTACCGATCGCCAACATTTCAGTACCGGCGGGGAAAGGATCGGGGAGACCCCGAGCTACGAAAATGTCCCGAAATAAAGCCTTATCGGCGTCTGAAAAGCTCCAGTAATTTGCACGCTCAGATGGTCAAGATGGTGCCGGCGCGGGAGCACATTTGCACGCTTTATCCACCTCGAGTGAGCTGTCGGCTGCGGTGGAGGATACGACTCAAGGAACCGAACTCTCACTCAAACAAGTTACGGAACAGGCTATTACAACCTGCCGCTCTTCTCTGTCCGGGAAGTTGGAGGAGGTGAAGGTAGACATAGGCCTTCTAAGAGTGGATATGCAGAATATGCGGGAGCGCAGCAAGGAATCAGAGCAAAGGCTATCTGATATAGAAGACCGGGTTAACCCTATACCTGCACAACTTTCCGAGCTGGAAAAGAAAGTGGAGTTCTGGCAACAGAAATGTGACGACTACGAGAATCGTACAGATTAGGATTACCAGAACGGGCGGAAGGTACTGACCCCTGCCCTTTAATTACAACATGGCTCACTTCCACTTTCCCTGATGCTAACTTCTCACCTGCCTTCCTCGTGGAGAGTGATCACAGAGTCCCCGCCAAATTACTACCGCTGGGAGCTCCTCCGCGACCAATGTTAGCCCGTCTGCTGAATTCCACCGACAGAGATCTTATCCTTCAGCTGGCTCGGTGCACACAAAACCTGAGCTTCGAAAATGCCACAATTATGCTTTTCCCGGATTTCTCTGCGGAATTACAAAAACGCAGGGCTACGTTCACCGCAGTCAAAAAGCGCCTCTGTGATCTGAATATACAGTGGGATGCGAAAGTTTGGGCAACCTTGTTAATCGTCATGATTTTCCTGTATAAATCGTTGGTTGTTACGATAAAAAATGTCAGTTAAATATATCATATAGGAGACACACACAGTGATATTTGAGAAGTGAAATGAAGTTTATTGGATTTACAGAAAGTCTGCTATAATTGTTTAAACAAAATTAGGCAGGTGCATAAATTTGGGCACTGTTGTCATTTTATTGATTCCAAAACCTTTAGAACTAATTATTGGAACTCAAATTGGCTTGGTAAGCTCAGTGACCCCTGACCTACATACACAGGTGAATCCAATTATGAGAAAGAGTATATAAGGGGGTCAATTGTAAGTTTCCCTCCTCTTTTAATTTTCTCTGAAGAGTAGCAACATGGGGGTCTCAAAACAACTCTCAAATGACCTGAAAACAAAGATTGTTCACCATCATGGTTTAGGGGAAGGATACAGAAAGCTGTCTCAGAGATTTCAGCTGTCTGTTTCCACAGTTAGGAACATATTGAGGAAATGGAAGACCACGGGCTCAGTTCAAGTTAAGGCTCGAAGTGGCAGACCAAGAAAAATCTCGGATAGACAGAAGCGACGAATGGTGAGAACAGTCAGAGTCAACCCACAGACCAGCACCAAAGACCTACAACATCATCTTGCTGCAGATGGAGTCACTGTGCATCGTTCAACCATTCGGCGCACTTTACACAAGGAGATGCTGTATGCGAGAGTGATGCAGAGGAAGCCTTTTCTCCGCCCACAGCACAAAAAGTGCCGCTTGAGGTGGGCTAAAGCACATTTGGACAAGCCAGCTTCATTTTGGAATAAGGTGCTGTGGACTGATGAAACTAAAATTTAGTTATTTGGCCATAACAAGGGGCGTTATGCATGGAGGAGAAAGAACACAGCATTCCAAGAAAAACACCTGCTACCTACAGTAAAATATGGTGGTGGTTCCATCATGCTGTGGGGTTGTGTGGCCAGTGCAGGGACTGGAAATCTTGTCAAAGTTGAGGGACGCATGGATTGCACTCAGTATCAGCAGATTCTGGAGACCAATGTCCAGGAATCAGTGACAAAGCTGAACCTGCGTCGGGGCTGGATCTTTCAACAAGACAACGACCCTAAACACTGCTCAAAATACACTAAGGCATTTATGCAGAGGAACAAGTACAACGTTCTGGAATGGCCATCTCAGTCCCCAGACCTGAATATAATTGAAAATCTGTGGTGTGACTTAAAGAGAGCTGTCCATGCTCGGAAACCATCAAACCTGAATGAACTAAAGAGGAATGGTCCAAAATACCTTCAACCAGAATCCAGACTCTCATTGGAACCTACAGGAAGCGTTTAGAGGCTGTAATTTCTGCAAAAGGAGGATCTACTAAATATTGATTTAATTTCTTTTTTGTGGTGCCCAAATTTATGCACCTGCCTAATTTTGTTTAAACAGTTATAGCAGACTTTCTGTAAATCCAATAAACTTTATTTCACTTCTCAAATATCACTGTGTGTGTCTCCTATATGATATATTTAACTGACATTTTTTATCGTAACAACCAACGATTTATACAGGAAAATCATGACGATTAACAAGGTTGCCCAAACTTTTGCATCCCACTGTACCTTATTCCATGGCATACCCAGCACAGCTGAGAATAACAGATGGAGAAAGCAGCAAGTTCTTCAATTCGCCAGTGGAAGCCGTCAACTGGTTAGACAGCAAAAACCGTCCTGCCAGAGCCCCGAGATGAAGACTTCTATTAGACATTGTCCACTGCCCTATTATGAGAAGTCGACGTTAACTCAAGGTCTTCGGTCACATCACTGGGACTTTCACTTTTCCGTAACCTTATGTCTCTTTCTTTCTGTTTCTTACAGTTATCTGCTTATCTTGAGATGCTCCCTTATCTACCTCCTGCCCTTGTGTCTCATACTCACTGTCATCATCTCCTTCTACCCTCTTACCTTTCTGCTCCTCTGTTTCTTTGCCATCCTGGTTTATATTCTCCTGTCGCATCGCCATGCAGTATTCCTTAATGGTTGTTGGTGTGTGGTGATGTGAGGGGGTTCATCTTATTGATCATTAACACTCCATTCAAGGGCCTTACCGCCTTTCATATGGCTAGGTTGAGCGTTTACATAGTGCTCACTTTACTGTGTAGAGGTTGGGGTATGTGTGTTCATTATTCACACTTGTTAGTTAAGTGAGACTAGTAAATTCTACCATTAGCACACCTCGTTCTATTATTAGCCACTGGAATACCAACACTGTTCATGTTTTCAGTGGGGACCGTTGAGACACCTGCCGAAACTCGGTTTAGGTCCAGGGTCCTTCTACACTACATTATGTTTGATGTTTATGTGTTAATTGTTCTGTAGTATGGTATTGCCATGCAACAGAGGTCGCTGAGATGTGTAGTGGTAACCGGGTGGGGCGGTGAGGCATTGTTACACCGGTATTTAGGCTAAATCTGAGATAATTGGTTATATATGCTGAAATGGCTGACATACGTGTGATGTCGTGGAACATACGGGGTTTGGGGAGTGTTAAGAAACGTGCCATGGTGTTTTCTGAAGTTAGAAAATTCAATCCCCACATCCTGTGTTTACAGGAGACTCATCTGACTGCAGAGACCACCAAAAGGCTTAGAAAATCGTGGACACAATGGGCACAACATTCATGTCACACCAATATGTCCCAGGGTGTATCCTTACTGGTACATAAATCCTTATGTTGGGAACTTGAGAAACTGCAGGTGATCTGATCTTCATGAAAGTTACAACAATAGACAATCACAGTCTGCTTAAACTAATAACACACAAATACACAATTAAATGTTACCATGTTTTTTATTGAACACACCATGTAAACATTCACAGTGCACGTGGAAAAAGTATGTGAACCCCTAGACTAATGACATCTCCAAGAGCTAATAACTGGAGTCCAATCAATGAGATGAGATTGGAGGTGTTGGTTACAGCTGCCCTGCCCTATAAAAAACACACACCAGTTCTGGGTTTGCTTTTCACAAGAAGCATTGCCTGATGTGAATGATGCCTAGCACAAAAGAGCTCTCAGAAGACCTACGATTAAGAATTGTTGACTTGCATAAAGCTGGAAAGGGTTAAAAAAGTATCTCTAAAAGCCTTGCTGTTCATCAGTCCACGGTAAGAAAAATTGTCTATAAATGGAGAAAGTTCAGCACTGCTTCTACTCTTCCTAGGAGTGGCCATCCTGTAAAGATGACTGCAAGAGCACAGCGCAGACTGCTTAATGAGGTGAAGAAGAATCCTAGAGTGTCAGCTAAAGACTTACAAAAGTCTCTGGCATATGCTAACATCCCTGTTAGCAAATCTACAATACGTAAAACACTAAACAAGAATGGATTTCATGGGAGGATACCACAGAGGAAGCCACTGCTGTCCAAAAAAAACATTGCTGCCTGTTTACAGTTTGCACAAGAGCACCAGGATGCTCCACAGCAGTACTGGCAAAATATTCTGTGGACAGATGAAACCAAAGTTGAGTTGTTTGGAAGAAACACACAACACTATATGTGGAGAAAAAGAGGCACAGCACACCAACATCAAAACCTCATCCCAACTGTGAAGTATGGTGGTGAGGGCATCATGGTTTGGGGCTGCTTTGCTGCGTCAGGGCCTGGACGGATTGCTATCATGGAAGGAAAAATGAATTCCCAAGTTTATCAAGACATTTTGCAGGAGAACTTAAAGGGCTTCTGTCACCCCCCCAAACACCAATTTTCAGACTTCTGTTTTGGGTGTAGGGCTGACGTCATCGGCGCAGGTGCACTGAGGAAGGAGCGGCCAAGCGAGCGTCCTTCTCTCAGAGCGCCTGCACCGAATGACGACCGGTATGGTGCAGGTGCGGGATTTGAGCTGCAGGCAGGGCCAGCTGGTGGACGAGAGCGCTCGCTGGCCCTGTCAATCAAATGGAGGAGGGGGCGTTTTTTCAGACAGAGGATGCGGCGGCTACCAGCAAGTCCGCCCAACTTGCTGGTAGTGAAGAAATTTACATATCACTAAAGTCCGATTTTTACTGAAATTAGACCACAGCCTGAGGTAAGAGGGGTTTATATTGAATCTGTAAACATTAGCAAATATATTAAGTCAAAAACTGAAAATTGGTGTTTGGGGGGGGACAGAAGCCCTTTAAGGCCATCTGTCCACCAGCTGAAGCTCAACAGAAGATGGGTGTTGCAACAGGACAACGACCCAAAGCATAGAAGTAAATCAACAACAGAATGGCTTAAACAGAAGTGGCCCAGTCAGAGTCCTGACCACGTCTGATCTGCAACTACAGGAAACGTTTGGTTGTAGTTATTGCTGCCAAAGGAGGTTCAACCAGTTATTAAATCCAAGGGTTCACATACTTTTTCCACCTGCACTGCGAATGTTTACAAGGCGTTTTCAATAAAACATGATAACATTTAATTCTTTGTGTTATTAGTTTAAGCAGACTGTGGTTGTCTATTGTCTATCACATTTTATGACCAATTTGTGCAGAAATCTATATCATTCCAAAGGGTTCACATACTTTTTCTTGCAACTGTACCGCATCCTTCCTCTCTATAAATTATCCATCAAGCCATAAGCTTTACTGCTTCATACCCAATGGCTAGAGTGTTGTGTATGGGTGATTACAACATGACGATGTTTAACATTCTTGACAGGTTTCATCCGGGGGATATCCCAGATGGTACTGATTCGCCTGACTCCCCGCTAGCTAAATTAATGGAAGAGATCAGGTGGACAGATTTGTGGCGGCTTAAATACCCTGATGGTAAGACATACTCTTGCCACTCTGCCAGCCACAACACCCTCTCTTTCTCTCGAGCAGATTATGCCATGGGGAATTCAGCTCTATGCTCTACTAATTTTTGGATTTAATATGGAGTAAGAGGAGTTTCTGATCACTCGCCATTGAACTTGACTCTTCTATCTGGGTGCAGGAAGGATGGCCACTCAATGAAAATACATCCCTTTTGGCTTACCCTATTCACCCCCACTGATCGCATACCAGATCAGTTGACAATATTCCTAGAGGGTCAAGCTGACCATGTCGACCCCTTGTTGACATGGGATACGTTAAAAACATATTTAAGGGGCTGTCTGAAGTCATCCATTTCTTTTGTGAAGCGGGCCTCGGCCAGATTAGTAGAGGAAATGGCATCCGAATGCTCTAGTCTAGAGAGGCTGTATGTTAATGATCCTACAGACCAGAATAAGCAGAACTGGCTTCTTAAAGGGAGCCAATACCTGAACCTTTTGAAGGAAAAAGACCAACGTAAGTAATTTATTTACCAGACAATCCTATTTTGAGATGGGAAATCAATCTAGTAAACTATTGGATCACATAGTTCGGCAGAACCAGGCTTCTCCAGCGGTACTCCGTATCAGGGCTGTAGACGGAAGTTTATTAACAGAACCTTAGGCTATCACTCGCAGATTTCGAGAATATTATCAGGTATTGTACACAGCCAGGGCGGAGTACACCTCGGAGGAAGTTATGTCCTATTTGGCAGACATAGAGATCCCTAAGCTTTCGCAGGAATCGAGGGATCTATTAGACGCCCAAATTACTACCCAAGAAATTATAGATGCCATCTCTCTACTAGCGAAGGGAAAATCACCTGGCCCGGATGGGTTACCATTGGAAATATACTCCAAATATGCTGCTTCTTTGACCCCGCCTATGTTACATATGTACAGTCGTGGCCAAAAGTTTTGAGAATTACATAAATATTGGAAATTGGAAAAGTTGCTGCTTAAGTTTTTATAATAGCAATTTGCATATACTCCAGAATGTTATGAAGAGTGATCAGATGAATTGCATAGTCCTTCTTTGCCATGAAAATTAACTTAATCGCAAAAAAAACTTTCCACTGCATCTCATTGTTGTCATTAAAGGACCTGCTGAGATCATTTCAGTAATCGTCTTGTTAACTCAGGTAAGAATGTTGACGAGCACAAGGCTGGAGATCATTATGTCAGGCTGATTGGGTTAAAATGGCAGACTTGACATGTTAAAAGGAGGGTGATGCTTGAAATCATTGTTCTTCCATTGTTAACCATGGTGACATGCAAAGAAACGCGTGCAGCCATCATTGCGTTGCATAAAAATGGCTTCACAGGCAAGGATATTGTGGCTACTAAGATTGCACCTCAATCAACAATTTATAGGATCATCAAGAACTTCAAGGAAAGAGGTTCAATTCTTGTTAAGAAGGCTATGATTGGAGTGATCCGCTCTCAAGGCCACAAAGGATTTATCACCGTGCTTTATACCCATCTTTTGAATGCTAAACTCAAATCCAACCCATTAAAGATTGTCTCCAAATGGAAGACGTTGATACCAGATCTCACTGATGATGATACTGAGGAGATTTTGGAATCACCCTTGCTGGTATCTCTGGCTATAAATAACAGATTCATTCAGCTTTGTATAATACATCAGGGATATCTCTCCCTATAGCGTCTATTTAAAATCGGTACACTGTCGCATTCTCGATGTCATAGATGTACCATGGAGGGAGCTAACTTTTGGCACCTAATGTGGGCATGCCCAAGCATTCAGGGGTTTTGGACAAAGGTCACTGATTTCCTGTCTGTTCTCTTGGGACATACAGTCCCTATGACTCCCAAATTCTGTCTTTTTGGTATTATAGATGAAGAAACATGTGACCATTAAGTCAGAATATTCTTGAAAGAAAACGTATTTTTGTCCCGCAAAGCAGTCGCAATTAGATGGGGAGAGAGGTCCTTCGCTAACTCAATGGAAGACAGTGGTGAACACTGTCATTCCATATGAAAATATAGTGTATAAGAATAGGGGTTGTGTCTCCAAAACCTTGAAAATATGGGGAAGGTGGTGCTCTTCACCGCAATCAATGTACTCACGTCAAGTGTTAACTGACTCACTTGCTACCATATCTCGGCGAATGTGATCTTGTATAATAATACAATACAAATATTATGTATAACATTGTTTATCTGTAACGTAAACATGGATTCACATAGTATGGCTTGTTTTAGTTGTGCATTCTATTCTGTGTGTACTTTTGTATACCTTGTGTACTTTATTCGTTCAATAAAACAAATTTAAAAAAGAAAATTAAAAATTGCAATTTTTTCAAGACAAAGTTGCTTTACACCCACATTTTTTACTTTCCCAAGGGGTAACAGGACAAAATGCACCCCACATTTTGTTTTCCATTTCCCCCCCAAATACGGCAACACCCCATATGTGCTCAAAAACTGATGTATGGGTGCACAGCAGGGCTCTAGAGGCAAACAGCAAAATATGGATTTTGCTGGCCTGAATTGGCAGACATGGATTTTAGGTGCCATGTTGCATTTAAAAAATGCCTGAGGTCCCCAGAAATTAAAAACCCTAAGAAATGACCCCATTTGGAAAGTGCACCACGTTCGAACATTTTAAGGTGTGAAAATTGTATTTTTCAGCAAACAGGCAAAGACACCTGTTAGGATTTAAAAGCACTCGTCTGTGAAAATGAAAAATTACTAGCAGACCCCAATTTTTCACTTTCAGAAGGGGTTAAAGGAGAAAATGCACACCAAATTTTGTTCCCCATTTTCTCCCCATTCAGGAAACACCCCCATATGTGCTTGTAGCCTGCTGTATGGGCGCACAGCAGGCAAACAGAAAATTGGCAGGTCTGAATTGGCAGACATAGATTTTAGGTGCCATGTCGCATTTTAAAAATCCCTGAGGTCCCCAGAGATTAAAAATCCCAAGAAATGACCCCATTTTGGAAAGTGCACCCCCCCCCACAAGGGGTGGAAAGGGTATTTTTCAGCAAATAAGTGTCTCACAGAAGGCAGAAACACTTATTAAAGGATTTAAAAGCATATGGCTGTGAAAATGAAAAATTACTAGCAGACCCCAATTCACCCCAAATTTTCTTCCCCATTTTCTCCCCATTCAGGAAACACCCTATATGTGCTTGTAGCCTGTTGTATGGGCGCACAGCAGGCAAACAGCAAAAGATGGATTTTTGCTGGCAGGCCTGAATTGGCAGCCATGGATTTTCGGTGACATTTTGCATTTAAAAAATTCCTGAGGTCCCCAGAAATTAAAAACCTCAAGAAGTGACCCCATTTCGGAAAGAGCACCCACGTATGAACATTTTAAGGGTTGGAAAAGGCACTTTTGACCTAACAGTTGTCTGTCTCACAGAAAAGAATATGTAGTGGTTGTTGGAAAGTGGATATGCAAGTGAGGTGGACTAAATCAGAGATATAAAGTGGAAATATTACAGGGAGCATAAAGGATGAAATTAAATTAATACTCCATGGATGAGTGGTAGATTTTAAAACACTCCTGCATGCACAGGCCAGGTTTTTCAGGGCAGGTTTTGCAGTGGTAAATGGTCTCTTTCCTTATCCCCCTTTGGAACACACCCTGCATCTTTTTGGGGTCCTTCCCTTCCTTGCTGTTTGGGGGACTTGACCTGGAAAATGTTGCCCTGGTACGACACCGGCACCATGACTTCCAGAAGTACCTTCCCCTGACCGACCCCTTTTTTCAGCTTCGGGCGCTGCGATGTGTCGGTCTTCATTGACCGGCCAATTTCAGCGCTTGGAGCTGCAGGGGGGCAGTGCAGCACCATGCTACCCTTACCCAGCATGGCTTCCCCTAATTCCCCCGTGATCGTTCCCTAGAGCCCAGCGGACCTTGTGCCGTACATGTACGGTGCTGGTCCTTAACCCTGGCGCCCGCTTGCACGTGCAGCGGGCCCCATAGCCGCCGGGTTTCTGCTATTTTAACTAGCAGAGACCTGCGGCACATGTATGCGATGAGCCATAAGGCTGATTACATACATTTTCCTTTTCAGAAATGTGACCACGGGGATGTGGCCTGATCTGCATGGAGTGAGGAAGCAGAGTTCCAGTGCTCCTCCAACATCCTGATTTTACACTAAAAACATCCAGCCAACTAAGGGTTATTTCAATTCCCACAGGCGCTAACTAGGTACCTTGAGTGGTGGGAACATACCGGACCACCCGACGAGCTGCTGATCGCTCCTCATCCTGCAACAAGATCAGCCCTGAGGTGAGAATGGCCAGGAGCTGCGCGGGACACTTGAGGAGCTGCGTCTGAGCCGCTGACCCCTCCGAGCCACGGCGGCGCTGACCCCAGAGCGGCGAAATTGCGGTGGGCTGCTGCCCGCTACCGGAGGAGACCCGGGACCTGTGGTGAAAGCGCAGAACGAGCCGTGTGGTAAGCGCCATCTTGGGGGTGGAGAGTGGAGACAGTGAGTTCAAGCGCCTCATACCTAACGCAGCAGACGGAGCGGAGCAGCGCAACTTCTTAAGTGCACATACCTCCGCTGCCGGGTATATCAATATCGGACCCTCTGAGTCCCTCTCTTGGAGAGGTGTCAGGTCGAAATTATAGTGGCTACCTGAGAGCCCCCTGGTCGTTTGAAGGAAGTCAAGGGAGTGGGATTGACATACAAACCGGATTTCAAAAAAGTTGGGACACTAAACAAATTGTGAATAAAAACTGAATGCAATGATGTGGAGATGGCAAATGTCAATATTTTATTTGTAATAGAACGTAGATGACAGATCAAACGTTTAATCCGAGTAAATGTATCATTTTAAAGGAAAAATACGTTGATTCCAATTTTCACGGTGTCAACAAATCCCCAAAAAGTTGGGACAAGTAGCAATAAGAGGCTGGAAAAAGTTAATTTGAGCATAACGAAGAGCTGGAAGACCAATTAACACTAATTAGGTCAATTGGCAACATGATTGGGTATAAAAAGAGCTTCTCAGAGTGGCAGTGTCTCTCAGAAGCCAAGATGGGTAGAGGATCACCAATTCCCACAATGTTGCGCAGAAAGATAGTGGAGCACTATCAGAAAGGTGTTACCCAGCGAAAAATTGCAAAGACTTTGCATCTATCATCATCAACTGTGCATAACATCATCCGAAGATTCAGAGAATCTGGAACAATCTCTGTGCGTAAGGGTCAAGGCCGTAAAACCATACTGGATGCCCGTGATCTCCGGGCCCTTAAACGACACTGCACCACAAACAGGAATGCTACTGTAAAGGAAATCACAGAATGGGCTCAGGAATACTTCCAGAAACCATTGTCAGTGAACACAATCCACCGTGCCATCCGCCGTTGCCAGCAGAAACTCTACAGTGCAAAGAAGAAGCCATTTCTAAGCAAGATCCACAAGCTCAGGTGTTTTCACTGGGCCAGGGATCATTTAAAATGGAGTGTGGCAAAATGGAAGACTGTTCTGTGGTCAGACGAGTCACGATTCGAAGTTCTTTTTGGAAATCTGGGACGCCATGTCATCCGGACCAAAGAGGACAAGGACAACCCAAGTTGTTATCAACGCTCAGTTCAGAAGCCTGCATCTCTGATGGTATGGGGTTGCATGAGTGCGTGTGGCATGGGCAGCTTGCATGTCTGGAAAGGCACCATCAATGCAGAAAAATATATTCAGGTTCTAGAACAACATATGCTCCCATCCAGACGTCATCTCTTTCAGGGAAGACCCTGCATTTTTCAACAAGATAATGCCAGACCACATTCTGCATCAATCACAACATCATGACTGCGTAGGAGAAGGATCCGGGTACTGAAATCGCCAGTCTGCAGTCCAGATCTTTCACCTATAGAGAACATTTGGCGCATCATAAAGAGGAAGGTGCAACAAAGAAGGCCCAAGACGATTGAACAGTTAGAGGCCTGTATTAGACAAGAATGGGAGAGCATTCCTATTTCTAAACTTGAGAAACTGGTCTCCTCGGTCCCCAGACGTCTGTTGAGTGTTGTAAGAAGAAGCAGAGATGCCACACAGTGGTGAAAATGGCCTTGTCCCAACTTTTTGGGGATTTGTTGACACCATGAAATTCTGATTCAACATATTTTTCCCTTAAAATGGTACATTTTCTCAGTTTAAACTTTTGTTCCGTGATTTATGTTCTATTCTGAATAAAATATTAGAAGTTGGCACCTCCACATCATTGCATTCAATTTTTATTCACGATTTGTATAGTGTCCCAACTTTTTTGGAATCCGGTTTGTACTTACCCCCCTTGTGCAAAGAAAGCAGTACTTGTCTAGCTGACAGATCCCTCACATTAAGCTGGACTCAGTTACGTTTCCTCCAGACACTATACGGAATCTTGGCACCTGCGTTTTTTGTCCCTACTGTGCATCCTACTAACTGGAGACTGTTTCTATGGGCCGCAGAACCCCCTCTGTGGCTCCGTCAACTGCTAAACAATACATGGATGCCATGAGTCAGACAGAGCATGAAGGTGAGAGATTCCAAGTCTCTGTGCCCTCTGCTGAAACATCTCAGATCATGAAAGCCATTGCAGCCTGTCAAGCTGCTCTCACATCAAAAATAGATCATCTCCAATCTGATCTCAGCTGCTTGCGGCACGACTTTGACAAAATAAGGGAGAGAATGACGGCAGTGGAGCAAAGAGTGAGTGGCGTGGAAGATGCGTCCAGACAGATGGGAGCTGACACCAGGCGGTTGCTGCAACAGGTTCAGATGCTACAAGCTAAAGCGGAAGACGCTGAAAACCGCAGCAGACGCAATAATGTCCGCATCCTGGGCCTGCCAGAACGTGTAGAGGGATCTACCCCAGAAACATTTGCAGAACAACTCATCAAAGATGTATTGCGCCCTACCACTTTATCCGGTTCTTTTGTGGTGGAGAGGGCACATCGTATTCCAACTAGGCCATTACCGCCGGGATCCCCAGCAAGACCGTTTATCATGAGAAACTATTGGTGTTTAACTGTTTAAAGAAGTGCAATCCAGATATTATCTTACTGCAGGAAACGCATCTGCAAGGAGGGAAAGTGCTTGCTATGAGGCGCCCTTGGGTAGGCCCCACATATCATGCAGTACACTCAAGCCACGCCAGGGGTGTCTCTATTTTGATTGCGAAGAGTCTCTCATTTCAAATAATCTCTGTACAATTGGACCCACAGGGCAGATATGTAATCTTACATGCCACCATCAGAGGCCTGCAATACCTAATTGTGGGATTGTATATTCCACCGCCATTCCGCAGAGAAATCCTAGACCTGATTATAGCCAAAATAACACTATTCCCAGAGGTGCCCTGCATCATTATGGGGGATTTTAACGCCACCTTAGACCAAATACGGGACAGATTGAATCCCTAGATCTCTCACAACAATGCTCTCTCACGCTGGGCCGATGCTTACAACCTGAAAGAAACGTGGCGTTATTTGCACCCCACAGATGCACAATTCTCATGTTACTCCGCATCTGCAGGCTCATTATCACGTATAGATCTAGCCTTTATTAGCAAAGATCTGTCACCCCACGTCAGGTCTAGTGAATATCTGCCGAGAGGTGTTTCGGACCATGCTCCCCTGATGCTGATCATGTCCCAACCGTTGGCGCCAGCAGAGAAGCAATAGCGGCTGAATCCTATGTGGTTAGACGTCTTACCGGTGGTGGGAGAGTGTGTAGATGTCATGGGGAACTACTGGAGAGATAATGAAGGGTCCACAAACCCCCTAACAGAATGGGAAGCTTCTAAAGCTGTGATGAGGGGTGCACTGATATCCGCAATAGCAACCTACAGGAAGGAATTAAATGTTAAGAGGGCTAAATTGGAGAGAGAGCTAATTGACAGTGAAAGGAAGTACACTGCAGACCCATGTAGCGAGAACCAAAGTGTGTGGCTAGATGCGCAGCGAAGATTTCATCTGCTTCTAACTGAATACACTCAAAAGAAACTCCTGAATCAAAAACAAACAATTTTTTCAGATGGGGACAAGTGTGGTAGAACCCTGGCATATCTGGCTAGATCTGAAACCCAGCAGACGATAGTGGCAGGAATCCTGAATGAACAGGGTGATTTGTTGAGGGAACCTAAAGACATATGCTGTCAATTTGCCTCTTACTATAATACATTATATACCCCTAAAAGCGCAAATGCCCCGGAGAAGATTGCTGAATTCCTATTAGGTATCAATATCCCTTCTCTGAACAGGGAAGATAGGAAGACCCTAGCAGCAGACATATCAGACCTAGAGATTGAAGTGGCTATTAACTCCTTAGCGGCTAAGACTCCAGGGCCAGACGGTTTCCCAGCTGAATGGTATAAGCGATTCTCAAGAGATTTGATTCCTAGAATGGGGAAGCTATTGAGTCATGCGCTAGAACACGACTCACTGCCTCCTTCCTTTTCAGAGGCGACAATAGTAGTAATACATAAGCAAGGGAAGCCGGCTGATCAATGTAGCTCTTATCGGCCTATATCGCTTCTAAATTTGGACGTCAAAATCTTTGCAAAAGTCCTGGCGTTTAAGTTGAGGGGAGTAATCCTCTCCCTAGTGGGGGTAGACCAGGTATGAAGGTTCTGGCCTCCTTAGATAATGAGAAGGCTTTTGACTCCGTAGAGTGAGACTTTATGTGGGCAGTGGTGACTCGGATGGGGTTCCCTGAAAAATACCTAAGGTGGCTGCGAATGTTATATAGATCGCCTGTGGCGCGAGTTAGAGTAAATGGATATATGTCAGAACCCTTCTCTCGAGGGAGGGGTACCAGACAGGGTTGCCCTCTCTCCCCCCTGTTATTTGCATTAATAATGGAGCCGCTGTCGATACTCATTTCCTCCGACTCGAATATAGAGGGCTGGGATATAGCCGGGATTACTGAAAAACTATCTTTATATGCTGATGACATGTTGGTGTACCTAGCTGACCCGGGGAAATCCTTAGACGCCCTTCTACAGGTTGTAGACCATTTTGGTAGTCTCTCAGGTCTGTGGGTGAACTGGGCCAAATCCAGCCTGTGCCTAATTGACGAGTTTGACCCTGTTCACATATCATTGAATACTGGCCTTCAGATTGTGGAGAAGTTCACTTATTTGGGGATCGTTATTCATAAAGAAGTAGTGAAGTTCTATGAACTAAATGTGATTCCAACAGTTCA
Source organism: Bufo bufo (assembly GCF_905171765.1). Lineage (NCBI taxonomy): Eukaryota > Metazoa > Chordata > Amphibia > Anura > Bufonidae > Bufo > Bufo bufo. The sequence goes on along the minus strand of NC_053389.1, from coordinate 246,924,801 downwards.
TTATATTAGCAAAAAACTAGAAGCTTGGGAGAACCTGCCTCTGAACCTCATGGGACGTATCAACATTATAAAGATGATACTTCTCCCGAAACTGCTGTACATATATAGGGCTGCTCCGATACTCATTCCTAAGAAACACTTTACTACAACAGATAAAGTGATCACTCCCTTTATCTGGAGCAAATCCACTCCCAGGATAGCGAGACGCACCCTTCAGGCAGCATACTTGCAGGGAGGCCTGGCTATGCCCAATATGTACATGTACTATGTGGCCGCACAGTTGAACTATGTGGCATGGTGGATACAGGCAGATGCGGACAACCCAGCGGTAGTGTTAGAAGCGGCCTTGATGGGTTCCTATGAAGCACTCACAAATCTAGCATATAGGAAGGGGGCTAGTAATACGGACCACTATACCCAATCTATGGCTGTAGTGGTGAAGATCTGGGTTAGATGGAGTCAGATGAGAGACTCGGGAGAGGACAAGGTCACTTGGTCACCATATCTGCCGCTATGGAGGAATAGAGCCCTACCAGAACTACTGTCACTAACAGAATTTGAATTTTGGCCCCAAAAAGGGATACGATATCTCACCCAATTATATGATAAAGGTTTATTCAGGTCCTTTAGTAGCTTGAAGCAAGAACTTAACCTGCCCCAACATAGTCTATACAGATATTTTCAACTTAGACACGCGTGCCATGCACAATTTGGTAGAGAACCTCTGAACCTGGAGTGTGGTGCAGTGGAAGCAGTAATTAGAAGGGTCCCTCTGGTCAAACCGGTATCGGCTCTTTATGCGTCACTAATGATGCTACAAGACTCCACCCTCGATAAATCTATGGCGAGATGGGGAAAAGATGTAGAACACTTAGAAGATACGCATATAAAGGAAATCAGTCACACCTGGAGATCAACAGTAGTAAGTGCTAGAGACCAGGTAATACAAGTTAAATGGCTCCATAGAGTGTACTATACTCCTGAGAGACTTTTCAAAATGGGCAAATTACCCGACCCGAGATGAACGCGGTGTGGATTTGAAAAGGGCTGCCTCATCCATATGATTTGGCAGTGTCCAGTCATCCGTGACTTTTGGACAGAGATCCATGCCTACATTAATGGTAGACTGGGTCTGCCCAATGTCTGTACCTCTCTGACAAGTCTATTGGGGATAGCTAATGAAGTCGTTCCCACCAGATTTGGCAGGAAACTATACAGAATTCTGTTATTTTATGCTAGGAAAATCCTCCTCCTTAACTGGAAACCCCCTAAGACCCCTACTTTGCAACAATGGATACAAGTAGTGAACACTAATCTCGAGTCATATAAGTTTATATATGAGAGACGTGGGGTGTCTGACCGATTTTTGAAAATATGGGGTCCTTTGATTGAGGCCCAAACACTGCTGCCTTAGGAGACGATGACGGTCTTGTCTCTGACTGCTGAGGGTTGGTGTGAATGAGTGTGTGTATGCAATACTCTCAGTACTTTAAGTCATATTCCAGTGGATGCTACACGCATTATCCAGTGATTTTCACTTCAGAATTGGGCGAAAGTTACATAAAGATGTTACGGCTAACCCATGTTGGTAATGTACTGAGATGTGAAGTGATATACATGTTATTTGTGTATCTGTAATGTTTGTTAACTTTAATCAATAAAAAATATACTATTAAAAAAAAAAAGAAATGTGACCACGGCATCTGTGCAGTCCGGAAGTGGAAGTCGCGCACTTCCACTCCGGTAACAGCGTTCCCCGGCTGAGATGAGTATACCAATATAGGACACTAGGTGGCATCATTGTATTGGTATAGAGCAGGCATGCTCAACCTGCGGCCCTCCAGCTGCTGCAAAACTACAACTACAGCTATCAGCCTACAGCAAGGCATGGTGGGAGTTTTACAACAGCTGGAGGGCCGCAGGTTGAGCATCCCTAGTATAGTGCAAATTAAGTGTTTAATGGTGTCTATATAAACATCAATGAACACAATCGGTAATCTAATGATTGCCAGTTATTGTCACCCAAGGTGACTTAAAAAAGTAAAAAAAAAAGTTTTTGCAAATATAAAAAAGATTAAAAAATAAAATAAAAGTTCAAATCCTTAAAATATTAATACTTTAACAATAAAAAAAATAAACATCATGGGCATTGCCGCGTGCGAAAATGCTCATACTATTAAAATATAACAATATTAATGGCATATGGCAAATTATTTGTCACTTTAACTACTCAATAATTTTTTTATAAGAAGTGATCAAAAAGTCGCACACACTTCAAATTATCACTGAAAAGAACAGATTGTCCCGCAAAAAATGAGCCCTCACACCGCCCCGTACACATAACTACAAAAAAGTTATAGGGGTCAGAATATGGTTATAAAAAAAAAATTCCCTCAGAGGTTTTAATTTTTTTCAGTATTAAAACGCAACAAAAATTATACAAGTGTGGTATTGTTGTAACCGTACTGACCTGGAGAATGTAGATAATAGGTCAATTTTACGGCATGGTGTACGGTGTAAAAAAATAAATAAAAACCTTTGTCAGAATTGCATTTTTTCCAATTTTACCCCATTTGGAATATTTTTTGCGCTTCCCACTACATGGTATGCAACCATAAATGCCGCCATTAGAAACTACAACTCCCACAAAAAATAAGCCCTCATAAGGCTATGTGAATGGAAAAATAAAAAGTTAGGACTATGGGAAGGCGGGGAGTGAAAAATGAAACCGCAAAAATGGAAAATCCCAGGGTCCTTAAGGGGTTAAGACACGTCCGATTGCGCCGTACATGTGCATGAAATTTTTTTTTACATCGCCATATTCTGACCCCCTATAAACTTTTTTTTTATATGCACAGAACTATTTTTACTGATACCATATTATTTTTTGATAGCTTTTTAGAAATTTAGTTTTTTTCCCATTACACCATTCGCCATGTATGTTTCTATATTTTAATAGTACAGGTGGTTTCACATGCATCGATACTAGAGATGAGCGAATCGACTTCGGATGAAACATCCGAAGTCGATTCACATAAAACATCGTTCTAATACTGTACGGAGCAGGAGCTCCGTACAGTATTAGAATGTATTGGCTGCGATGAGCCGAAGCTATTGCTTCGCGAAGTCTCGCGAGACTTTGCGTAATAACTTCATAAATTAATTTCTACTGTAAAAAAACATTTCCCGAACTCGGGTTCAGTTCCAAGGTACCATTTGGAAACAAACCCGAGTTCGGGAAATGGTTTTTTACAGTACAAATTAATTTATGAAGTTATTACCTGAAGTCTCGCGACACTTTGTGAAGCAATAACTTCGGCTCATCGGAGCCAATACATTCTAATACTGTACGGAGCTCCTTTCCCCCAAGCAAAGGTGTAGCTATAGGGGGTGCAAAGGTAGCAGTCGCTACCAGGCCAGAAGCCTGAGGGGGCCCAAAGACTCTTGTGCCACATAAGAAGACTCCGGTATTATAGAAAGTGCATGCTGGTCAAATTACACCTCTGGCTGGAGGGAACGGGTAAAGATTTTGGCATGGGGGTGCCGTTTCAATTTTTGCCTCAGGCAGCAAGAAGGCTATGTGCTTCCCTGGCCACAAAGCACTGAGGGAAGGGGGGGCGTAACGTTATACTTCCCTACTTCGTGAGATTTCCCTACCCTTGTCACTTCCGGTCGCACCGGACATGACGTGAGGAGGTGTGCAGAGCCGCGCAGGTGCAAAATGACGGGCTAGGGAAATATCACAGCAGAGTTGCGCATGTGCCGGGAGCCTCGCCGGCGGTTAGGGTAGGGAAAAATTATGGGCCAATGTGCAGGCGCGGTGAATGGATGGATGTTCTCAGCTGGACACCGGCCGACACTGCGCCGGGAGCCTCACCAGCGGTTAGGGAAGGGAAAAATTACGTACGGGCCAGTGCTTTTTCCCTACCCTAACCACTGGTGTCCAGCTGAGAACATCTATCCGATCACCGCGCCTGCGCACTGGCCCATAATTTTTTACTACCCTAACCGCCGGCGAGGTTCCGGGCGCATGCGCACTCTGCTGTGAAATTTCCCTAACCCGTCGTCGAGCGCCTGCGCGGCGCTGCACACCTCCTCACGTCATGTCCGGTGCAACCGGAAGTGACGAGGGTAGGGAAATCTCACAAACTAGGGAATTATAACGTTACAGGGGCCGACGCTGAACTCCTGCACCAGGGGCAAAGAGCTTTGAGCTACGCCCCTGCGCATATTATCTCACACAGCAGTCCCTCCAATTCTCAGCCCCTCCCCAGTATTCACATCCACCTCTCCAGCACTGTCAGACTCTCTCCCCTCTCAGTGCTACATAGTATTTTGCCTTTACCCTCTCTAAATGTGTCATAACGACAGGAGGCGGATTACGGCCACAGATAACATCTCGCTCTATAGAAGTAAACAGAAAGTCAGTAGGGGCGGATGCAGCCTCGCTTTCATCCCAACATGGCGTATGTGGAAAGGCTCTATCTCGTGCAGGGTCTGGTGAGCGGTGCTGCGGCTCTGCCTTCTTCTATAGGGGACTTTCAGATCCCCTTGTGACCGGCGTTTCCTGCCCCTGTCATGTGACCAGCCGCCTGCATTGTGACAGCAGTAGAGCGGGAGCCCACAGGTAAAAAAAAAAGGGAAGTGGGGATCCAGATCCAGTGGGCCGGTACAGATCTGGGGGGCCGTGTTTAGGGTCCAGGTGCACAGGGAGGTTTCTAGGGGGGGTAGATGTGTTTGAGGTGAAAGCGGGCATTACTGGTGGTTGAGCACAAACATGCAGCCTCATGTAGCATACTGTAATATATAGTTTATAATGTAAATGTAAACTATTGCAATATATATATATATTATAATGTAACCTGAGATACAGCATATTTATTGTAAAAGAATGCTATATAACTGGTGTAATAGTATGGAGTTCAATAAAACAGATAGAGTATAATGTAACCTGAAACAGAACATATATAGTAGAATGTAAAGTAATAAACTATCAGGTTGGGATTTCCACAAATCTCTTTCCATGTATGTCCCTTTACCAGCTGCTAGGGAGGGGCAAGAGGGGGGCAGCGGAAGGGCCATGGGCAATGAGCGCTTTCATTGTGGCAAATGGGTTAGGTTAAGAAATTGGCATTGAGGGGTTGCGGTGCTGTTTCAGTTTTCACCTCAGGCAGCAGAAAGGCTAGGTGCACCCCTGGTTCCTGGGCCAGTGCAAAATCTGGAACAGGGCATCACCTTCCATGTACCATTTATAATGCCAGTGTATGGATCTCCCCAGTCACCATGACCCCGCTGCAGCTCCTGCCTCTGATCTTGAGAATGAATGGGTGCTGGTCCTGGCCCTCTCTAGAGAACTGACTGCTTATACCAGGGGTAGGCAACCTCCAGCACTCCAGCTGTTGTGAAACTACAACTCCCAGCATGCATACTTGCTCTGCTCTTCTAAGAACTCTCATAGAAATGAATGGAGCATCCTGGGACTTGTAGTTTCACAACAGCTGGAGTACCTGATGCCTGGCTATTACCCTGTCTCAACATTAAAATAAATGGACTGGGTCCAACATGGCTGCCCACCTCTCTACTGCTCATCTGCAAAATGTCTATATTATCTTGTAATGATTTTTGTTCTTTCTATAGTGAAACATTGGGCATGACGTCGGCGGTGGAGCGCACCGATGACCTGGTGAGGGAGTACCTGACCTTCAGGGGCTTCACCAACACCGTGAAGCACTTTGAGGCGGATATAAAAGCTGATAAGGAGAAAGGATTCCGTGTAAGTGACAGTCTAGTGTGGTGGTTGTCTTGTCTCATTATTGCCTTCCAGGTTCTGCTGCAAAAAATGAAAATCAGACATCATATAGTACAGAGGTAGCAGAGTTAACCGTCACACTTGGTGCGTTTTCACATCTAGGTAACACATCATGACTGTCCCTGTTGACTCTGTTACATCTGTACATGACAATCTCTTTCTAACAAAGCCAGAACCAGCCCTGTACCTCACATGGATCCAGAGATCTCCACGTTTGACCAGTGAGGTGGGGAAGAACTACGAAAAAGGACAAACAGCAGGTGGCGCCACACATATACTGTTCATTGAATAGCTCACTGGCTATACTATTCTTTTAGTTACATGGAATTAGAAAAGTATTCAGATTCAGGTGCTGGCTTGAAAAACGTAGAATATGTTTCATTGGACAACCCCTTTGAAGGGAAAAGTCAGTCAAAATGATGATCTGAATGAAATAGAAACAGTCAGCAGGAGAGATGAGGGAGTCTAGTAACCTAGAACCTGGAATTACTCTAAATGACCCATCTGGAGGTATTGAATGGAAGAAGAATCTCTCTGCAGATACTGTATATGAGCTGTACGAGGAAGTGGTTCATATATAGATGTCATTGTCCTCGTAGTCTCTCTCTTATATATACTGTGTCTATCATTTTAGAAGCTGCCGTAAATGCATGCTAATCTGCGGCTCAGAACTCTTCCATTAATCTAAAACCCAGCAGTCCAGAAAGTCACTGGTCCAACACATAGAAGAAGGAAGACTAATCTTATATGTTTTTATTATGGGCTCTCCATTTGTATGCTTTTCAATGACTGTCCGATAATCCAGAATATTTGATAATTTGCCAGTTCTTTAGCCAATGCTGGAGTAGGTAAGGATTGTAATGTATGCATTGGATTATAGATCATATTAATCCTATTAGATCAACCTAAACCTACTAAACCTTAAATAAAAATAGAAAAAACACATGGACACGTAATAATCATGGATAAATTAGCGCACGTCCAACTTTATTAAAGAATATCTTCAACATCCGATAAACCATATAATTTTAATTCAATTTATCACTGAATTAGACCAGCCATAAGCTCGGCCTAAATACTTGAATCATCTCGTCCGCTCGCCACTTATTGGCGAGCGACTTTACCCCTCCTTCTAATAAAGTGACCGTGACAAACAAAAATTAAAGGGATGGCGAGTGGGGCAGCAGATCCTAATATGCGGCTTGGCTGACAGCCTAACGCTGGCAGCCACCGCAATTATATACCCTTTTCTAAATGGCACCCCACACCTATCCTCCAATGCCCTAACTGTTGCTGGGCCCCCTAAACTTCCTAGCTCAAGCAACGTCTCACTATAGGATATCCCATTAACCAATCCCCTGTTACCTGCCTTAACCCAGCAACCACGCTATTTTTAGCCAATTTGACCACTGCCTTCGGCGGAAAAAATTCCCGCCAAAACTGCTCTAAACTACCTATCATAATCCCATGAGGATCCCTCCATGTGTAAATTTTCAGGATCCTAATATTCTGTGCACACCGTAATCTCCTCTAGAAGCAACGATGAAGCCTCAGGGGTGCGGTGAATAGATACTGAGGAAAACAAGTGTAACACTAGAAGTTAGAACACTGGTGGATGATTGTTTTAAGACATAATGGAAGTAGTGTTGAGCGAACTTCTGTTTTAAGTTCGGCGTCTAAAGTTCGGCTTCCGGTTAGCGGAGAATCCCGATATGGAATCCGAATTCCGTTGTGGTCCGTGGTAGCGGAATCAATAATAGCCATTATTGATTCCGCTACCACGGACCACAACGGAATTTGGAATCCATATCGGGATTCTCCGCTAACCGGAAGCCGAACTTTAGACGCCAAACTTAAAACAGAAGTTCGCTCAACACTAAATGGAAGGTTTTGGGGAAAGGTCGCTTCATTTAAGGGATTCTTGACATGGGTGATACTTTTCTGTGCCACTCTTCAGGCTCCTCACCTCGGCCTATATGCTGTAATTATGTGATCATTATTTGTCATCCGTATCATTGGGGGACACAAGCTTGACCATGGGTATAGTTGTTGCCACTAGGAGGTGGACACTAAGCAGAAAGGTGTGAGATCCTCCCCTTCAGCTATACCCTTCATACAAGGGACTAAGCTAAATGAGTTGTTAGCTTAGTATCTGTAGGATACAGACCTCCCCGTGTTGCAGGTCTGCTGTTTTTTTTTGTTCGTTTTTTTTGTTTTCTCTTATTTATTTATTTTTTTTCTAGTGGGAGTTTCAGGCAGTCCTCAAAGATGCCTGCACTCCCACACAGGAGACCAGGGGGTCCCCCAAGCCTGCTGCTCCTTCTCGTTCTCCAAAAGCGGGCCAGAGATTCCTAAAAGTCTCTGTATCCCGCCAGTGTTCGGATCACCACGGCCGTCCACCGCAAGTCCCCTCTGTTTCTGGTGTAGCGTCCCTCTCCAAGGGGCTGCACACCGAAAGTAGCGTCGACAGAGGCTAGCAGGACCTGCGCTGGTGGCTAGAGCCATTTTCGGGGCGGGGCATGAGTTCTCCCCGCTCCCACGCCAGCAGCTGAGCTGAATCTGGACAATGGGTGCTGGTTCCCCCTACATTCGGATTTTAAATGCACCTGCGGCGGGACGCTGACAAGGCTCCTCTGGACATGCTGCGTGGAGGGACACAGGCTGGGTAAGCGCTGTTTTCCCCTTCCTACATGGTTTAACCTACCCCCTTCATCCTCTTTCCTGTCACTGCAGGGTTGTCATTATGTCCGAGCCCAGGACCCGAAGCAGGCGGTCACTTCTGTGCACCATTTTGCTTGGGAATCGTGTCGCGCAAAACTTCCATCTGCTCAGTCAGATCCCCTCTGCTCTGAGTGTGCTGCTCCACCGTCAAGTGGCTTGACCCCGGACCTAATTGCCCCTGCTGCCCAGCCTATGGTAGAACCAGAGTGGGCACATACCCTGTCAAGGATGGTACAGGATGTCTCCAATACCAACAAAGCTATTGTGGAGATATTGGGGCATTTGTCGGCAAGTCAGTCCTTTGACCGGTCCAACTCTGGGGTTCATGGGGCTGATGCCCATCGCGGCCGTCCCGCAAAACGGGCCAGAACATCCTCCCCCAAAAGGGTGTCTGTCTCCCGTTTCCTCGGCCTCTCCTCCTCTTACTAGAGAGTCTCACTCTGACGTGTCTTTTATGGAAGAGGCATGTTCTGAGGAGAGGGTGTCAGATGAGGATGGTGTCTCTCCTAGAGGGTCAGTCATCCAATGGTGGACAATCTTATTACATCGGTTATCGAGATGTTGCAGGTTGAGGACCCCGCACCTCTATCGGCCATCTCTGGTTTTTCCTTTATAAGGTCCCGTCGCTCGCATAAGTGTTTACCAAACCACCAGGATTTTGATTCCTCTTTCCAAGGAGTGAAATTTTTCTGATAGACGTTTTTCTTGGCCAAAACGCTTAAACTTCCTTTATCCATTTCCGGAGGATTTGACTAAGAAATGGTCGTCCTCACCTATAGTGGACCGGACAGTTTCCCGCTTGGTTAAACATACTACCTTGCCAATCGAGGATGGGGCTTCTTTCTGATATCAGGGATAAGAAACTGGAAGCGTTTGTAAAATCTTCCTTTGAAGCAGTGGGCACAGCACTGAAGTCGCTGTTTGCCTCTACATGGGTGAGCAAGGCTATGGGGGGAGTGGGCAAATAATTTACGTCAGGGTCTCGCCTCGGGAGTCCCCTCTGGGGAACTAGCCGATATTGCCCTGCAGTTCTCTCATGCCAGTGCGTATATTTGTGTGGCCTCTTCGGACATGGACAGGCTTATGGCTCGCTCATCAGCCCTGTTGGTGGCTATTCTCCGTACCCTATGGCTCTCCTGCTGGGCTGCAGATAATGCTTCAAAGCGGACCCTGACGGCCCTCTCCTTAACCGGCTGCAGACTTTTTGGTAAGCGCCTGGATGAGATCATTTCGGACGCTACAGGTGGTAAGAGCGCTCATTTACCATAGAACAGGGGGCGGTTTAACCACCTCAGCCCCCCTAGCTTAAACACCCTTAATGACCAGGCCACTTTTTACACTTCTGCACTACACTACTTTCACCGTTTATTGCTCTTTGGAATGTGACACCCCAAAACACATTGCCCAACTTCTCCTGAGTACGGCGATACCAGATGTGTGACACTTTTTTGCAGCCTAGGTGGGCAAAGGGGCCCACATTCCAAAGACCACCTTTAGGATTTCACAGGTCATTTTTTACACATTTTGATTTCAAACTACTTACCACACATTAGGGCCCCTAGAATGCCAGGGCAGTAGAACTACCCCACAAGTGACCCCATTTTGGAAAGACACCCCAAGGTATTTCGTGATGGGCATAGTGAGTTCATGGAAGTCCGCTAACTTGTGACAAAAAATAAAAAATTCTAGGAACTCGCCATGCCCCTCACGGAATACCTTGGGGTGTCTTCTTTCCAAAATGGTGTCACTTGTGGGGTAGTTATACTGCCCTGGCATTTTAGGGGCCCTAATGTGTGGTAAGTAGTTTGAAATCAAAATGTGTAAAAAAATGACCTGTGAAATCCTAAAGGTGCTCTTTGGAATGTGGGCCCCTTTGCCCACCTAGGCTGCAAAAAAGTGTCACACATGTGGTATTGCCGTACTCAGAAGTTGGGCAATGTGTTTTGGGGTGTCTTTTTACATATACCCATGCTGGGTGAGATAAATATCTCGGCAAAAGACAACTTTTCCCATTTTTTTTTTATACAAAGTTGGCATTTGACCAAGATATTTATCCCACCCAGCATGGGTATATGTAAAATGACACCCCAAAACACATTCCCCAACTTCTCCTGAGTACAGCGATACCACATGTGTGACACTTTTTTGCAGCCTAGATGCGCAAAGGGGCCCAAATTCATTTTATGAGGGCATTTTTAGACATTTGGATCCCAGACTTCTTCTCACTCTTTAGGGCCCCTAAAATGCCAGGGCAGTATTAATACCCCACATGTGACCCCATTTTGGAAAGAAGACACCCCAAGGTATTCAATGAGGGGCATGGCGAGTTCATAGAAATTATTATTTTTTGGCACAAGTTAGCGGAAAATGATTTTTTTTTGTTTTTTCTCACAAAGTCTCCCTTTCCGTTAACTTGGGACAAAAATTTCAATCTTTCATGGACTCAATATGCCCCTCACGGAATACCTTGGGGTGTCTTCTTTCCGAAATGGGGTCACATGTGTGGTATTTATACTGCCCTGGCATTTTAGGGGCCCTAAAGCGTGAGAAGTCTGGAATATAAATGTCTAAAAAATTTTACGCATTTGGATTCAGTGAGGGGTATGGTGAGTTCATGTGAGATTTTATTTTTTGACACAAGTTAGTGGAATATGAGACTTTTTTTTTTTTTCTTCTTACAATTTCCGCTAACTTGGGCCCAAAAAATGTCTGAATGGAGCCTTACAGGGGGTGATCAATGACGGGGGTGATCACCCCATATAGACTCCCTGATCACCCCCCTGTCATTGATCACCCCCCCTGTCATTGATCACCCCCCTGTAAGGCTCCATCCAGACATCCGTATGTGTTTTGCGGATCCGGGGTGTCCGTGTTTTGCGGATCCACGGATCCGCAAAACACATACGGACGTCTGAATGGAGCCTTACAGGGGGGTGATCAATGACCGGGGGGTGATCAATGACCGGGGGGTGATCAATGACAGGGGGGGTGATCAGGGAGTCTATATGGGGTGATCACCCCCCTGTCATTGATCACCCCCCTGTAAGGCTCCATTCAGATGTCCGTATGTTTTTTACGGATCCACGGATACATGGATCGGATCCGTAAAAAACATATGGACGACTGAATGGAGCCTTACAGGGGGGGTGATCAATGACAGGGGGGGTGATCAGGGAGTCTATATGTGGTGATCACCCCGTCATTGATCACCCCCCTGTAAGGCTCCATTCAGACGTCCGTATGTTTTTTACGGATCCGATCCGTGGATCCGTAAAAAACATACGGACGTCTGAATGGAGCCTTACAGGAGGGTGATCAATGACAGGGGGTGATCAGGGAGTCTATATGGGGTGATCACCCCCCCGTAAGGCTCCATTCAGACGTCTGTATGTGTTTTGCGGATCCGATCCATGTATCCGTGGATCCGTAAAAAACATACGGACGTCTGAATAGAGCCTTACAGGGGGGTGATCAATGACAGGGGGGTGATCAGGGAGTCTATATGGGGTGATCACCCCCCTGTCATTGATCAACCCCCTGTAAGGCTCCATTCAGACGTCTGTATGTGTTTTGCAGATCCGATCCATGTATCCGTGGATCCGTAAAAAACATACGGACGTCTGAATGGAGCCTTACAAGGGGGTGATCAATAACGGGGGTGATCAGGGGTTAATAAGTGACAGGGGAGGGGGGTGTAGGGTAGTGGTGTTTGGTGCTACTTATTACTGAGCTGCCTGTGTCCTCTGGTGGTCGATCCAAGCAAAAGGGACCACCAGAGGACCAGGTAGCAGGTATATTAGACGCTGTTATCAAAACAGCGTCTAATATACCTGTTAGGGGTTAAAAAAATCGCATCTCCAGCCTGCCAGCGAACGATCGCCGCTGGCAGGCTGGAGATCCACTCTCTTACCTTCCGATCCTGTGAACGCGCGTGCGTTCACAGGAAGTCTCGCGAGATGACGCGTATATGCGTGACTCTGCCAGCAGCTGCCGCCTCCGCAACACGATCCTGCGTTAGGCGGTTAATAAGTCAAAAAAGCAGAAGCCTCTTTTTTTCGCCCCTTTCTGAGTTTCTCCAGCCCAAAGAGGTCGGCCGCCAAGTCGGCCCCGGATCAGAAGCGCAAGCCTTCTTTCAAGCCTCAATCTTCCTGGTGTCCCCGTCAACAAGGCTCCAAGTCCTATAACCCCAAGACCTCCGCTGCATGACGGGCGGCTTCCGGCGCCCTCCGATCGGGTGGCTGGCTTCATTTGTTTGGCTGGCTGGCTCGCGTCTCGGATGCTTGGATGAGAGAGGTCAAGTCCAATGTTGGGAAATTTCTCCATTCAAGGAGTATGGTCATGCGAGGAACGCTCCCTCCCAATAAACGTTCTGTAGTTGAGAGCGATTCGTCTCTCTCTGCGACATTGGACCGACCATCTTAGGTAACGTCCGGTTCGGGTTCAGTCCGACAACTCCACGGCGGTGGCGTACCTCAATCACTATGTGCAATCGACACTAACGGACCCTATCTAAGTATAGGTATAATAGCTATATTCATTCAGAAAAAGCCTAGATGGCTAAATACCTAACTTGACCCAGATACTTGTAGCTCAATAAAATATAGCTTTTAATTGACATCATTAAAACTGGTTTGTGAGCCAAAAAAAAGGGTTCAAAATAAACTGTTCCCTGTCTATGATGCCTAATGTGTGCGTGTTTTGTTTCCACTGGCAGGGATGTGCACTGTCCCTGCTGTGATACCACACTTGTTGCCAGTTACTCCACTGGCTCCTAATATCTGAAACTACTGCATAGATTCTGGTACTGATCTTGTACTTTTAGTTGATATTTTATCTATTCTAATAGTTAGGCACAAATTGACAATGGACAGAAACCTAAAACCTAGAGACTGCCCCAACATGTTTCCCCAGCTAAACTGGCTTCATCAGGGGTATTGGGCAGCAATACTGGGTAACAAGTGTGGTATCACAGCAGGGAGAGTGCACATTCCTGCCAGTGGAAACAAAGCATGCACACATTAGGTATAGACAGGGAACAGTTTATTTTTATCCCTTTTATTTATTTATTTTTGGCTCTTGAACCAGTTTTAATGATGACAATTAAAAGCTATATTTTATTGAGATACAAGTATCTGGGTCAAGTTAGGTATTTAGCCATCTAGGCTTTTTCTGCATGTACCTCAATCACCAGGGCGGCGCCCGGCAGCCATGGCGGAGACGGCTCTGATTCTCAGATGGGCGGAGAACCATGTTCCGCGCTGTTGGCAGTTCACATCCCCGGCATCGCTGACTTCCTCAGCCGGGAGCGTCTTGATCCCGGCGAATGGGCTCTTCACCCACTGGTCTTTTGAGCCATCTGTGAGCGATGGGGTCGGCTGGACGTGGATCTCATGACCTCCCGCTTCAACAACAAGGTCGAAGACTTCGTTGCGCGGTTCAGGGATCCCCTGGCCCTGGCGTGCGACGCGCTGGTGAGTCTGTGGAGTCGGTTCATGTTTCCTTACGTGTTCCCGCCTCTTCCTCTCATTCCACGTCTCCTCCAGAAAATCAAGTCCAAAGGACTGCTCGTCATTCTCGTGTCCCCAGATTCGCCACGCCGAGTGTGGCATGCATCTCTAGTCACCCTTCTCGCTGACGAACCCTGGCGTCTTTCTCTTCATCATCTTTCCAGCAGACGGATTCCCTGTTTGTGATTCCAGAGGGGCCAAGAAGAGGGCTGGTGGCGTCGAAGACTTCCATTTCCCGATGCATTCGTTTGGCCATTGTGGAAGAGTTAATGACCGGGCCCCACTCCTCCGGGTGACTGCTCATTCTGCTCGGGCAGTGGGGGCCTCTTGGGCGGTGCATCACGGGGCTTCGGCCCTTCAGGTATGCAAGGCGGCGACCTGGTCGTCTTTGCGCACCTTTTCCAAGTTTTATAGAGTGCACATCTTTTACGTCTCTGGGGCGTAGAGTTTTGCAGATGGCGGTTCTCTGATTGGCAGGAGGGTTTCTTGTTATGCCCACCCTTGGGGACTGCTCTGTATCGTCCAATGTTCAAGCCTGTGTCCCCCAATGATACGGATGAGAAAACTAGATTTTTGTACTTACCATAAAATCTGTTCCTCTTCCGTTCATTGGGGGACACAGCTCCCACTCATTCTCTTGTTTACGGGCCTTTACTGGCCTGTGTGGTTCTGGATTTGTACATAGTGTGGTTTTTGTATTGCTTCTCCTACTGCTTTTGTTGTTCAATCATTTTATTCAGGCAAAAAAAAATGTAACAACATGTACCAGTACAATGTGGAAAACACATCTTAAGTAATAGTGACAGTAATAGGGTTACTTAATCTGAGCAAGGAGATCCCACACTTATAGAACCCACGACAAAGAGTGTTTCCTGAAGCCTATGCATAAACATGAAATCAAGACATACGGGGGAGACAAACACAGACAACACATATACAACACACAAGGATAAAGACAAACTACTAGGTATCTTCCATAAAAGCAAACATCATCATTCTGAAATAACCGGAGAAGAACTGGTCCGGTCCAGCCATTCAGAGAACCCCTGGGACCCCTTGAACAAAATCCATGGCATCCACACTTTCAAGTATTTCTGGTCTAGTCCCGCATCCTCTGCAATCAATTCCTCCATTCTACGCATATTCTCGAACGTCTCTAACCATTCTGTCATCTTCGGAGCGTCCTGCGACTTCCAATGTCTAGGCAACACCACACGAGCCGCCTGCATAAAATCTCAGGAGGCCCTTTTTAGCTACCTGAACGGAACCGGCAAACATTGATAACAAAGCTTCCTCCGGAGTCCAAACAGATGTCTCTCCTACTGCTTTTGCACTAACTGATTTAGCTTAGTCCCTGTATGAAGGGTATAGCTGAAGGGGGGGAGCTCACACCTTAGTGCTTAGTGTCCACCTCCTAGTGGACACAGCTATACCCATGGTCAAGCTTGTGTCCCCCAATGAACGGAAAAGAAACAGATTTTACAGTAAGTACAAAAATGGCAAATATATAGATTATATTTTTTTAATCTTAAAGATTATGTGGCGGATTTACTGTATAAGGCCCCATGCACACCACTATTTTTTTTGCTGTCTATAAACTGCGGGACTGCAAAGCATGAATACCAGCCGTGTGCATGGCATTTTTTTTATTTTATTATTATTATAATTTTTTTTTTTTTATGTGGAAAAAATATACATTTATGTGCATGTGACCTAGAATGTAGACGCCATAAGGCAAATGTGCCAAATGTATTACCGTGGCTGAGAATGGATGATGAATTTGGTGCAGAGATGGACACTTCCATCTAACTCTATACCACCGATTGGCTTACTTTCCATCAGACTTTTTGGCCAAAATGATCTTAAGCCACACCCCTTTCTCAATAAGCCACACCCCCGTGGGTGGACAATCAATGTGGATTATTCTTACTTGCTTCATAAATATATCTAAAATGAGATGTATCTCTGCATGACTGTTTGCCGTTTAGGTTCCTAGAGAAGCTAGGTGGCAACCAATATTGCTGCCATTTCAGCTCCAACAGGGTGATTACCCAGTTTTACAAAACTTTTAAGTGATAATTCTGTCCGGTTCCGTAGATCATTGTATAAGTAGACAGATTTACCATCAGGGATCAGGGAAAGTTGACCATATTTGTTGTTGTCCAGTTTTCCACTTTAGAGTTTAGGTTTTTAATCACTAATCCTAATGTATTTTTTAAGGTGGATCGGATTGTGGAGCAGTTACTGCACTTTATTCAGAATTATGACCTGAACGGGCTGCTGGATTACTGGGGTTACCTAGAGCGGCGACTCTTCAGCAGGCTGGAAGATGTCTATCGTCCGACCGTCCACAAGCTGAAAACGAGTCTGTTCCGATATTATCTGGTCTGCACAATACAAGTACGTGTGTCTTACTCGTGATGCCCATGAAAAATACAAAGACAATTCAAATGGCTCTACGTGCCCAGGTGCCGGATTATTGGATATTCTGAACTATTGGAAGTTCAAATGCTTTTTGTATTTGATTACTATATATTTTTTTGGACTGTAAGATGCACTTTTTTGACAAGAAAGAAAAATCTTGCTAAATAGTGCCTGCGCCTTATAGTTCACAATCTGGCTCCAGACCTCTCTGACTGCTTCCTTAAAAGGTAAACTAGGTTTTGCTAAAACTTTTTTGATATGTCATAGAGACATATCAAAAGTTTTGATCAGTGGGGCTTTGAGGGCCGAGACTCCCTTGATCCATGGAATGAGGGGAGATAAGCGCTTGCATATCTCTCCCCTTGCTGCAGAGGATGAAATCAAGATGTGCCCATAGAGCTTGATACACGCATACTTCTTTCTCCTCATTCTAGTGATCTGCGGGGGTCTCAGTGCTCAGAGCCATACCATCAAAAATTTTCATGTTTCTCTATGACATATCAAAAGTTTTGACCCTTTAATGATCCGGTAGAGCGCTCATCCGTGAGAGAGCTGTGCGTCTGATTCTCCCCTTCCTGACACTGTTCTGTGTGATCAGTTAAGTCAGGAGAAGAGGCTCATGCAATACATGGAGGGGACTGTTAGGAACACTGTCCTCTCCATCTTGAAGGTCTCTACATTACAGTAAAGGAGAAAAAAACTCTGAAGCTGCAGTTGAAGGACCTTTCATGATGTCACAAGTGAGAGGAGCCAAACCAGGAAGACAGTACAGTACATGCACCATTGCGGTTTGTTACAGTGGTCAGCAGATGACACACTAAGGTTTACAGGAGCTGAAAAAAACTATTAACCCCTCTATGCTAAACCCTAAAGTTAGTGTCCTTGACCACACCACTTTATTAAACCGCCAGGGAAGGTTTAAAGGGCATCTGTCAGCAGATTTGTACCTATGAAACTGGCTGACCTGTTACATGTGCGCTTGGCAGATGAAGGCATCTATGTTGCTCCCATGTTCATATGTGCCCACATTGCTGAGATAAAAGATGTTTAACTATAGGCAAATTAGCCATTAGGAGCAACAGGGGTGTTACCGTTGCACATAGAGGCTCTGCTCTCTCTGTAAGTGCCGCGCCTTGTGCACTTGGATTGACAGGACCAGTGTAACTGTCATCATGCCTGGCCCTGACTTCTCCTGAGGCCTCATACAGACGACTGCATGTATTTTGCCTCAAAAAACGGATCCCCAAAAAATACGGATAACGTCCGTGTGCATTCCGTATCTTGCTGAACAGAACGGCTGGCCCCTAATAGAACAGTGCTATCATTGTCCGGACAATAATAGGACATGTTCTATTTGTTTGCGGAACGGAAATACAGTAACTGAATGCACATGGAGTAACTTTGTTTTTTATTTATTTTTATTTTTTTGCGGATCCATTAAAATGAATGGTTTCGCACACGGTCCTCAAAAAAAAACCAGAACGGACCCGGAAAGAAAATACGTTCGTGTGCATGAGGCGTAAAGTCAATCAAAGTACAGAGAGAGTGGCAGTTGCAGAGAGAGAGAGAGATGAGTCTCATTTGCATATATTAAAACATAATTTTTCTCATCAATTGGGGCACATATGAACCTGGGACCAACACAGATGTCTTCAGCTGCCAAGCGCACATGTACCAGGTCAGCCAGTGTCATAGGTACAAGTCTGCTGACAGATGTCCTTTTAATCTCCACAACAGTCACATTGAAATTGGAAAAACCCTCCCAAAAATGTCAGTTTTTAATTGTAGATTTTTAATGTGTTTCTGCAATAAATCTTAGGCTACTTTCACACTTGCGTTCGGAGCGGATCCGTCTGGTGTCTGTACAGACGGATCCGCTCCTAAATGCAAACGCTTGCATCCGTTCAGAACGGATCCGTCTGCATAACAGTTTTTTTCAGATCTGATTTTTCACTTCGTGAAAACTCAGATCCGACAGTATATTCTAACACAGAGGCGTTCCCATGGTGATGAGGACGCTTCAAGTTAGAATATACTAAAAGTACTGTGTACATGACTGCCCCCTGCTGCCTGGCAGGTGCTGCCAGGCAGCAGGGGGAGACCCCCCCCCCCCCCCCCCTCCCTCCCTCCCTCCCTCCCCTGTATTTAACTCATTGGTGGCCAGTGCGGCCGGACCCCCCCTCCCCCCCCCCCCTGTCTTTTAACTCATTGGTGGCCAGTGCGGCCGGCCCCCCCTCCCTACCCCCCCTAATTAAATCGACCGACCCCCCCCCCATCATTGGTGGCAGCAGAGAGTTCCGATCGGAGTCCCAGTTTAATCGCTATAAGCAATGCGCTGCACAGACCTTTCACTTACCAGTAGGAGGAGCGCCCGGCCGGTCACAGACATCGCAGGTAAGTATAATGCTTCTAAAATTGCTAAGTAACCATGGCAGCCAGGACTGCAGTAGCGTCCTGGTTGCCATGGTTACAGATTGGAGTCCCAGCGATTAAACTGGGACTCCGATCGGAACTATCCGCTGCCACCAATGATGGGGGGGTCGGTCATTTTAATTAGGGGGGGGGGAGGAAGGGGGGGGCCGGCCGCACTGGCTACCAGTGAGTTAAATACAAGGGAGGGAGGGGGGGGGGCGGCCGCACTGGCCACCAATGAGTTAAATACAGGGGAGGGAGGGAGGGGGTTGGCGGCCGCACTGGCCACCAATGAGTTAAATACAAGGGAGGGGGGGCGGCCGCACTGGCCACCAATGAGTTAAATACAGGGGAGGGAGGGGGGGTCTGCTGCGTGGCAGCACCAAGTGTCCCCATCACCATGGGAACGCCTCTGTGTTAGAATATACTGTCGGATCTGAGTTTCACGATCTAACTCAAATCCGATGGTATATTCTAACATAGAGGCGTTCCCATGGTGATGGGGACGCTTCAAGTTAAAATATACCATCAGATTGGAGAAAACTCCAATCTGATGGTATATTAATAGGGACTCCTGACTTTACATAGAAAGTCAATGGGGGACGGATCCGTTTGCAATTGCACCATATTGTGTCAACGTCAAACGGATCCGTCCCTATTGACTTGTATTGTAAGTCTGGATGGATCCGCTTGGCTCCGCACGGCCAGGCGGACACCAAAACGCTGCAAGCTGCGTTCGGGTGTCCGCCTGCTGAGCCGAACGGAGGCCAAACGGTGCCAAACTGATGCATTCTGAGCGGATCCGCATCCACTCAGAATGCATTGGGGCTGTACGGATCAGTTCGGGGCCGCTTGTGAGAGCTTTCAAACGGAGCTCACAAGCGGAACCCCGAACGCAAGTGTGAAAGTAGCCTTATTGGCGCACAACTCCGGGGACACAATTGCATTTTTAATCCCTTAGTGACATAATTAACTTCAGCCTTAAAGGGAACCTGTCACCTCCAAAAACCATCCTCAGCCGCCAGCAGTACCTGAGAGTAGCCCGCAGTGTGTTTCTAATGTTCATTTTCGTTCAGCAGTCAGATGCGGTAAAAGCTCTGAAAACGTTCTTTTATCCCCTGCCCGTGCTATTTTCTAGTCATGCTTAAAGTCAAGGTAACCACGCCCCCTTCCCTGCCCCTTCTCTGTGACTGACAGCGCTTATGCAAAGATTTTGGCAAAGCCAGCCGAAATGCTGGCTGTCAGTCGCTGCAAAGGGGAAGGGGGTGCTGTTACCTTGACTTCAAGCATGACTAGAAAATAGCGCGGGCAGGAGATAAAAGAACGTTTTCAGAGCTTTTACCACATCTGACTGCTGAACGAAAATGAACATTAAAAACACACTCCAGGCTACTCTGGTTTTTGGAGGTGACAGGTTCCCTTTTAAAGGGGTTGTCTCACTTCAACAAATAGCATTTATTACAATAGCAGTTAATACAAGGCACTTACTAATGTAATGTGATTGTCCATATTGCCTCCTTTGCTGGCTGGATTCATTTTTCCATCACATTATCCATTTCCATGGTTATGACCACCTTGCAGTCAGTGGTGGTTGTGCTTGCACACTATCGGAAAAAGCACCAGCCTATGTGCGCTCCCACAGTCCCAGCCACCAGAGAGGCCAGTGCTTTTTTCCTATAGTGTGCAAGCGCGACCACCACTGATGGATTGTAGGGTGGTCTGTAACCATAGAAATGAGTAGTGTATAATGTGATGGAAAAATGAATCCAGCCAGCAAAGGAGGCAATATGGACAATCAGAATACATTAGTAAGTGCCTTAACTTTCTCTACATGCCATTTGCTGAAGTGATACGATCCCTTTAAGGACCCATAAGATGTTCACCCTCTGTGTTCTAGCAGTCATAACTTTTTCATTTTTTTTATTCTAAATAAATTTTATTTATTTTTTTGCAGGATTAGTTGTAGGGTTTTTTTAGGAACCATTTTGGGGTGTGTATATATAGTGTATTAAATAACTTTTATTTGATTTTTAGGGGGAAATAGAAAAAAATGCCATTGTAATATTGCAGTATTTTGTGGAATGTATTTAAGGCATTCACTATGTTGTAAAAATAACATAAATGTATTATGTGGGTCACTACAATGATGAAAATGCCACATTTCTATACATTTTTATTATTTTGTCTTTCGTCCTTCAGTTATCAGCTCTGCAACTGCTCCTCCTCCAGACTGAAGGGGAGGGTGGGGGGCTGCTTTAGCTGCTCCTGTCTCTGATTTGGGCTTTTCAGCTTTCAAACAAGACCAGTTGCAGGTTTCTAGCTGCTACCTTTCAGGTGATAGCAGCAGCTAAAGCAGACCTCCCCCACCCTCTACTTCTGCCCGAGCTCAGCTTGGGCAGAACAATTAAGTACGTTTCTCACTGCCCGGCTGAGCTTGGGCAAAACAGGTGGTTAATAAATAGGAAATTATCTAAAGGTGCGTCTTATAGTCTGAAAACACATGTGGGAATTACTGTATTTGGTTGCCAAATAAAAGAATTGTCCCTGTATTAAAGGGGTTTTGTCACTTCATCAAGTGGCATTTATCATGTAGAGAAAGTTAATACCAGGCACTTACTAATGTATTGTTATTGTCCATATTTCTTCCTATGCTGGCTGGATTAATTTTTCCATCACATTAGACACTGCTCGGTTCCATGGTTACAGACCGCCCTGCAATCCATCTTCGGTGGTCGTCCTTGCACACAACAGGAGAAAGTGTCAGCCTCTCTGATGGCCGGGACCATGGAAGCGCACATAGGCTAGTGCTTTTTCCTATAGTGTGCAAGCACGGCCACCACTGATGGATTGCAGGGTGGTCGTAACCATGGAAATGAGCAGTGTATAATGTGATTGAAAAATGAATCCAGTCAACTAAAGAAGCAATGTGGACAATCGCAATACATTAGTAAGTGCCTTGTAGTAACTTTCTCTACATGATAAATGCCACTTACTGAAGTGAGACATTCCCTTTAAGGAATTGCTGTTTATGCAGTCCTTATATATTCAGGACAGTCAGGGTATACCTGAGAAAATTGTGCCTTATCCTGTTACATTGAACTGCTTCTCTGAGATAAAATAAAGAGAGGGAATGTGATAAAATGCTTTACCTGTTAGATCTCCCTGCAGGCTTTGTTTCTTTCTCTGCAGTAGTCATGTGCCTGTACACCCATTTGACCACTGCAGGCAAATACTGGTCTCAGCAGTGTATGGCTCAGAACCGCTGAGACCAGTGATGGACTGCGGCAGTCACCGCAGCCAAGTAAAAAGCCTGACGGAGTGCGCTGGAGTTGTAGGGGAATAGGTAAGTTTGCTCTCTCTTGGTATTTTATGACATTCCCTACCTTTGGCCAAGTTGTTCATTATCTCAGAAAACCCCTTTTCTAATGATATTTTATTGTAGGCTGTAAATCAAGGTTTTTCCATTTTGGACCAGACTGCAGTGTCGCCTGTTTGGCCAGTAGAATGTCAGCACTTGTGCATACTGTTATACTTTCTATAGCCATTGTTTTGATTGTAAGCTCATGTCACAAATCGATGCGATGTATTACAGAACAGCCGGATGGAGAAAGCACATGACTTCTTCCAGAAGCAGGCGCCAGAGCTGCAAAACCAGGCAGAATGGAAGGAGTGGTTTGCTCTTCCTTTCCTTCCTGCGCCTGATGTCAACCCAACCTTCTCAACGTACTTCTCCAGGCAGTGGGCAGACACCTTCACAGTGTCCCTGCACAACTTCCTCAGCGTCCTCTTCCAGTGTATGCATATCCTTTCTGGGAACTGCAGACTATAGGGTGGGGCACAGGTCCTGGAGCATTACTGTGTTTTAAAGTAGTACTCCATAGACCTAAAATTACAATTTTGCATCAGAGATGACATATCTCAGTATTCCCTGCTTGTTCATTGTCTGCACAGAGACGCCTCTGGTAATTTGCATCTGGGAAAGTGTCATTTTTACATCAGGCACTGTACAGTCATTTGTTTTTTAAGACAAATTAAAGGGGTTCTGCACTTTGTTTAAACTGATGATCTATCCTCTGGATAGATCATCAGCATCCGATCAGTGGGGGTCCGACACTCGGGACCCCCGCTGATCAGCTGTTTGAGAAGGCAGCGGCGCTCCAAGAGCGCCGCGTCCTTCTCACTGTTTACTGCAGGCCCAGTGACATCACGACTATTATCAGTGGCCTGGGCGGGGCTAAGCTCCATTCAAGTGAGCAGAGCTTAGCCCCGCCCAGGCCAGTTGATACTAGTCATAACGTCACTGGGCCAGCGGTAAACAGTAAGAAGGCCGTGGCGCTACTGGAGCGCGGCTGCCTTCTCAAACAGCTGATCTATCCAGAGGATAGATCATCAGTTTAAACAAACTGCAGAACCCCTTTAATTTTTCGATTCCATTATGTGAACTCGGCTACTGTTAAGGGTATGTCTCGCAACAAGCTTGCTGACTGTTTGCAATAACTACCAGCTAAATTTTCAATGCAGTTCTGTGCAAGCAGCATGTCGTGTGGGGACACATCACCACTGAGGCCAGTCATTGACTGCAGTAATGCAGGTGACCCCCTCTGTGTGGTGGTTAGCAGATGAGGACGAGAGGAACAGTGAAGAGAGCCAGGTGGCTGGAACAGATAAGAAGAAAACATAATTTAAAGGGAGTTATTCACCAGGAAATGCAGTGTTAAAAAAAAGTCTAAATGCCTGGAGAAAAAGTAATTTTAATTTATATTCAAATGGGCAGGTACAGTCAGGTCCATAAATATTGGGACATGGACACAATTCTAACATTTTTGGCTCTATACACACCCACAATAGATTTGAAATGAAATCCACTGTGGTGGTGTATAGAGCCAAAAATGTTAGATTTGTGTTGATGTCCCAATATTTATGGACCTGGCTGTAGGTGCACAGAGGGCAGGCCCAAGCTGCTCTGTGCACAGAGTGGCTTGGGCCAGCCCCCAGTGCACCTAAGTTCTAATTTGCATATGGATTAAAAGTACTTTTTCTCTAGAATTATGCAGTAAATTACTAAGTAAAAAGTACCATTACATTCTGCTTAGCTAGCCCTACAAGGCATTGTGCCTGGCGTAGGATGCGTTCACATGTAGTTTTTTTTTAGTGGCATTTATTTCTCTAAAAACACCAGTTCCCGATGTTAGCTGAAGACCAATGGGAAATATGAAAAGTAGGACACAAGCGTTTTTTCCTCCTTGTACTTTTGTTCATTAGCTGGCGTTCTTTTGTCTTTCTTGCTTCTTTTAAAAAAAAATGCAGCATGTTGTAGCTTTTGGTGTTCTTTCTGGGGCTTTGCCATCAACTTCTCTGTCGGGGAAATATGCCATAAAGAAAGCACTAGCGGTAAGACACATTGGTGGACATTTATCAAAACTGATGTAGAGGAAAACCGGCTTAGGCCTCTTTCACACTTGCGTTGTCCGGATCCGGCGTGTACTCCACTTGCCGGAATTACACGCCGGATCTGGAAAAACGCAAGTGTACTGAAAGCATGCTTTCAGTGTTACTATGGCACCCAGGACGCTATTAAAGTCCTGGTTGCCATAGTAGTAGTGGGGAGCGGGGGAGCAGTATACTTACAGTCCGTGCGGCTCCCGGGGCGCTCCAGAATGACGTCAGAGCGCCCCATGCGCATGGATGATGTGATCCATGCGATCACATGATCCATGCGCTTGGGGCGCCCTGACGTCACTCTGGAGCGCCCGGGGAGCCGCACGGAAGGTAAGTACACTGCTCCCCCGCTCCCCGCTACACTTTACCATGGCTGCCAGGACTTTAGCGTCCCGGCAGCCATGGTAACCATTCAGAAAAAGCTAAATGTCGGGTCCGGCAATGCGCCGAAACGACGTTTAGCTTAAGGCCGGATCAATGCCTTTCAATGGGCATTAATTCCGGATCCGGCCTTGCGGCAAGTGTTCCGGATTTTTGGCCGGAGCAAAAAGCGCAGCATGCTGCGGTATTTTCTCCGGCGAAAAAACGTTCCGTTCCGGAACTGAAGACATCCTGATGCATCCTGAACGGATTTCTCTCCATTCAGAATGCATTAGGATAATCCTGATCAGGATTCTTCCGGCATAGAGCCCCGACGACGGAACTCTATGCCAGAAGAAAAGAACGCAAGTGTGAAAGAGCCCTAAGTTGTCCATAGCAATCAATCAGATTCCACCAGAATTTTCCAAAGGAGCTCTGAATGAAAGGTGAAATCTGATTGGTTGCTATTAGCAACTAAGCCAGTTTTACGTTACACCAGTTTTGATAAATGTTCACCACTGTGTGGGAAAAAAACTCTAGTAACAAACGCATGTGCCCCAAAACAATTTTTTAGGGGTAAAAAAAACACCCGGACCAAATTCATGCATGTAAGTACCCTAACACTGAATTTTCTCGGTGACTATTTTTAAAGGGATTGGCCCATCTCAGACATCGCTAGGATATGCCAAAAATGTCACATAGGAGCGGGTCCCAGAGGTTGGACCCGCTCCTATCTCCAGAACAGATCCCCTGAAGTGAAGGAGAGCATACTGTGCATGCTCAGTGTCCTCTCCATTCACTGCCGGAAAGGACACGTTTGTGTGCATGAGCCCTAACTAAAAATCAATAGTAAATCAAAGTGTATAAAATGTTACTCATTTCATGAAGATTTTAAGTATAGAATGAAATAAATTGTTCAGAGACTGAAGTTTCCTTTAACTGTACCCTGCACCTGTTCCAACCATCCTCAACTTTGATGCTGAGTGTCAAAGAATATTCCACATGCAGGAAGAGAATGAGGCTCTTAGACAGAAGGTTGGTACCAGTTGTGCAGTAAGCTTTGAAGTACACCTGATGTGCAGCATTTAGGGGGTCATTGATAAAACTGCTGTAATGTAGAACTGGCTTAGTTGCCCATAGCAATGAATCAGATTCCTCCTTTCATTTTCCAAAGCAGCTATCATAAATAAAAGGTGAAATCTGATTGGTTGCTATGGGCAACTAAGCCAGTTCTACTTTACACCAGTTTGATAAATGACCCCTTAGTCTATTGCTAATCGTCTATGAGGTCAATCATGGAGAGTTTAGAACTTCACATTTCATAGGTGATTTTCCTTCTTTTTGCACCAGCCCGACCTTTTTACTGGAGGATCTTAAGAACCATGACTGCTGACCCCTGCGTGTTAGAATTAATAAAGCATTTTGGAATATGGTGCTTGCATTATCTGTGCTGCAAAGTGGGAAAGATTGTACTGCTATCTGCATCACGACTCCTTAAAGGCAGTGCTTCTCAATTATTTTCTGTCATGCCCCCCCCCCCCCCCCTAGGAAGAAGAAAACATTTCGCGCCCCCCCGCGCGACTGTAAATAGTATCATTTGTCTATAAAATTGTTATAAGTACACCTCTGCATAACACTGTATCCTTATTAACGTATAAGAATAAAAAAAGAAATGGGGATCGGACACACACTTATGGGGGGATCTGTGGATGACGGACACTTATGGGGGGATCTGTGGTTGACGGACACTTATGGGGGGATCTGTGGATGACGGACACTTATGGGGGGATCTGTGGATGACGGACACTTATGGTGGGATCTGTGGATGACGGACACTTATGGGGGGGATCTGTGGCTGGCACTGTTACAGGGGGATCTGTGGCTGGCACTGTTATATATGTGCCATCCACAGACCCCCCACCCCATAACAGTGCCATCCACAGACCCCCCCAGCCCATAACAGTGCCATCCACAGACCCCCACCCCTTAACTGTGCCATCCACAGATTCCGTGTGCCCGCCGCCGCCGTTTAAAGTTATTAAACATGCCCCCCTCACTCCTAATAGTACCGTATATCCGAATTTCTTCTGTATAATGCCGGCAGGCGGGCCGGGCGGCCGGCGCGTCCCTCAGTGATGTCACTTGTCTGAGCCGCCTGCTTCATTCATAAAGCAGGCGGCGCAGGCACATGACATCACTGAGGGACGCGCCGGCCGCCCGGCCTGCCTGCCGGCATTATACAGAAGAAATTCGGATATACGGTACTATTAGGAGTGAGGGGGGCATGTTTAATAACTTTTAATTCAATAATACATTTTATATTAGTATACCGGAGGGAGCGGTGGGGCGGGGCTATAGTACAGTGACTGCACTGCCCCACCGCTATTGCCGGCCCCCAGCTCCTCCTCCCAGTCCCTCCCCCGGCCCTCGCTCCGTACATCGCATCCAGCGCCTGCGTCGGCCTCTGATCAGACGGGAGATGAGCGCTTCCACAATAGAAGCGCTTCTCTCCCTGCCGCATATTACACTGCGAGCTGTCGGCCGCCCGGCGCCCCTGTTGCTATGGCGCCCTGTGCGGCCGCACAGCCCGCACACCCCAAAGGCCGGCCCTGAACGAGCCCCCTTTTACGGAGCCTGGCGCCCCCCCTGGGGGGCGTGCCCCACTATTTGAGAAGCACTGCCTTAAAGGGATTGTCCTATAAGGACAACCACTGTCTTTATGTCTAATTAGGGATCCCCACCCCTCTTTCAGCCATATACAGGGATGCCACTAACAAGCAGTAACTTTTTGTAGTGGACTCTGGCCGCCTGCTCTGCGCCTCTCATATTAAATGTACTGGCTTTTACGAGACAACAGTTTAATAAAGAAATAAGTGACAACTGCTCTTAACTGCATTTTGTGATGACCAAGGTGGTAGCTGCTGGCTGCTCCACATGTAAAAATAAAGGGGAAATTTGATCCCCCCCATCTGGAATTTGGTGCTCTACTGATTTGCATTATGATCTCAGATTTGAGTTTCAGGATAATGAGTCGTGTGTTCTATCAATTACTATATTAGTACATCATTTAAGCGCAGTTTTTGTAACCTTTGCAACTCGGTTTCTCAGCTCTTTGCTCTGCAGGCTGAGACTCACCGGTTGAAAAAAGAAGGTGATGATGGCCCTATGGTTCACCACAAGCTGCCACATTATGTCTCCAATATGGATCGGCTGGGAGACTCTGAGCTGTGAGTGAAAACAGGCAAATACCATTCCTCTGAAATATAATTACTGTAATACTGCCTCCTATGTACAAGAATATAACTATTGTAATCCTGCCTCCTATGTACAAGAATATAACTATTGTAATACTGCCTCCTATGTACAAGAATATAACTATTGTAATACTGCCTCCTATGTACAAGAATATAACTACTATAATACTGATCCCTATGTACAAAAATATGACTACTATAATACTGATCCCTATGTACAAGAATATAACTACTATAATACTGCCTCCTATGTACAAGAATATAACTACTATAATACTGCCTCCTATGTACAAGAATATAACTACTATAATACTGATCCCTATGTACAAGAATATGACTACTATAATACTGCCTCCTATGTACAAGAATATAACTACCATAATACTACCTCCTATATGCAAGAATTTAACTACTATAATATTGTCCTCATAAGTACAAGAATATACCTACTAGAATACTGACTCCTATGTACAAGAATATAAAGCTTACTGCTCTCTATCTACAATAAGATAATTACTATAATACACTCTAGTAGCAGAATATAGTATAATACTGCCTCCTATGTAGGAGAATAGAAATAATATAACCCTACTGCCTATGTATAACTATAACTCAGTGAAATACTGCCCCTGTGTACAAGTTGAATCAGTTTTATTCTGCAATTGTGTCCAGTGTTTTAGTTTTTCCATTTGGATTGCATCCGTACATTAGTTATTCACGCAACCATCAGTAAAACATTAACTGCATCCTAATGCCATGTGTATGCTGTCAGTTTTTTTTTTTTTTTTAACTAACCTATTGACTTGAATGGACCATTCCTGTGTGTAAAACGGATGAAGATAGAACATGCAGCAATTTTTTATGAGCGGACAGATGGTCAGTGAAAAATAGGTCAGGCTGACCATTTGCATCTCGATGGAAAACTCACTCATGTTAAATAAGCTTATCATGCATTCAGAAAGTTTTTAGACCCTTTCACTTTTTTTTTTTTTTTTTACATTTTGTTATGTTGTGGCCTTGGGCTAAAAAAAACAACTAATTCAAGTTTCCCCCATCAATCTGCACTCAATACCCCATAATGAGAAAGTGAATAGAACATTTTTGAAAATTTTTTA
Source organism: Bufo bufo (assembly GCF_905171765.1). NCBI lineage: Eukaryota > Metazoa > Chordata > Amphibia > Anura > Bufonidae > Bufo > Bufo bufo. Next base: position 246,895,760 of record NC_053389.1, on the reverse strand, counting down.
AAAGGGAAAAACAAACATTTGCCTGGACATAAGTATTCAGACCCTTTTCTATGACACGTGAAATTTTAGCTCTGTGGGCCTCCTATTTCTCTGGATAATCTTTGAGATGTTTCTACACCTTGATTGGAGACCACTTTTAGTTGATTGGACATGCTGTGGAAAGACACATCCCTGTCTATATAAGGCCCCCAAGCTGACAATGCATATCAGAGATATGGAGGAAAGAACTGTCTGTAGAGCTTAGAGACAGGTTTGTGTGGAGGCACAGATCTGGAGAAAGGTACAAAAACAGTTAAGATGCACTGAAAGTTCCCAAGAGCTCAGTGGCCTCTATAATTCTTAAATGGGAGACATTTGGAACAACCAGGACTCGGGGAGAAGAGCCTTGGTAAGAGAGGTGACCAAGAACCCAGTGGTCATTTTGACTGAGTGCCAAAAAGCTGTCCTGTGCATGAGCCCTATTGATACATTTTTTCATGTTCACAGTACCATGATCTCGAGTCAGAGAACCTCTGGATCAGCTGTCCAATCTCAGAAGACCACAGGGTTCCTCTCTTCTTTACTCCCACAGAGCAAAAAAGTAGCAACTAAACCTCAACAAGTCACCATGTCATCTCCAACACAGAGCACTGCTGGTCTTCCATTGAAGAAGGAACCAGGGAACAGTCAGGTAATCTTCTGCACAATGTACCACATACTTTTTGCTGTTGACATGGGACATGTGTAAATGCTTCTAGTGACAACCTGCTCAGTTATGGATCCCATCTATCCCATTGGAGAAGACTGCAGTCTGTGTCTATTCAGCTTGACATAGCAGCAGATTCACATCAAATTAACATAAGACTTTTGAAAAATACTGAACTTTTGTAGGCATAGAAATGTCCTTGTTCTTTCCAGACCCAGAAAGCAAAAGAGATCCTAAGTGTGACTAAGGAAGCGAAAAACATGCCCAATGTACTTGGCATCCCACCTGTCACTGATGCCAGTATGGTGCAACAGAGGCAGCGACGCCTGCAGGAAAGGAAGGAACTGCTCGCAAAGACACAGTCACAGGTGAGGAGACATTTACACAAAATACATAAGGGAATGATATATCTGCCTCACACAAGCTTGTAGACTAAAGAGGGAGCAGGGATAGTTCTTCCAAGTGGTGGACGTTGGCTACAGATTGGTAGACAGTCACAGCCAAAGGAATGAGGCATTAGTGACTAGGTGCGTTTTAAATGCCTGTTTAGTTTTTTTGAACGTAAGCAAGTCTGGAATGGAGGAAAAGGTTCCAGGTATTGAAATAAGTGTGAGAGAAATCCTGAAGGGTATGTTCCCCTGCCGATTTTGATGTTGTAAAATCCTGCACATATACCACGGCGGTACCATGGTGCCTTGCCGTGGTTGTTCACTTTGGATGCCACAAACCTACTCATGGCTTAGCTCCACTGACTGGAGCTAAACCACAAGTGGACACCTGTCGTGGCTTCAAACGGCGTCTGTCCACACACCTCACCAAGAAAGCAAATATCCTTTCTTGACATGGTCGAGACTTCAAACCGCCAGCCGTGCAACTTGCAGTGATGCCTCCATTGAGAACAATGGGAAGCAAGAACCACGCAGTGAACACCTGACTTATGGCATGCAGTCCCCAACAAAATTCTGATGGCATAATCTGCCATGTCAACGTCCTCGAAGAGTGGAAGGAAGTGATGACAGAAGAGGAAACAATAATTCAACAGAAGCTGGACAGAGCAGTTAGCAGTTAACTTTAGATAAGTGTGGAGATGTAGAATGAGAAGGTATTTCAAGGTTAGACACATAAGAGCAGCTGAGAATATTGGAAGGGATGGATGAGTCTAGTCTTCATGATAGATTGTAGCAAGGAGAGTCTTGTTAGTGGATCAGAGAGGAGAAAAAGTGTCTTAAAGGGGTTGTCCCATGAAAAATATTTTTCAAACCAGCACCTGGATCCGAATACTTCTGTAATTTCATGTAATTTAAAATTTAGTATAATAACTGAGTTATTCAATAAAATCTCGGTTCCATCCTGCCTCCAACTGCCACCAGCCAGATCTACTGTTAGAAGGTATGATAGTTAGAGAGCTGCAGTAGAAAGGAGATGCCTCCCTGAGAAAGCACACACCCTCTGAGCTTCCAGCTTCAAATGTATCTAGCAGAGCATTTGAGGACATCTCTGGATCCATCTAAGGTACAGGGCAGGTTCTAGCTTTGTTAGAAAGACACTGCCATGTACTATATGATGTCGGATCTTTATTTTTCACATTAATCATGAGATGTGTGTCAGGGAGGGATGATGATAGAGCTGATTTAAAAGCGTCGGGAATGCTGCAAACATGCAAGGTAGCAGTGATCAAATCAAGCTCTGCCTATAAAGGGCTTGAAGGACCAGTTGGTGATGGAAAGTGCAATGTTAAGTGAGTGCAGAATTTTGTAACATGGTTGATTGAATCAAATGCATTTTGTTCCTTGTAGCAAAGCATAGAGAAGAAGCCTGAGACTGGAGAAGCGGAGCCTGAGCTTCGACCCGAACCCCAGCATGACCCGGTCGATGCTCTGATGAAGGGGGTTAAAGGAAACTCGTCAGGTGGTGGAGAGAAACCAGAGCAACCGTTCATAGTACTCAGCCAAGATGAGTATGGAGAGCATCACTCCTCCATCATGCACTGCAGGTAATGTGCCTCCCATGCCTGGACTAGAACCCACAGATGTTTTACATTAAAGGACCTCACACTAAGATTTTTTTAATAGGTTTAATAGAAGCTTACAGATGTCCTATCAAGTCAAACTGAAAGCCCCCCCCCCCCTTTTGAAGTACAGATTAGTATCTGGATAGAAGTAGGTGCCCTATTTCCTCATCGCTGAGTCTACTTCAGTAGAGTCACATTGTCAGGGAAAACTTGACACATGAGCCCTTCTGGGGCCCTAGATTAGCCAAAAATGCTCACAGAGGGTATTGGGCAGCCTGTTGATTATTACATTTGGTGGAATATTTATTTGTTCACCCCTGCATTGGAAATGTGTGGACTCGTCAGAGAGCAGAGTGCTTTATAAAATAAGGTAAACATATTAAATGTCCCTCCCATCCGACTTCTGCTGGTGACCACTGAGGCCATCCAATAGCCTCAGCAGACACATGAGTGGCACATGACCTCTGCAGGAGCTGTGGGACATTCTTTTTTTTTACTTTTTACAATTGTTATAAAATCTTGGAAAACTACTTATTCAATATCATGTTTTTTTCTGGTAAATACTTATTTTATTATTGCTTAATAAAGAAAAAGTTCTGCTACTTGCTAATATACTTTGTTTAATGTCTCCACCATTTTTCAAGCTGTCTGCCTGCTGTCAGTGAATGGAAGAATGAATTGCCTGCATCTAGATGCAGGCAACCTGTACAGACCATATACATCTCACAGCAGTAACCAACCTAGATAATCCACTGTATAAGGGCTCATGCACACGACCGTATGTATTTTGCGGTCCGCAAAAAATCCGGATGACGTTCGTGTGCATTCTGTATTTTGGGGAACGGAACAGCTGGCCCCTATTAGAACAGCCCTGTCCTTGTCTGTAATGCGGACAATATTAGGACATGTTCTATTTTTTGGCGGGACGGAAATATGGACATATGGAAACAGAATGCACATGGAATAACTTCAGGTTTTTTTGCGGACACGTTGAAATGAATGGTTCCGCATATGGTCCGCAAAAAAGCGGAATGGACACGGAAAGAAAATTAGTGTGCATGAGCTCTAAGGCCCTGTTCACTCTGACATGTCTGTTCTTGGTGCAGTCACTGCTGTAAACCTCTGGCTGAATAAATGGATGCTTGGATTCTGAGCATCCGGCAACTGCTTTTTGGCATGGAATCCACGCAGAAATTGCGATGTTAAAAGCCGCTGTGTGAATGGGGCCTAAGGACTCCAGACTCTTTGTAACAAACTCACAGGACAGTAGAGAAAGTAGTGCTGTTCGTGTGTTGATTCCTCTGTTTTCTTTGGCTTCCAGGGTAGACTGCTCGGGTCGCCGTGTTGCCAGCTTGGATGTGGATGGCGTTATCAAAGTTTGGTCGATTGATGGCATCATGCAGACCAAGGCCTCAGCCATTTCTAAATCTGCCCTCCTGTCATTGGAGTGGGCAACCAAGAGGGACAGACTGGTAAGTTCTGGAAGTTAGTAGCCAGTTTGAGGTACCTCACTCAGGGCTCCAGATGGCGACCAAAATGGTCGCTAATGCGACTTAGAATTTACAAATGGCGACAAGACTTTTCAGTCTTGTCACCATTTGCGACTAGACCCGCCACCGCAGCTCTGCTGTTTAATACAGCGGCGGGCACAGGAGATGATAGTTCTCTGTCCCACCGCCGTTGTTCTTCTCAGCAGCGCAGTGGAGAAGTCTCTCCCTCCCCCTGTGCTGCTGCCGCCGCCGCCGCCAATAAGAAGAGAGACGGGAGGAGGAGGGGAGGGGCTGTGGCCACTGCGCCACCAATGAAGATAACTGACCTGTTAATACAAATATAGGAGGCGGGTGCCGGAATCAAATAGCCGGCACCCGACCTCTATGACAGGGAGCTGCGATCAGCGGCAGTTAACCCCTCAGGTGCGGTACCTGAGGGGTTAACTGCAGCGGATCGCAGCTCCCTGTCATAGAGGTCGGGTGCCGGCTATTTGATTCTGGCACCTGCCTCCTATATTTGTATTAACAGGTCAGTTATCTTCATTGGTGGCGCAGTGCGCCCTCAACACCCCAGTATAATAAACATTGGTGGCGCAGTGCGCCCCCCCTTCCCAACACCCCAGTATAATAAACATTGGTGGCGCAGTGCCAATGAGGGTTAAAAAAAATAAAATTAACTCCCCTCCTCTCCTCCAATTGATCGCGTAGCTGCCGGTCTCCTGTTCTTGCTTCAGGACCTGTCAAAGGACCTGTGGGGACGTCACTGAGCTCATCACATGGTCCATTACCATGGTGATGGATCATGTGATGAGCACAGTGATGTCACCACAGGTCCTTTGACAGGTCCCGAAGAAAGAACAGAAGACCGGCAGCTACACGATCAATTGGAGGAGGGGAGTTCATTTTTTTTCCCATTTTTTAACCCTCAATTGACCTTCTACTAAGCATTCTGTATTAAAGAATGCTATTATTTTCCCTTATAACCATGTTATAAGGGAAAATAACACAGTGAATAGACTTTTATCCTAGCAACCATGCGTGAAAATCGCACCGCATCTGCACTTGCTTGCGGATGCTTGCGATTTTCACGCAGCCCCATTAACTTCTATGGGGCCTGTGATGCGTGAAAAACGGACAACATAGAGCATGCTGCGATTTTCACGCAACGCACAAGTGATGCGTGAAAATCACCGCTCATGTGCACAGCCCCATAGAAGTGAATGGGTCTGGATTTAGTGCGGGTGCAATGAATTCACCTCACAAGGGTTCCAGCCCCTAAGGGGGCTAATAGTAAGTAAAAAAAAAAAAAAAAAAAAACACAAATACTAAGGCTATTTTCACACTTGCGGCAGTGTGATCCGGCAAGCAGTTCCGTAGTCGGAACTGCCTGCTGAATCCGCCGATCTGGATGTGACTGAAAGCATTTGTGAGACGCATCCGGATGCGGATCCATCTCACAAATGCATTGCAAGAACGAATCCATCTCTCCCCTTGTCTTGCGGACAGACGGATCCGGCACTAATACATTCCTATGGGGAAAAATGCCGGCATTCCGGCAAGTCTTCAGTTTTTTTCGCCGGAGATAAAACCATAGCATGCTGCGGTTTTATCTTTTGCCTGATCAGTCAAAATGACTGAATTGAAGACCTTCTGATGCATCCTGAACAGATTACTCTCCATTCAGAATGCATGGGGATATGTCTGATCAGTTCTTTTCCGGTATAGAGCCCCTAGGATGGAACTCAATGCCGGAAAAGAAAAACGCTAGTGTGAAAGTACCCTAAATTATTAAGTTTAAATCCCCCCCTTTCCCAATTTTACATATAAAATATATAAACAATAAATAAATAAACATATTACATAGCGCTGCGTCCAAAAAGTCCAAACTATTAAATTATGAAAAAATATCTCCTATGCGGTGAGCGCCGTAACAGAAATAAATAAATAAATAAATACCATGCGATTCGCCAATTTTTAGTCACCTTGTCACCCCAAAAAATAGGATAGGACTGTTCTATTATGGGCCGAACGTTTCATAAAATGCAAAATGCACGCAGCTTTTTTTGGTGTTTTTTTTTTTTTTGCGTGGTATTGAGTATCACAATACTTTTTTATGGTGACGAAAGCGAATAAAAATTTTGGTATCGAAACAACCCTACGCCGATCTGATCGGCGTAGCGTTGTCACGATACCAAAATTTTGAATTGGTTACGATTTGGCGACTAAAAATTTTATTCGGCTCCTAAATTTTTAAGTTCAGGAGCCGATGGCTACTAGGTATTTTTCTGGAGCACTGTCACTGCACATAAGATGGCTGTCTGTGCTCAATAGCACACTTTAATATGGATAGTTTGTGGCTTTGATATATATTGATCCTACATAGCCGCTTACTTTTTCTTTTCTCCCTGCTGTTGTGGGCATAGCTCCTGCTGGGGAGTGAAGTTGGCACTGTTCGTCTTTATGATACCGAAGCAAAGAAAAACTTATGTGAGATCGGGATCTCTGAAGATATGCCGAGGTGCGTGCTATCCCAAAGGACGTAGATTGAAGACGGGTAATCTTTCTGATACTGAAGATGTCTCTGCTTCTAGGATTCTCTCTTTGGCATGTAACCCCAGTGGGACTTCATTTGTCTGTTCAGCGGCGGCTCCTTCCTTAATCCCAGATCCAGCTGTACCTGGCATAGGAGACAATGGAAGCAATCAAGTGCCAGGACGTTTATTGCTGTGGGACACTAAAACCATGAAACAACAGGTAAAATGTTGTCTATGATGCTACATGGCATTCACTCCAAAGGGTTTATCCGCTTTTGTATACAATTTCAAATTTATACAAGTTAGACTGGACTCACTGTTCTGCTGGTGGAATCATTGGGGGTCATTTACTACAGACTGGCATTTCACATGCTGGAGAAATATCTAACCAAATTATTAACAGGTGCATGCCTCTTAATAAATTTGTAATTTATCTTCTTCTATGTGTGTGCCAGAAATGAAATCTACTCCGGCCAGTAGCTGGAGTTGATTTCTGATTCAGCGTGTGCCAGGTTTCTGGTGCACATGATAAATGAGCTGCAGGGGTTAAAAATATGTGGCTTTTCAAGAAAACTTGCATAGAGCTATAATGATGGAAATTATCGTGAGTTACATCCTGTATTATTCTCCAGAGCTGCACTCACTATTCTGCTTATGGAGTCACTGTGTGCATACATTACTTATCCTGTACTGATCCTCACTTATATCCTGTATTATACTCTAGAGCTGTACTCACCATTCTGCTGGTGAATTCACTGTGTACAGATTACATTACTTATCCTGTACTGATCCTGAGTTACATCCTGTATTATACTCCAGAGCTGCCCTCACTATTCTGCTGGTGAATTCACAGTGTACATTACATTACTTACGCTGTACTGATCCTGAGTTACATCCTGTATTATACTTCAGAGCTGCACTCACTATTCTGCTGGTGGAGTCACAGTGTACGTACATTACTTATCCTGTACTGATCCTGAGTTACATCATTTATTATACTCCAGAGCTGCACTCACGTTTCTGCTGGTGGAGGCACTGTGTACATACATTACTTATCCTGTACTGATCCTGAGTTACATCCTATATTATACTCCAGAGCTGCCCTCACTATTGTGCTGGTGGAGTCACTCTGTACATACATTACATTACTTATCCTAAGTTACATCCTGTATTATACTCCAGAGCTGTACCCACTATTCTGCTGGTTGTGATTGAAAATACTCAGCAAGCAGTTTAACGGAGCTCATATAAAGTAGGGGAAACTTGGTTAATCGTACACTAGACTGTTTATATGTTGGTATCTATTTATCAGGTTACATTTCTCCATTTTCTTCTTTACCAGCTGCAGTTCTCTTTACAACCTATGCCCATCGCTGTAAACTGCACATCCTTCAACCACAATGGGAATCTTCTGGTCACTGGAGCAGCGGATGGTGTCATCAGACTTTTTGGTAAATGGCACAATGAAGCCTAGTCTGTGTGTAATATATATTTAACCCTTTAATGCACCACAATGTAACTGTTCCGCTACCCTATGGATTGTTGTACATAGAGGTTCCATAACGTCAAGTTATGTCATGATGATCTCCATGGACACAGGAGCTGTGCCTCTCCAGCCAACATCACGAGCTCGGCTGTGGTTGACAGACAGACTTTTGTTGTAATGGTCGGGGTGGCATCTAAGGAGCTTGATAGAGGGATGGTGCTCCATCTATCTGTCCAATGGGCCCTGCAATGTTACGGTACTGTGGCAACCAGGACTGCTGTAGATGTGAACCCATTAGTCCATGCCTTTTATTTGATTGCCTGTCAGTGTAAGTTATTAGACAATAATGCTATAGAGCATTATGTATGCATTGAATTCATCACAGCTTCAGGTGCCCTAGTCGGACAAAATTAAGTGAAAAAATAAAAAATTCTCCCCAAAAATAAAGATATAAATAAATAACCCCCTTTTTTTGATGGAAAGAAACCATTGCAGGCTACATTCAGAAGACACTGAAGAAAAATGGCTGTTGGGGTCCATTGACACATCTGCAACGTTGTGGAACGGATCCGGACCCATTCATTTTCAATAGGGCCGCAAAAGATGCAGACGGCACACAGTGTGCTGTCTGCATCCGCACTTCCATTCCATATCCGTCCTTCCGTTCCACCAAAAAATAGAACATGTCATATTCTTGTCCGCACACCAAAATGTCCGAACTAAATGTCAATTTGACCCAGATAATAGTGGTTATTAAAAATACTCATTAAATGCTGGTTTTGTGTATATATAGATATAACAATAGATATATATAGATTCCTGTCTGCAGACACGGACAAGAAAAATCATTTCTATTTAAAGTGCCGGCCATGTGCGGTCCGCAATTTGCGGCCGGCAAAACACTTGCGGACATGTGAACGAACCCTTAAAATGGGTTAAACTGTCAGTCTTTCGCGCCCCCTTGAATTGTACGGGTGCTTTCGAGCTATTGAACACAGAAAAAATAGGACGTCCTAATTTTTAACAGTCAGTGTTTACGGTTTGGACACATTGGTGTAGTGTGAATACACCCATAGACTGTCATTGTTCTGAAAACGGCCATGTGACAGACATTATAAAAACCATGACACAGTCGTGTGAATAAGGCCTTATTGTTTTAAAGTAGTAAACAATAAAAAAAAGCATGGTACAATAAAGTTATTGTATTATTCTTACTGTGTGGAGTTATAACGAAAAAATTACAAGAACAGCTGAGTAAGAGTACATGCTAGGAGTTGTAGTTTCACAGCAGCTGGAGGCCGACGGGTGCCGATCCCAGCACTAGAATATGCCATAAATGTCAGATAAGTGCTGGTTCCACCTCTGGGACCCGATCCTATGTCCTGAAGGGGGCCACTCTATGGGAGTTTCAAAAATATAACTATTTTAGGAAGTCTCAAAGCAGTAACTGGAGAGGACTCTGCACATGCACAGTGTGCTCTCCTTCCCTTTGGTTGCCATGTTCTGGAAGTAGGATCGGGTCCCCTTTTTAAGAACATATGGTACAAACAAAAGCCCTTAAGTTAATATAAAAAAAAAACTAAAAAAAAAAAAAGGCCTCAGATTGCAGCTACACAAAAAATAGTGTTTTTATTTTATTACCAGAAAACGTAAATTTTTACCTCATGGTTAATAGTGGGAAAAAATGCTAAAACCTCTGTCAGAATTTTTTATTTGCCTTCCCACAATCCCAAAAGCAATTAAAAGCTAATACCCAGAAACGCAAAAAAAAATTATCAATAGAAAAATAAGGCCCAATATAAGCTGAACCTTAAGGTTAATTTTCCCTCCTTCACACTGAGCTCAAGCTAAGCCCTGCCCCTTTTCCTAAGCTCCACCCACCCCTCAACCAAAATAGAGGTGATTCAGAAGCAATGAGTCCTGTTTTCTCTGCCATATTCCCACAAGTCTTTGTTTTGGGAGCTTTGTCTTAGCTTTCTGTAGTGTCTGTTTTCCCCTCACCCACGACAGCGCCACAAGAGAGAGGCTCGGCCCCCACAGGCAGGAAAACTGAAGTACAAAAAGGCGGGAGGCTCTCCTCCCACCTCAGTATGGTTTATTGTCTCTGGAGGGAAGCCTGTAGTTCTCTAGGTGGCTTCTCCCTTGGGTGCCTCAGTTACCTGCGATCCCTTTCTGTAGATGGTGGCATTATTTATGCACTGATGGGTGTGCAGAGGCGCGATAGCCGGAGTGGAGCGCTATGGGGCTTGCCTGCTTGGTGGCGTGGTTGCGCACCTTAGTTACGATGCCCAGGGGAGGAGCGGTAGCTTCCGGAAGCCTGAGTGGCTTAACAGGAAGCGGAAGACGTCAGGAAGGGAGGCCTGGAACGCAAGCGCCGGATGTGCGGGCGCTCTGTAATGACGTCAGGGGAGGCGCTTAAAAGGTGCGTAACCCGAATATAGCTGCCGACGGGTCATATGGGAATCGGAGGAAGTTGTCAGCCCTCCTGGTATAAGGAATATCTCCTGGCAGTGGAGTATTGCAGCCTGTGGCAAGCTACTATGGAGGAAGATAAGGATATATCTAAAAAGAAGAATAAGGAATGTGCCCTATGCAGATACCCTTTACCTTCTGAATATATGAAGAAGTTGTGTCAGGGTTGCATTGATAAAACAGTAGCGGAGGAATCGCTGTCCTTTTATAAGAACCTTCAGACCTTAGTCAGGTCTAAGGTTAGCTCTTCCTTGAAAAAGTCCAGGGGTCAGAAGGAGCAAAGAGCTAAGCAAGTTCAGCAGATAGATTTGGGAGACTCCTCTGATTCAGAACAGGAGCAGGATCCAGGTTCTGACAGATCATCTTATTCTTCTGATGAAGAGGAGAAAGAGATTGGAAGGCCCTTCTTTCCAGTAGAAGATGTAGATAAAAAAGCTGATGGGTTTTTGAAGGGTGCTTGGGAGGCGGCAACATCCTCTTTCAGGCCTTCTATCGCATCCACTTCCTTGATTCCGTTCCTTGATTGTTTGGTTCTCTGTACTAGAAGATCAAGTAAAAAACAAATGCCCTAGGGAAGAAATTCTAGCAGGATTCCCTACCAATAAAAAAGCGGCAGATTTTTTTAGCAGACGCCTCAGCAGAAGATCTAGCAGCCAGTCTAATGGAATCTTCACTCGCTAACTCTGCCCATAGGGAATTGTGGCTTATAGGTTGGAGTGGGGATTTGCTGTCTAAGAAGAGGCTGTGTGCTGTCCCTTGTGAGGGAGAGTTTCTGTTCGGTTCTGCCTTAGACGAGCTGTTAGAAAAGGCAGCAGCTAAGAAAAAGAAATTTCCTATCCAAACCTTTTCTGCTAGGAGTAGATCTGATCGTTCCTTTCGAGGTAATAAAGGAGACAAAAAAACAGAATTTAAATACAGATCACAAAGGAGAAGCGGAAGAGGTTTTTAATTCAGCCAGTCCTTTACTGATAAGAAAAAATCAGGGGACCAACAATGAAGCCAGGTTGCCTGTAGGAGGAACACTAGTAAAGTTTCTTCCTGCATGGCAGCAAATTTCCAACAGCTCCTGGATCTTAGACACAATAGGTCTAGGTTTAAAGCTAGAGTTTCATTCCCCTCCTCCAGTAAGGTTTATAGTCACAAAGTCTGGGGGGGAAAGGACAGATCCTATAGAACTAGAAGTACTACGGTTTTTACTCTCCTCTCTTTCTAGTAAAAAAAACTAGACTGTACCTTCAGAATGATTATAAATTTATGAAAGCTTAAATGGGTTCTTGGTCATAAAAAAATGGAGACCATAAAATCAGCAATAAATTTACTATATCCCAATTGCTTCATGGCAATCCTGGACTTAAGACCCCTATTTTCATGTCCCTATTCATCAGGACTATCAGAAGTTCCTTCGGGTAGCAGTAGAACTAGGGGGAGTTATCAGACATCTGCAATTTCAGGCCCTTCCCTTTGGACTGTCAATAGCGCCAAGGGTGTTCACAAAGATAATCTCTGAAATGGCAGCTCATATCAGGGAAAAGGATATTCTTTTGATCCCTTATCTAGACGACCTTTTGATAGTTGGAGAATCTGGGGAGGCCTGCAGGAAAGCGGTACAGGAGGTGTTGCAGATTCTGGAAGAAATGGGATGGATCCTGAACAGAGAGAAATTGAGACCAGAGCCATCACAAGATCAGCTTTTTCTAGGATTGCGGTTGGATTCAAGGATACAGAAGTGTTTCCTGACGGAAGAGAAGATCTGGAAATTAAGAGAAAAGATACAAGATCTAGCCCAGTACCCAAGAGAAACCTTAAGAAAAGGTATGTCGATTCTGGGGAGTCTGACTTCATGTATCCCAGCTGTTGTATGGGCCCAGTTCCATTCCAGAGGGCTACAGTGGGACCTGTTGACTGCCTGGGAAGGGGGCAAGAAACCCTAAGAATCTTGTTTAATTATACCAGACCAGACCATAGAGGAATTAAGGTGGTGGTTGATAAGAGACAATTTAACCCAAGGGGGGGCCTTGGATAAAAAAGAATCTTTTTATGCTTGACTACAGATTCAAGCCCTTGGGGTTGGGGGGCCCAAATTCTACAGCGCTCTATCCAGGGCTTACGGCAAGATGGTCAGAAGTCAGCTTCATCAAATATGAAGGAACTTATGGCAGTAAAATTCGCTATGTTAGAGATTCTTCCGTTATTATCTAACAGACATCTTAGAATCATGTCGGACTATAGCACTGTAGTTTCCTATTTAAATAAACAAGGGGGTACCAGGAGCAAGGCCTTAATGGTAATGACAAGTGAAATCCTTCAGTTGGCTGAAAAAAAATTGTAGTTCCATCTCTACAGTTCACATTAAGGGCACAGATAATATTTAGGTGGATTTTTTAAGTCGTCATGTTATCTCCCAAGGGGAATGGAGTCTAAACCAGAAAAAATTTTATGGGATTTTTGACCTTTTGGGGGTTCCATCAGTAGACCTGTTTGCTACTAGTCAGAATAGGAAAGTAAAGAATTTCTTTTCTCTGTCTCCAGAGGGATCCCCCTGTGGTCTAGATGCCTTCCTGCACATTTGAAATTTTCTCCTGGGTTATGCCTTCTTTCCCTTTCCCTTGATTCCCAGAGTCTTGCAGATGATAAGGGAAGATTGTGCTCGGGTGATTTTAATAGCTCCCTTTTGACCCAGAAGAACGTGGTTTACTTGGCTAAGAAAGATGTCGGTATTGGACCCGTGGGTCCTTCCAGAGATCTACGACCTTCTGCCTCAAGGACCAATTTTCCATCCACAGATAAGGAGCCTCCATCTGACGGCATGGAATTTGACAGGTTTCTGCTAGCCAAGAAGGGTTTCTCGTCCAACTTAGTAAATACCCTCTTGAAATATAGAAAAAGAGTAACAAATTCTATTTATGCTCAAATTTTGAAGAAATTTTTGAGTTTTGCCGATATTAATTTTAGGGACATCCCTTTCCATTTTCTGTTTTTCCAGGTGTTAGAATTCCTTTAGAAGGAGTTGCAGTTAGGGTTATCTCCCAGCACCTTAAAAGTTCAAGTTTCGGCTCTCTCGGCCTTGTTGAATGAAAACTTGTTATCAGATCTGTGGATATCAGAATTTTTCAGATCCGTCTCTTGTTCTTCTCTTAAAGAGGACCTTTCACCAGGATACATGTATTGAAATAGTTATATTACCTTACAGTGCGGCCCCCAGTGATGCCTTTCCACATTTTTTATTTTTTTTCAAAGGACCCCCCCCCCCTTTCGTCCGCTGTGATCCCCATTTGTTTTGGCGCCTCATATGCTTATGAGGCGATTCGGTTCAACTAGGCGGGGACTTGAATTTGTCCTGGGCGCGGTTATCTTCTCCCTGGCAGCCAAGCGCATCCAATCAGAGCGCCCTGCTCTTAGCCAAGGAGAATGAGCTCAAGTTCTCGCGAGATTCACGAGAACTTGAGCTTTTACACATCCCGAGCCTTGCGCCATCTTGTGGTCCGTGGCGGAGAGCATCACAGCGGCATAGGCAGCAGCATCCTGTGGGTAAGTATGAAAAACAACCCTAGAAAACGAGCAAGTTGTTCAACCTTTTACTAATACTCCCCCTAGGCAAACGAGCATGATGTTAGTTTTACAAATTTACCTCCCACCACCCCCTAAGGGACTCCAAGATGGCGCACGGCTCGGGATGTGTAAAAGCTCAAGTTCTCGCGAATCTCGCGAGAACTTGAGCTCCTTCTCCTTGGCTAAGAGTGGGGCGCTCTGATTTGGATGCGCTCGGCTGCCAGGGAAAAGATAACCGCGCCCCCAGGACAATTTCAAGTCCCTGTCTAGCTGAACTGAATCGCCTCATTAGCATATGAGGTGCCAAAACAAACAGGGACCACAGCGGACGAAAGGGGGGGTCCTTTGAAAAAAATAAAAAGTGGAAAGACATCACTGGGGGCCGCACTGTAAGGTAATATAACTATTTCAATACATGTATCCTGGTGAAAGGTCCTCTTTAATCTTGCACCCAAGATAGCGCCTTGGGATTTAAATTTGGTCCTAAACACCTTAATAAGACATCCCTTTGAGCCTATTGAGGAGGTTTCCTTAAAGCATGTATCCTTTAAGCTATGTCTTTTAGTAGCTGTGACTTCGGCCCATAGGATTAGTGAACTTCACAGTATTTCCATCAATCCTCCCTATACCACCATACTAAAAGTTAGGGTGATCATTCAACCTGATCCAGCCTTCCTCCCTAAGGTGGCTTCCAAGTTTCACAGGTCTCAAGTGATTGTACTCCCAACCTTCTATCAGTCACCATCTACTGAAGAAGAAAAAGCTTATCATTGCCTCGACGTTAGAAGGTGTTTTAGTCCTGGACAAATACTGAGTTAAAGACTTGAGGAAGTCTTCCTCGTTGTTTGTTGTTTTTCAGGGGAGAAGAAAAGGTCATGCAGCATCGAAGAATACCTTGGCCAGATGGATTACTTCAGCAATATCATTGGCTTACTCTTCCTCAGGGAAGTCTCCTCCAGAATGCCTTAGAGCTCACTCTACTAGGGCTATGTCCACTTCTTCGGCTGAGAGGGCTGCTGTATCTATAGAGGATATCTGTAAGGCGGCTGTCTGGTCTTCTCCGACCACCTTCTTTAAACATTACCATCTACAGTTAGACTCTTCTTCGGCTCTAACCTTTGCTACTAAGGTGCTTTCGACTGTCAACCCACCCTAATGGTTCCTTGGTTCTCACTCTCGTGGTGCTGTCGTGAGTGAGGGGAAAAATGAAGATTACTCTTAGCAGTAATTGGATTTTCCTGAACCCACAACAGCACCCTTATTTCCCTTCCCTATTTTTTGGTGATTGGTGTACGTGTGTGTGTGTAGCAAAAAAAAAAAAAAAAACATTTTTGAGGACATGAGTTGGCTGTAATAATTACGGGCGGAGTTCCTCATCTTTGGAAAGATATACTGAGGTGGGAGGAGAGCCTCCGCCTTTTTGTACTTCAGATTTCCTGTCTGTGGGGGGCGGAGCCTCTCTCTCGTGGTGCTGTCGTGGGTTCAGGAAAATCCAATTACCGGTAAGAGTAATCTTCATTTTCCTCCTTCATTTACAGATGTAGAGTCCCTTTAAGTAATATTGCCTTTGTGAGCTGGATATACGGTAACAGTCTCCTCGTTCCCTAGATATGCAGCAACACCAGTGTGCCATGAGCTGGGAGGCACACAAGGGAGAGGTGTATTCTGTAGATTTCAGCTACGATGAGAATGCCGTTTACAGTATCGGAGAGGACGGGAAGGTGAGCAGGAACTTATAAAACCATGTCAGTGTAAGAGGGTGTAGTCTGATCCTGCAGTCCTATTGCCAGCAATATGTCCTATGTATGACTGCAGGACCAGACGACACAGGGTTTAGGCTGCATTCACACAACCACAAACCGCAAATTCTCCAAACAAGGGCACCAGCCGTGTGCACTCTGCATCGCAGTGCGGACCTATTGACATCAATGGGTCCGCGATCTGCAAGATGCGGCCAGAGATAGGACATCACCTATCTTTTGTTGTGTGGAGTCATGGACCCAGAAGATCAGATGCTGAGAATAGGCCACTGTTTAGTCAGGCACGCGGTATTGCAGGTGCCTCTCATCCAATAACAATGCAGACTGACTTTACAGTGTGGATGTCATTAGTTAATTGGAGCCTGCTATGGCTCATACAGTCATGCGGTACTCGAACGCAGCACAGCCACGTCTCAAGACGGCATGGCTGCGCTGTGTGATTGTAACCCATGCTTCACTTGTGTCAGCATTTGTTGCAGAAAACGGCTTGTTCACCTCCTAATAGTCCAATAAATAGACCCAAAATGAGTATGCATGTACTGGTGATCCAGGCTGTTGAGGGTATTAAAGTGTCTGACCCACAGCGCGTCCAGGTCAGGATGCCATTATACACCCAGATACTAAGTACAGCATGTATCATCTGTGAACAGCAGCTTACTCACAGTTTCCAGGCGCCAACGAGCCAGTTAATGATTAGTTTTTGTTTTCAGTTTATTCAGTGGAACATTCACAAGAGTGGTCAGAAGGTCTCTGAATATTCCCTGCCATCTGATGCCACGGGCCCCTTCATGCTTTCTGGCTACAGTGGGTACAAGCAGGTGCAGTTCCCTCGTGGACGACTTTTTGCCTTTGACTCAGAAGGCAACTACATGCTGACGTGTTCCAGTAATGGCGGAGTCATTTATAAGGTAACATTCACTGGTTTTGATTAGCTTCTTACCTTCAGTGATAATTATGGATTTCTTTATGGAAGCTTTATAAATCATAAGACGGGGATGCAGCAGAGCCGGTTTTGTTATTTAGCAGTTTGTTTGTTTTTTTTTTTGTTTTTTTTTTACAGTAAAGGCCGCTTTACATGGTCCAACTGCATAGGCAATTATCAGGAACTAACTGTGTGTTGCCTGCTCGTCAGAGCTCCATTTCGAGTCGTTATCCCTGTAAAAGAAAGAACTCATCCCTATAGAGAATCTAGGCAGCAGATCCCCTGTTGTTTTTGGGTGTCACACCTACGTTGGTTTCACCCGGTGAATGGCGACCGATAATGAGAAAAAAAAAACTCTCAGGCTATGAGCTGAGCGCTGCGATTGGTCAGCGCTACAGCATAGGAGAAAGAGATGCCGGCAGGATCCCCTGGGTGGAGCCTCAGTATGAACATACCGGAGGCTATAACCGGAGAATGGAGCGGCGCCCGGGGATAACAGTAAGTGCAGGGGGATCCCTGGGCGCCGCTCTACACGTCTGTATAGTTAGTTTAGAGGTTTTATTCTGGTGAAAGGTCCTCTTTAAAGAGGACCTGTTACCTCTTCTGATATGTAACTACTTGCATTCCCCATGTAATAACAATTCTGTAGCATCTATTCTTATGGCTCTATGTTGTGCCATTCCTTATTTCTACTAGATGTTTATGAATGAATTGTCAGCAGCTTGCAGTAAAGGTACAGATGAGTGTTACCAGTTGGGGGTGTGTCCCGACAGTCTGACACCAGCAGCACTGATTGGACAGAGTCAGACACACTCTGTACTTATAACACCCAGCAGTACCTTAACTGCAGACTGTTGGCAATTTAGTTGTATATTTCTAGCAGGAATAATACATAGTCATTTTAGATGCTCCAGAATTGTTATTACAAGGGGGATGCAAGTAGTTACTAATACAGACATGTCAGGAGAGGTGACAGGTCCTCTTTAAAGGGTTTGCCTGAGTTAAATAAAAACCCTGGCAGCCGTGCAAATATGTTAAAATAACGAAAGAAGCCCCTGCCGCTTCCAGCTATGCTCTCTGGTCCTCTCTGCCACTGCAGTCATCTTCCTGGCTGCAGTGGTGACATGTCATCCTGGGCCATGAAGGCGGGAGCGTGGGAGACCACACCCCATCCCTGTAGGTCAAGCATCTTCCTAGCTAAGCTATGCTCCTTTTTACACAAGTCAAAGAAAGGGTCTAGAAGTCTGAGGGTCCGTTCACGCGTCCGCATCCGATCCGCCATATTGCGGAACAGGTGCGGACCCATTTATTTTCAATGGGGCCGGAATGTGCTGTCTGCATCCGCATTAGCGGATCCGCACTTCCGTTCCGCAAAAAAATAGAACATGTTCTATTCTTGTCCGCAATTGCGGGCAAGAAAAGGCATTTTCTATGAGAGTGCCGGCGATGTGCGGTCCGCAAAATGCGGAACACACATTGCAGGTGTCAGTGTTTTGCGGATCCGTAAAACACATACGGACGTGTGATTGGACCCTTAATCAGTGTGGTACACAGTATGTAGACTAGTTGTTTGGTTCCAGACTTCTGGCACACTGTAATTACTACATTTTCCCCCATTGTGTTCCTAGCAGAGTTGGATCAGTCATCCTTTTTTTTTTTTTCTAAAAGTTGAAATCCTGGATTTTCTTTACCTGTAGTCCTATGAAAACCACAGATAACACTGTAAAATCGCTAAATTACAAGTGCCTACACTACACCGTCACAGTATGACATTTAGCTGCTTCTTTTGCAATCTGTGATGATTCACCAAGGTGAAAACTTTACGCTGGGGGCAGATTGGGATCTGAGATGTAGCAGAGCTGAATGTTATTCTTTTTGGTGCATTGTGCTAATGCTCTGCTTTTGTCCTTTCTTGTTATCTCATCTGCAGCTAAACAGTGATGGCAGTACATTAGAGAACTGTCTTTCTCTCGGCGGACATCGGGCCCCTGTGGTCACTGTGGACTGGAGCACAGCGGTAGAATGTGGCACCTGCTTAACGGCCTCAATGGATGGAAAAATCCGTCTGACCACCCTGCTGGCCCAGAAGTCATAACCTGGCATCTCAGATGTGAAGGGGGGTTCTGGTGTCAAGCATCTTCATCTTATGTCATATGACATGTTCTGCAGCTTTCTGTTATACCTTGTGTTTCAATTCCTCTCCATTTTTAAGATTTCTGCTTGCTGTCAGTGAGTGATATTCTGTGCTACATTTTACCTGCACTGATACATTGTAACAAACTGCCAGGACAGTTGTCAGGAGAAACTGGATTGTCTAGACAGGATACGGTTGTAAAAAGGAAAATCTCAGCTGTGAAAATGACTAGATCTGTAGTCTCTGGATGTAAATGAAAAGGTTCCTATTTACTGACAGCAATCGGAGAGCGTGAAAACGGTGCAGAATCAAAGCGCAAAGTGAATTAGAAAGCTGCAAAACATATTCTACAAATCCCCTACTTGTAAAAAAGCCTGCTATTGATTTCTTAGTGTAAGGCTACATGCACACGAACGTTTTGTTTCCGTGTCCGTTCTGTTTTTTTTTTTGCGGATAGGATGCGGACCCGTTTATTTCAATGGGTCCGCAAAAAATACTGTCCGCATCAGTATGTCTGTCCTGCAGCCCTGCAAAAAAAATAGAACACGTCCTATTCTTGTCCGTTTTAGGCATTGTTACGATGGATGCGCAAAAAAACAAAAAAAAAAAACGGATGGCATACAGATGTCATCCAGTTTTTTGCGGATCGCAAAACACATACGGTCATGTGCATGTAGCCTTATCGCGATCTTGGAAAGCTGGGTGACAACCACTATGGCTGTCGCTGTACTGTTCCGCTTGAGTCCTGAACAGTATAACGTCCAGCGATATGGGAATGGGGGATATATCGCTGCAGGGTTACTAATCATGGCATAGGGAAAGCTGGGTGACAACCCCTGTGGGGTCTGTAATGGTGGACGTATTGGTCGTCACCCAGGAACTGGTATTGCTAAGAAATGGCTCGACTAGAATTTTCAGCTACTTGACAGATGAAAATGAATCGAGGACTTTTTTGCCGGGACCAAGCATACGTATGTAGCAGCCGCCCTAATGCCCTTCAGTGACTCTTCTCAGGTTGGAGCAGACGCCCTTGTGCCCACCGCAGCCACCGACCAATATTCAGCACTGACTGCAATTTCAGTATTATTGTTGTATTACTCCAATAAAACCATATCTAGTGTTCCCCTTCCCTGCTGTGGGGTAAGGTTAGTCCTGAATTCAGCGTCTTATTGAAAATTCTTGTAATTTAGCTTTAGGCCTTGTTCACATGTCCGTGTTTCATTGGTGAAGAATCTGTGTTTGGTCCGTGTGTCATCTGTATTCCACCGACACTGCTCATCTGAAAATCAATTTCCAGAGCATCTCCTACCAATGATCCGTGAAACACTGACAGAACACGGATGCCGTCCATGTTGTGTCAGTGGTTTTTCACGGACCCATAGACTTCAGTCTGGTCTGCATTACGGCTAGTAGTGCATGTCGCCGTGATTTACACTGACCCACAGTCCACTGAAGCATGAAAATCAATGGGTACGTGTTCTGTGCGTGAAAATGTGGATGTGAATGAGGTCTTTTAGCAGAGAAATCTGTACAGATCAGATCCAGCAGAATGGCTTCTTGGTCTTTGATGCAGGGTGGAGGGGGACTGGGCACCAGAGAGGTGATATCAGCTTGTGTGCCCATGAAGAACCTATGTGAATAGGTGGAGAATCGTTAATGCTGTAGTCTCCCACCGTGCCTGGATGTGCTGCTGAGCGGAGGAAAGATACTGACGGGGGGCACAAGCTGATCTAGAGATCAGATGATCGCTGCAGGTCTGGTTCACTTGGCAGACATTATATTTTTCCAGGGGAAGTCCTAGCCGGTCGGGTACATACCCTGCGGCCATTCAGTTGGCAGAGTGAATACCACTGTAATATACAGAGGAAGTCCCACATTCTGTGGTGTGGATTTGATACCCCCATCATCAAGACAAACCCTGTCCATATGCCCTATTGGCACAATTAGACAACATAAGAAGAATATTGTTCATGCCCTCTAGTAGGAAATATGGACAGGATTTTGTCTTGATGATGGGGGTACGTAGTGTGAGCCACAGATGGGAAGCACAGTGGTACCAATGGGAGATATACTGGGGGGATTATCCAAATAAAGGAAAACTGGCTTAGTTGCCTATAGCAACCAATCAGATTCCACTTTTTAGAGCTCCTTTGGAAAATGAAAGGTGGAATCTGATTGGTTGCTATGGGCAACTAAGCCAGTTCTACTTTACACCAGCATGATAAATTTCCCCAACTGTCTCCTGTGTGGTTTTCAGTTTTCCTGCCATTGGCAGAATTATGCCCAGCTCTTCTCTCCAGCCACAAAAACATACGGTAGATGGCACTCTGGGTAAATTGTGTGCCAGCTGTTTTGCATTGACACTGAATTTACAACTTGACTATGATGCTGGGACATGCCAACACTGAAGAATACATCATGTGAAAACCAATGCATCAGCATGAAAAAGCTTCTGATACCGTAGTCACCATGCACCCCAAGCTAACCCCTACACTCGCACAATTGTAAGGTATAGTGTAGAAGCCATAATAAAGCCCTTCTATGCCTTTTCAGTTGCAGCAGCGCCACCTAGTGTCGAACAAACTATAGAAATTATAGTGGCTCCATATCAGTCTCTTCTACAGCAACAGCGATACCTGCTGCATACAACAGACCGTAGCGGTGATGTCAAACTTTTCTTCCAGCAGCGCCACCTGCTGTTTGTTAACGGATAAGACTATGGCTGTAGTAACTACAATACATACATTACAGGTTCCGTTTCCTCTTGCAGCAGCGCCACCTAGTGCCCAAACAAATTAACTGCGGCTGTATGCCCGCCCTCGTGTTTATCGCGTGCAGCATTTTGGGAAATGTAGTTTTTGTGAAAAAGAGGAAGTTATCCTAGACGGGTAAGAATGTGCGGCTCGAGTCTTGAGATTACTGTCCATGCACTGAGTGTACGGAGAAACGAATTGTTAGTCTATAAAACGGGGCTGTGGCAGTGAAGGAGTTAATTGACTTCTTGTCTTCTGGGGGAACTGTGGCTGTGACGTAGCGCGGCAGCTGTGATAAAGACACTGGTTGTAATGGAGTAACTGGTGGGGTCACTGAGGCTATGGTGGGGACACTTGTGGTGGGTTCACTGTGGCTGTGGTGGGGTCACTGAGGCTATGGTGTGGACACTTGTGGGGTCACTGAGGTTATAGTGCGGACACTTGTGGTGGGTAACTGAGGTAATGCTGGGGTCACTGAGGCTATGGTGGGGACACTTGTGGTGGGGTCACTGAGGTTATGGTGTGGACACTTGTGGGGTCATTGAGGTTATGGTGTGGACACTTGTGGGGTCACTGAGGTTATGGTGTGGACACTTGTGGGGTCATTGAGGTTATGGTGTGGACACTTGTGGGGTCACTGAGGCTATGGTGTGGACACTTGTGGTGGGGTAATAGTGGGGTCACTGAGGCTATGGTGTGGACACTTGTGATGTAATTGAGGTTATGGTGTGGACACTTGTGGGGTCACTGAGGTTATGGTGTGGACACTTGTGGTGGGGTCACCAAAGTTATAATGGGGTCACTGAGGCTATGGTGGGGACACTTGTGGTGGGGTCCCTGAGGTTATGGTGTGGACACTTGTGGGGTCACTGAGGTTATGGTGTGGACACTTGTGGTGGGGTCACCAAAGTTATAATGGGGTCACTGAGGCCACCGTTGCCAACCAGAATTTATCTTTTTTCTGGGCAATTCCAAAATCACGGACAGCCAACATTTTTTATGGAAAAATGTTGAAAATCGTAATGAATGCTAAAAATTATAAGTAATACTTGTCTATAGCTTAATATACTGATAAGATCCCACCACCAGCATTTACAATGAGCTGCAAAATGACGATAATTGCCACCAAAATACTCTAGTCAAATATCACCAGCCTCAAAAATAAATTGCAGATCTGTTTTGCAGCCCATAGACTTCTATCATGACGGAATGAAAAACGGAATGCCTCCGTTATGCATTCCGTCATAGAATTGTGTTATGGTCCGTGGTAACGGAATCCCTAACGCAATTCACCTTTTACCACCAAACGAAGTGTTAACAAATTTCAAAATATGAACTTCGCTCATCTCTAGTGGGGACGCTTGTGGTGGGGTCCCTAAGGTTATAGCACAAAAATGATTTGAATATAGAAATTTATAAAAATCCAAATTGCATGAAATAATATACAGAGAAATATTGTAAATGCAATAATACAAATCTATACCTCACATCAAAAAGAGGGGCATTTAACCCCTTGATGACCAGCCTGTTTTGGACCTTAAATGATATGTACACCTTTGGGGACGATTTTTTTAAATTATTGCATTGTACTTATTTTGAGCTACAAATAATTTTTTCATTTGGTCTTTATTAAAATTATGGAACCCTTTTTTATGTACAGAGCTGACATGCTCTAGTACAGGCATGGCCAACCTGCGGCTCTCCAGCTGTTGTAAAACTACAACTCCCACCATGCCCTGCTGTAGGCTGATAGCTGTAGACTGTCCGGGCATGATGGGAGTTGTAGTTTTGCAACATCTGGAGAGCCTCAGGTTGGCCATCCCTGTTGTAGCTCCCTGTGGATTTTCTGTCTTTTCCGTCATTTGGATTGCTGATGGGCTCCTTATCTCTGCTCTCTGATCTTATAAACCCTCATCGAAGCTCAATCTTTATCTTACTGATAAGAATGTGCTGTAAATAAGTGTTTAGGACTTTTTAGAAATTTTGAGATTAGGGTGATTAGAGGCACAAAGTGAAAGTACCAGTCACACAGTTAGAAAAACAGTTAACCCTTCGTGACAGAACAGCTCAATATTTTTAATAAAGGCCAATTGAAAATAGGATTTTTAGCCAAAAATGAGTAAAATGCAATCATAAAAAAATTGCCTCAAAGCCTTTAATGACCAAGCAATTTTTTTTTTCATCGTCGACTTCCAAGAGCTATAACTTTTATTTCTCCGTCGATGTAGCCATATGAGGGCTTGTTTTTTGCAGGACAAGTTGCAGTTTTTAATGGTGCCCGTTTGTGGTACACATAACTTACTGATTAACTTTTATTAACTTTCTGGGAGATGGGAAAAAACAACTCCTGCCAGTCCGTGCCATTAGAGCAGGAGTGCGGCTCTCATGGGAGAGAAAAGACCCAATTCTCTGCTGCATTGAAGACCCATGCGGCACTTAAACTGGGAAGCCATAAAAAGGCGATGACCCAGCCTAAGGCCTCTTAGTGACTGCCATATAAAGACCTATTGGTGGTCACTAAGGGGTTAAGGAGCAAAGAGGGACAGAGAGGGACTTGGGTCAAAAGTAGAGACAATCCCTCCAAAAGAGGAACACTTCGTAGGTCTGGTTATAATGGGGACACAAGTTGTGGGTCGCTGAGGTTATGATGGGGACATCTGTGGTGGGGTCACTGAGGTTATGATGGGGGAACTAGTTGTGCAGGGATCACTGAGGTTATGATGGGGTACTGTGATTATGATGGATGGGCTGCTTGTGGTGGGGTCACTGAGGTTATGATGGGGACACTGGTTGTGATGGGGCCACTGAGGTTATGATGGGGACACTGGTTGTGATGGGGCCACTGAGGTTATGATGGGGACACTGGTTGAGATGAGGCCACTGAGGTTATGATGGGGACACTGGTTGTGATGGGGGCCACTGAGGTTATGATGGGGACACTGGTTGAGATGGGGCCACTGAGGTTATGATGGGGACACTGGTTGTGATGGGGGCCACCGAGGTTATGATGGGGACACTGGTTGTGATGGGGCCGCTGAGGATATGATTGAGACACTGGTAACTTGTGATGGGGCCACTGAGGATATGATTGGGACACTGGTATTTGCATGTAGCCGTACAGTGGGCCTCCTGAATCAGTATTACTGGTGGGCCCGTCAGTGTCATTCTGGGTGATTATTATGTTTGAGGATGGGGCTTGTACATTACATTTCTTTCAGTCTTGTAATGTTTTGATGATGTTCTAGTGTAATGGACGACACGGAGTCTAAAATTAAAAAGCGTGTCCTCCCGTCCTGGATGATCAATGATAACTCCCATCCGAAGAAGCGGTGTACCACAGAGGCAAAGGGGAGGAAGAAGACACAAGGGTGAGACATGAGCCGCCAATGTCTGTTATGTCTTAGAGGGGCTAGCTATGGAGGAGGAGGTGGTAGTGGGTCTGTCCTCCTGGAATGTGGCAAACCAGTGCTCCATGGGACAGAAAAATGATAGCTTAGTAAATAATGATGTTTTTAGAGAAGTTGCAGCCGCTGCAGATTTCTCACAATAGTAAATGTCATTTTTTATTTTATTCATGTTTTTTTCTGTTTCCATTTGTCCAGTTCGTCCCGGAATAGAACTGTGTACTGTATGAACGAGAAGGAGCTGGTGGAGTGCGCACTGGAGATACTGAACCAGGTAACCCTGAGAATTTGTGTACATCAGTGCTTTCAAGCTGGTAGGATACTACAACTCCCAGCATACACTGTCAGTGGACATCTTATACAACTTATCTCCTTCTACTCCAATATTGTTCCTGCTGTGCTGCTCCTATTGCCCTCTAATACTGCAGCTGCTGTGCCTCTTTTGTACTGTACCCTCTGTGTCCCCTTATATTGTGTCTTCTGTACCCCGCTATATTTTACCTCATGCTGAGAGTTGTACTTTCTTTGCACCTTGAGATCTTTTCCTAGAGGTCCTATTCATAGTAGCCAGACGTGCTTTTGCATACTAATGATGATCATGAGGTTAGATTTTTGTTTTCTTCATCTACCCTTGTATCATTTTTTTTACATTCCTTGCCCGAGCCCACTAGTCTCATCTCCCTTGCAGCACTGGTGCTTGCTGCGGTGTTCAGGGGTACTGACTACCCTAGAAGTGACAGCCCACTCAAATCAGCAGTCTGTCACTGAGATTGGGCTGTCCTCCACAAGGCTGCATAGTAAAGTTGACAGGTTTCCTTTAACTGTGGCCTGTCTGACCCAGGAAGAAGTTCAGCGGCATCCAAGAGAATTAGGTAATGACCCTTATTTCTGATATTTAAGGACCCTATATTGACAGGGAATGTTCCACAGGATTAGCGCTTAGCGAATGTGGTGCCAATATTCAAAAAGGGTCCAGAAACAGAGCTCAGAAATTATAGGCTGGTAAAACTCTCTGCCTGAGGAGGTGGTGATGGTGAACTCACTAAAAGAGTGCCCTGGTGTCGGGGGGGAAGCAAGCAATGGCAGGCGGTGACAGGGACGAGCCTCCCTAGCATAGCGGGTGACGCTAGGGAGGCTCGTCCCCGCCTGTCATTGGCTGCTCTCCCGACACCGGATGTTTTCATCTACTCACGGGGAGAAGCGCCGGTGTGGGGACCAGGGAGCGGGGTAAGTATATTCACTGTGAGGAGCCCGGCATATGGGGGACATTTTTATAGTATTGGAGAGCCCCTTTAAGTTCCCAATCCACCGCTGGTAATGGAGGAGAGAGGTTATCTGCAGCATTGGTGAGATTTAACATTTTATCCTCTATTTTAGGGTAAAGTACATAGAGACATCGAGGAGAAAAACAAAAGTGAACTACAAGAAGATAAAGAGGACTCCTCCCTCGATACAGACATTGATAAGAAGCCGGTGATACCCCCCACATCCGACAAGCCACAAACTATTCCGCTGTCGTCTGATGAGCTGAAGAACGACTCAGATGACGACCCCTTAAAATACGTCAGGGAGATTTTTTTTTGCTGAAGATCTGTGACAAAGGTTTTTTCTGTTTATGTATTTTATCGTTAGATCATGATGTTCAACTTTCTAATAGACTTCAAGATCTATACTTCCTGGCAATGAATGGAAATATATCTGTTTACACCCAGAGACAGAAGGCCAGTTCAGACCTAATGCATCTTACAACTGAGGATTTGTGGGAGTTGTCTCTAATCTGGATAATCCTGTATGCATGGGTCAGGGGTTGCCTGTTTTCTGTATTGGTGGAGGTCCCAGTTGCTGGTTCTAGGATCACTGGGCGGTGTGCAGGTTCTCACCAAACTCCCATGGCAGCGGTTCTCACCGGGATTTTAATAATGCCACCCCTCTGCCTCTTTTGGCATTCACCTTCACATTTGCCATCACACCCTATTAATAAGGTCAATGACTCAACAGAAAATAATGGTAACATCTCAAATAACTCTGACCTCTGTCATCTATCAGAAGAGACATGTACTGTACATAAAAATATAAAAATTCACGTGGAGGAATATTGACCAGACAAAATCCTGGAATCATGGAGGTGGAATGGCCATGGTAGACCATGTATTACTGGCATCAGACCACACTGAATGGCCCAACTTTAACCCTATTTGAACACCTTCAGGACCAATACAGTTTTGACAGTGATGTTTTTAGTTATTCCTCCCCACCTGATTTACTTCTTTATTTTTCCATCAAAATAACTTTGAGGGGTTGTTTTTTTGCAGGACAAGTGGTATTTGCTAATAGCACCATTTAATGCCCCGTGTAATGTATTGTGTTCACTATGCGGTAAAAATTGTATTATAATTTTATTCTGCTGGTCAGTACAATTATGGTGTGTTTTACTATTTAGAAATATGCTTAGTGTCATCATATTCGAACATCCATAACTTTTTTTTATTTTTGCCATCAACTGAGCTGTGTGAGGGCATATTTTTTTTATCATATTTAATCCTTTTTTGGGGAGACAAGGTGGTCCAAAAAACAACAGTTCTGGCAGTAGTACTTTTTATGGTGTTCACTGTGCATGATAAATCATATATCTTAATAATTTGGACATTTTGAAGTGCTGCAATACTAATTATGTTCACTTTTATTGTTTTTATATGAGTAAAGGGGAAACTGTAGTTTTTTATATTTTATAAACATTTGTTCAGATTTTCTTTTAAAGGAGTTGGGTTGGGGGCGTGGCCTGGCTGCTGACCGAGATGGCTGCATGAAAGAGGAGCTCCTGCACCGCAGCGACATTTACACAGCAGGCCCAGCTCTAAAACTTCTTAGTGGAGGACTCAACTGCCTCCTGCCTTCTCTAATGTCTCCAGCTACTATGGGGAAGTCCAAAAGGTCTCTGCCCAGGCTGCAATACGGGCCTGCGGACTCCTTCTTCACCAGAGGCAGAGGGAAAGATGGCGCCGGCCTCACAACTGAATCCCCGCCGCCCTCTCCTATCAGCACTCCATCGCCTACTCCTGGGGCCCGCTCTCCGTCCCCACCGGATCAACTGGGACTCGCTTACCTTCTCCAGGGACCTCAGCCGTCCCTCCCTCCGACTCCTGCCGATATAGCAGAGCCTGCACATGCGGTCCAAGATGGCGCCCGATCTCCCACAGGCAGCGCTGACCTCCTTGCATGGCCGCATCTCAGTGATTCTCACCGATCAACCCGGGATCCCTCTGGCTCTACCGGAAAACAGGTCAGTGATTCACTCAGCAAAACATCCACTGCTAGTCAGCCTGAGGACCCGTTCCACAAGCTACCTACCTCTGATAAAATAGTCACTGAAGACTCTCTAAAAGCAATGCTGCTAGCACTGAAATTCTCCCTTAATGCAGATATGGAGAAACTGATTAACCCTATCACTGCGAGGATCCAGGCAGCAGAAGGCAAAATTAGCCATATTGAAACAAAGATGGGTGAATTCGCGTTATCTCAAAATGAGATCATAGACGCACACAATGACATGGCTGACCAGCTTGAGACCATTAAATTGAAGTTGGCCGACATGGAAGATCGCTCCAGGCGAAATAATATAAAGTTTAGAGGCATCCCTGAGGAGGTGGTCCCTGAGGAACTGCAACCATACTTGAAAGGCCTCATGAAAGTACTGCTGCCGCAGATCCCAGTACCTGACATGATTATTGACCGGGCCCACAGAATACCAAAACCTCCTCACTTAGGGACGCACATCCCGCGCGACACCCTGGCGCGGATCCATTTCTTTCATACCAAGGAAGCCATGATGTCAGCCGCCCGAAAGAAGCAACCGCTTCCTGCACCATATCAGAAGATCAAGCTCTTCACTGATTTATCAAGATACACGCTTCGTCGGCGCAGAGAGCTAGTACCTATAACTGCAGCCCTCCAAGATAGAGATGTCCCTTATAAGTGGGGCTACCCCCTGAAATTGCTCATCCGTAGAAATGGACAAGTTCATGCAATCAAAAATATTGATGAAGGAAAGCAACTCCTCCAACTCTGGGGTATCCCTCTTTCCTCAAAATCTACTGGGAATGATTCCCCGGCCTTGCACGCATCTCACCCACCCTCCTCAGAAACCTAAAGATGAATATTTTCCTGTCTTTAACATTTCTACACGGAACGGACTTTCTAGATCAATGTCCTCCACCTGATGGCAGAACTACTAAAGTTAAGATTCTTACTACTGGGCCATCTTTTTGCAGCCCTCATAGGACCGGTGCAATCTCCTGCCTTCTTCTACTTGTTCTTCTACCTCGTTGGCACTGGCGTTGGACTTTCGCCCTTAATCCATTTGGGTGACGTGACTTGTTGCCTTAAAAATCCTCTCTATTGCAACTGTCCCCTTTATCTTTATCTCTCTATTACAACTGTCCCCTTTATCTTTATCTTTATCTTTACCTCATAACCTCAACCTTACCTCCCCCATTGTCCCTGTGTTTGTGATATTTGTCCAGAAACTCTGGGTATAGCCTGCTTGATATTATATATTTGCGGTATATTGATATAACGTAGTATCTCCATTGTTCTCCTGACCTGTAGGTTGTTTCCTGTGTACAGCGATGGGTCTCAAGATTATGAGCCTTAATGTCAAAGGCCTCAACTGTCCCCAAAAGCGAGCATATCTTTGGTCCGAAGCACTAGCCTCTCATGCGGATGTGTTGTGTGTGCAGGAATCCCATCTACTCCAGGCCGATGCTTTTCGTATCCACCACCGCCTCTTTTCGAATATATTTCATTCACACTTCTCCGAGAAAAAACGAGGTACTTTCATAGCAGTTAAAAACACAGTTGCATTTACCCCAATTACCTCCAGAATGGCCCCTTCTGGCCGTTATGTCATACTAGTCTGCTCCATAAATAATGTAGTGTATACTCTAGTCAATGTATACGCCCCTAACTCACGTCAGCTAACGTTTTTACATAAAGTAATGCGCCAGGTTAATTCACTTAAGCAAGGTAAATTGATTATTTGTGGAGACTTTAATTCCGTCCTCCAAACTGCCCTTGACTCTACCTCCTCTTCCCGTAGAGTGGACACTGGAATAACCTCCTTTTTACAGTCAGAGGGATTGACTGACATATGGAGAGCCCAACATAGCATGGAGAGAGACTATACTTTCTTCTCCGCCTCACACCTCTCATACTCCCGGATAGATTTATTCCTAGTTGACCACACCTCACTACTTCACACACTCTCCTCAGATATAGGTCTAATAAAATGGTCGGACCATGCCCCCATCACGATCACTCTGGATGAACAATTTCAGTCTAATAGGGCCCCAGTGTGGAGGAATAATACTTTTCTCTTTAATAATCCTAAACATACTGCAGAATTATCTGCACACCTTCGTGAATTCTTTCAGTTTAATGTTGGCTCCGTCTCAAATAATTTTACATTGTGGCAAGCCCATAAAGCTTTTATGAGAGGTTCCCTGATAAAATTAAACATTAATTTAAAGAAGCAGAGAGAGAGGGAAATAAAACTAACTTTAAAAGAGATTGCTGATCTAGAGAGTATTAACAAAATTTCCCCTACATCACAGGGCTCCAATTCCCTTCGAACAGCGCGGAATAAACTAAGTGCTCTGCTCCTTCAAAATTATAACAAATCTCTTCTTAGAATGAAATCCAAATTCTACTCCCAAGGCAATAAGGCGGGTCGTCTCCTAGCTCAGCAGCTAAAAAAGCAACAATCCAAATCAAAAATTCCGTACTTGCTTCACCCGGTTACCAATGCAAAACTACTAGACCCAAGAGACATAGCAAATCAATTTAAATTATATTACCAATCCCTATATAACTTAAAAGATCATACCCCACTTCCACAAAACTATTTAGCTTTAATAGATGAATTTCTTTCCAAAGCTTCCCTGCCTGTCCTTACTGATTCACAGCTTCAGTCCCTTAATGCCCCTATCTCCGCTCAGGAACTGACTAAAGTAGTCTCGTCTCTTCCGCTGGGTAAATCTCCAGGCCCTGACGGCTTGTCCAATGAATACTTTCGTCATTTCCTACCAGATCTCCTCCCTCATTTATTGGAACTTTTCAACCGTGTCATGGAGGGTGATTCCTTCCCTCCAGATATGCTTGAAGCATTAGTAGTTACTATACCCAAGCCTGGTAAAACACTTGATATACCCCAAAATTTTAGGCCAATCTCATTGTTAAACTCCGATATCAAACTTTTCGCTAAGCTCATTGCAAGCAGACTCTCCCCTTTACTTCCCTCCCTGATCCACTCGGACCAGACCGGCTTTGTGGCAGGTAGACAAGCTTCTGACAACACCAGACGCATAATAGACTTGGTCAATTTTGCAGAAGTACATACCCTCCCTATGCTTGTAGTGACCTTGGACGCTGAAAAAGCGTTTGACCGTTTGCACTGGGAATACGCTTTTTCAACTCTTAAATGGATGGGCTTTTCAGGGCAGATAACTAATGCTATTAACAGCTTGTATTCCCATCCATCGGCGAAAGTATGGATCAACGGAATCCTCTCAGACCCCTTCACTATAACAAATGGATCAAGGCAGGGATGTCCCCTGTCCCCGCTCCTATTTATCCTTGCGTTAGAACCATTGGCACAACATATTAGAACCTTACCTACCGTTTCTGGAGTTGAGATTGGTAGCAGATCCCATACTATTTCCCTATACGCAGACGATATCATACTTACTTTGACAAATCCCTCACAATCCTTACCAGCTGCATTCAATGTAATTTCCCACTATGGATCCCTTTCATATTATAAGATTAATGGTTCAAAATCACAGGCCCTTCCTATAAACATTTCGCCCACTGATCAAGCCACTTTAAAAGCCACTTTTGACCTCGACTGGCAATCCTCGGAGCTATCTTATTTGGGAGTTAAGATCACTTCGCCCTGCTCTCTTCTCTACACCCGTAATTATGTTCCTATTCTAGCTACCATGTCCACGGACTTCGCGAGCTTCTCTATGCAAATGGTTTCCTGGGTGGGTAGGATAGCATCTTTCCAGATGATGACCTTACCAAAAATTATTTACATCTTTCGAGCCCTCCCAATTCCGATCCCTGCTGCATTTTTTCAAAAAGCTCAAGCTTTGCTGGGTAAATATATTTGGGGTAACTCTAAACCTAGGGTGGCTCGAGAACTTTTAACTAGGAGGAAGCGTGCGGGTGGGGCGGGTCTTCCCGACATTAAAGATTATTTTGTGGCAATAGGCCTTTCATTTACTAGGGAATGGTGGGCGTCTAATAACGAAAAAGCGTGGCAGCAGATAGAACTTCATGCACTGAAACATGTTCATATTAGAGATTATCTCATTCATCAGTTGTGGAGCCCTGCCTCCCCTACACATCCTTTTCTTACGATATCACATGCTGGTGCTCTTTGGACTAAAGTTCATAATACATCAAAGGATACATCGACACAATTCTTTAAAATTGCCTCAACTCACGCGATTGAATTATCTATACAAGACATTAGTCTAGCATCATGGCGGGATAGAGGAATTGACACTGTCTCCCAAATGATAGAAGATCAATCCCTTCTTCCCTTCGCTACTCTTCAAAGCGCCTTCGCCCTACCCCATTCTGAATTATATACATATTTGAGAATCCGACATTTCTTATCAAAGATTCTACAATCCCCCCCGCAAATTGACCTGTCCATCTGGCGACTATTCCAATTTCCTTCTTTATTTAAGCGACATTCCACGAGACACCTATATGATTTACTGGGAGATAAAGCTACCTTCACTAAATCCTCTCCCATCCATAGATGGGAAAAAGAACTAAAGAAGTCCTTTCCTGATGAATCCTGGACAGCTGCCATAGGATTCATCGTGTCAAACTTTAAATGTGTAACCCACTATGAAGCAGGTTTAAAAACCATTCTTCATTGGTACTTTACACCCCAGAGACTTCATATAATTTACCCCTCCACTTCCCCTTACTGCTGGAGGAATTGTGGCGGAGCTGGTTCATTGCTCCATATTCTTTGGTCCTGCCCTATCCTCACTGAGTACTGGAAAAACATCTTTCGACTTGTTTCTAACCTAATAAACCACAGGGTGGACCCTTGTCCAGAGTTGGCCTTGCTGTTCTTGGGGATTAATGAGATTCCCTCTCCCCACAGACAGATTACAGGTCATATTCTACTCAGCGCTAAACTGGTTATTACCAGACATTGGAAAAATCCAACTCCTCCTTCTGTTTCTGAAGTTATACAGGAGATAAATCAGACCTGTAGATACGAACACTCCTTACCCTCATCAATTATTCCTATTAAATTTAGGCAAGCGGCCTGGAGTGGATGGACCTGTAGTGCTCTCTATTCTTCCTAATATAGATTGCCCTGATTGTCTGTTGAGATGACAAGATTGCGACCAGAAGCCCCCAAGTCTTTCCCTCTTGTTTTCTCCCCTCCCCCTTTTTCCTTTCATCTGCTCTCACCCCTCTCTTCTCAGGTCTCATTATACCTATTTGCTCTGTGGCCTTCCACACCTTCAAGTTATGATTTGTTTTGTTGGCGGTCACCAAATTAGTGACGGTGATGCCCTGTTTTATTGTTCAAAGCACTTCATGATGGCGATGAGTAAACAGACATTATGAAGATACTTCAGTGCTACATCTGCCTTATAATTAGCATGTATCATTACTATATTCAACTCGTTTACTATACCACTAGCGCATGTTATTACCAAGAATTGTGGCTGCGTCCACTAACTGCTAACATGTCTATATACTTCATATATGTCATGTGGCTGCGTCCACACCTATTGCTTTTACATCCTTTGTTTTATAGTGCTGATAAAATAAAAAACTATTGAAACTAAAGGAGTTGGGTTATCAAAGGCATTGGTGGCATATCGCTAGGATATGCTACCAATATCTGATAGCTGCTATCTGATAACTAACTCTAAAACGGAGCCTACAAATTGAAGGAAAGCGGACTGTGCATTCGCAGCCGCACTGTATTCGTGTCTATGGGGCAGCCGAAAATAGCCCCATAGAAGTGAACTGAGTGCTGGCCACGCTTGTGCAGTGCACTTCCCATTTTTGTCTATTTTCGGCACTCACATACAAATGAATGGAGGATGACCGTGCATGCGCAGTCTGATTTCGTTCACTTTGTGGGCTTTATTTTGAAGATAGCTGCGGGTCCTAGAGGTGGGACCCCCACAGCTATCAAATTTTGTAGGCATATACTAGCGGTATGCCACCAACCCCTTTAACTATCCTTAGGGGACTTCAACCTGCAATGACTTGTACAATACACTGTAGTGCTTCTTTATTGCAGTGTATTGTGATTTTCTCTGCCTCCTATTATCCTCTGGTAGGGTGTACTAGGTGTCATTGCTTGTGGGAGATGGAGGAAGCCCCCTCTCACTGTCTAAGTGCTCAGATGCCAAGGTCCATGGCACCTGAAGGGTTAAACCCCTATTGGGGATAGGTTACTTTATAGTGATCAGCTGGTCATCAGAATGGGCTTCAGGGGTCATCAGAGATTTTTCTTCTGTCAATAGGTTTATCAGGTATTTGAATGCTATGGTCATCTTTGCAGAAATCCCCTTTCCCTCCTTTAGTGCTGTGGAGGTCCTCCATGATGTTTACGATCATCTCCACCGATGGGATGAAGCATCTTCACTCAGAGCAGGGTGTTTTAGGCCCCTTTTACACTATGGGACTTCCGCACTGTGGTCTGACCAGGCTTGCTGTTGAAGGTATTATCTTGAACCATGTTATTACAGTCTCTTGTCAGGTGACCTGGGTTGTCATCCTTCTGTCTTATGTTTCTGATGTTCTGAATTCTGCAGAACTGGTGGTGCAGGTTGAATATTTTGCTTTGCTAGGGCGGTTCCTGAATGTGTCGTCCATTGTCTCCTCTGGTGTCTCTGACTTCCTTCCTAGAATAAGGGTGGCCGCACATGATCCGGACTACGCATGTTTTTTTCTGCAAAAATACAGCATAATACAGTACAAGCAAAGTTGTTTTTTTCGAAAACTGACCTGTTGTGTAGATTTTAAAATCTGCAGCTTGTCAATTGTTTTTGTGATTCCTCACCTTCCCTAGAGTGGTTTTCCCATAGACTTCAATGGGGCTGTTTACCACACGAAAATCAGCACCAAAAGCCGTATTTAAAAAAATGCACCAAAACTGCTATAAATAGTGCAGGTTAATGTGCTTTTTGCACAGTTCTGTTGCAGATTTCATGCAAATTTTCAGCACTTAAATGCGCCTTGTTCAGGTACCCTAAGGCCTCTTTCACACGGGCGAGATTTCCGCGCGAGTGCAATGCGTGAGGTGAACGAATTGCACCCGCACTGAATCCGGACACGTTCATTTCTATGGGGCTGTGCACATGAGCGGTGATTTTCACGCATCACTTGTGCGTTGCGTGAAAATCGCAGCATGCTCTATATTGTGCGTTTTTCACGCAACACAGGCCCCATAGAAATGAATGGGACTGAGTGAAAATCGCAAGCATCCGCAAGCAAGTGCGATTTTCACGCATGGTTGCTAGAAGATGATCGGGATGGGGACCCGATCATTATTATTTTCCCTTATAACATGGTTATGAGGGAAAATAATAGCATTCCTAATACAGAATGCTTAGTAAAATAGGGCTGGAGGGGTTAAAAAAATAAAAAAATAATTTAACTCGCCATGGTGATGGATCATGTGATGGACCATGTGATGAGCGCAGTGATGTCACCACAGGTCCTTTTCCTCAAAGAAGAAGAAAGAAGAGAAGCCGGGCTGCGCGAACAAGTGGATTAAGGTGAGTTAAAAAAAAAATGAACCCCTCCATCACTATTTTACTAAGCATTCTGTATGAAGAATGCTATTATTTTCCCTTATAACCATGCTATAAGGGAAAATAATAAAATCTACACAACACCTAACCCAAACCCGAACTTCTGTGAAGAAGTCTGGGTTCGGGTCTGGGTACCAAACATGCCGATTTTTCTCACACGTGTGCAAAACGCATTAAAACGCTTTGCACTCGCGGGGAAAAATCATGCATGTTCCCGCAACGCACCCACATCTTTTCCCGCAATGGCCGTGTGAACCCAGCCTTAGGAGTTCCCCAGCCATTCACCATAGAGCAGGGAGTGACAGGGCAGTGGCATACAGAGCCTTATCTGCATGTAGTGTCACGCCATATCTAAGCCCCCAGCAGTACGTACATTAGGGCTATCGTTATATCCCTCTAATGATAATGAGATGATTCTACTGACCCTGCCTCCCTTAAACCCTTCTACTCCATAACTTTTTTATTTTTCTGTTCTCATAGCCGTATGAGGGCTTGTTTTTTCCCATGCCATCATTTAATATTGCATGTCCCTTTTTCATGCAGGACTGGCCCATTCAAGTCAATGGGTCAGTCAAAAAAAAGCTGAGCGCACATCTGGATGCAGTCCATCTTTCACTGATGGTTGATAGCAGATACTGTGTGTTATTCTGCAGTTTTTCTTCCTGTGCGTGAAAAACAGATGTATAATGGGTGCTATCCTGTCGTAAAAACTGTAACACTTAATTCAATCACATTGAGTCGACTTGTAAGCAAAACCATCCGTTTTTCACTGAACAGACCCTGACACATTCTGTATCGCTCATCTGAAAGAGGCCTTACTAACTGCTTGCATTCCCCTTATAATGTTCTGTCTTAGTCTGACTCCATCCAGTCGATGCTGCTAATGTCAGACGGTGCAGGGACACTCCCCCAACTGGTAACATCCAGCTGGACCTTTATTGCAAACTTCTGTCAATTCATTCATAACTTTTAGATTGAATGACATAAAAATCATAAGAATAGATGCTCCAGAATTGTTATTACATGGGAAATGTAATAAAAAATTTTGTAGTAGAAATTCGCTTGCTTCAGACTTTGTGTAAGGAAAGGTAATCTCTTCACAACACAGACAAAGGTGTTTTCATGTTCAGTTCTTGCTGAGCACTCCTCCTCCTCCTCCTGCCCAGTCTGTTCACTTTTATTTAGTCACACTAACAATAGAAAAGGGTCCGGCCCGTCACCCGACCTCTTACTTCATGTAGCAAGGATACAGGAAGATGAGAAACCACCATCATTTAGAATACCCCAGCTAACAAACACATGTATGCAATAATCTACCATTACCACTGGAGTGAACTTTATCCAGACTTGCTCAGCGATCAATGCCAGATAAAGTTACTATGATCCTCATGCATGTTTATTTACAGGACAACGTCATTATCTCCAGCGGCTGATCAGCCGCACTAGAGACAACAAACGCACGTTCCTTTCATTAACAAATGCATCCACGCCAAGCCAATAAATCTGCGTCTTGCGCGGGGGCCCTAGCCGGCGTCCATACATCAGCCAACAAAACACTGCTCTGCTGAACACATCAGTCTCCCCCGGCCCACAGCCCAGTGCTTAGCACATGGACCATTCGCCGACGGAGACCTCTGCGCCCAGCAGCTGTGACAGGACATACACGGGAAGATATCCACTCCAATGGTTTACCCTGACACTGAGAGACATGATGACAATACACAATATATGAAATACACATCCTAATAAAATTTCCACAACAGGAATGCCAGTAGTTACTAAAACTGACATGTCAGGAGAGGTGACAGGTCCTCTTTAACCTCCTCAGGACCGCCGTACGCAGGATTGCGTCTTTGCGGCGGTCCTGTTGTTCTGGGTGGACGCGCCGGTGCGTCCTCTCGCGAGACGCGATATTTCCTGTGAACGCGCGCACACAGGCGCGCGCGTTCACAGGATCGGAAGGTAAGCGAGTGGATCTCCAGCCTGCCAGCGGCGATCGTTCGCTGGCAGGCTGGAGATGTGATTTTTTTAACCCCTAACAGGTATATTAGACGCTGTTTTGATAACAGCGTCTAATATACCTGCTACCTGGTCCTCTGGTGGTCCCCTTTGTTTGGATCGACCACCAGAGGACACAGGCAGCTCAGTAATATGTTGCACCAAGCACCACTACACTACACCCCCCCCCCCCCCCCCGTCACTTATTAACCCCTTATTAGCCCTTGATCACCCCTGATCACCCCATATAGACTCCCTGATCACCCCCCTGTCATTGATTACCCCCCTGTCATTGATCACCCCCCTGTAAAGCTCCATTCAGATGTCCGCATGATTTTTACGGATCCACTGATAGACTGATCGGATCCGTAAAAATCATACGGACGTCTGAATGCAGCCTTACAGGGGAGTGATCAATGACTGTGGTGATCACCCCATATAGACTCCCTGATCACCCCCCTGTCATTGATTACCCCTCTGTCATTGATCACCCCCCTGTAAAGCTCCATTCAGATGTCCGCATGATTTTTACGGATCCACTGATAGACTGATCGGATCCGTAAAAATCATACGGACGTCTGAATGCAGCCTTACAGGGGAGTGATCAATGACGGAGGTGATCACCCCATATAGACTCCCTGATCACCCCCCTGTCATTGATTACCCCTCTGTCATTGATCACCCCCCTGTAAAGCTCCATTCAGATGTCCGCATGATTTTTACGGATCCACTGATAGACTGATCGGATCCGTAAAAATCATACGGACGTCTGAATGCAGCCTTACAGGGGAGTGATCAATGACTGTGGTGATCACCCCATATAGACTCCCTGATCACCCCCCTGTCATTGATTACCCCTCTGTCATTGATCACCCCCCTGTAAAGCTCCATTCAGATGTCCGCATGATTTTTACGGATCCACTGATAGACTGATCGGATCCGTAAAAATCATACGGACGTCTGAATGCAGCCTTACAGGGGCGTGATCAATGACTGTGGTGATCACCCCATATAGACTCCCTGATCACCCCCCTGTCATTGATTACCCCTCTGTCATTGATCACCCCCCTGTAAAGCTCCATTCAGATGTCCGCATGATTTTTACGGATCCACTGATAGACTGATCGGATCCGTAAAAATCATACGGACGTCTGAATGCAGCCTTACAGGGGAGTGATCAATGACTGTGGTGATCACCCCATATAGACTCCCTGATCACCCCCCTGTCATTGATTACCCCTCTGTCATTGATCACCCCCCTGTAAAGCTCCATTCAGATGTCCGCATGATTTTTACGGATCCACTGATAGACTGATCGGATCCGTAAAAATCATACGGACGTCTGAATGCAGCCTTACAGGGGAGTGATCAATGACGGAGGTGATCACCCCATATAGACTCCCTGATCACCCCCCTGTCATTGATTACCCCTCTGTCATTGATCACCCCCCTGTAAAGCTCCATTCAGATGTCCGCATGATTTTTACGGATCCACTGATAGACTGATCGGATCCGTAAAAATCATACGGACGTCTGAATGCAGCCTTACAGGGGAGTGATCAATGACTGTGGTGATCACCCCATATAGACTCCCTGATCACCCCCCTGTCATTGATTACCCCTCTGTCATTGATCACCCCCCTGTAAAGCTCCATTCAGATGTCCGCATGATTTTTACGGATCCACTGATAGACTGATCGGATCCGTAAAAATCATACGGACGTCTGAATGCAGCCTTACAGGGGAGTGATCAATGACGGAGGTGATCACCCCATATAGACTCCCTGATCACCCCCCTGTCATTGATCACCCCCCCTGTCATTGATCACCCCCCCTGTCATTGATCCCCCCCCCCCCGTCATTGATCCCCCCCCCCCCCCCCCCCTGTAAGGCTGCATTCAGTCTTTTTTTTGGCCCAAGTTAGCGGAATTTTTTTTTTTTTCTTACAAAGTCTCATATTCCACTAACTTGTGACAAAAAATAAAATCTCACATGAACTCACCATACCCCTCACGGAATCCAAATGCGTAAAATTTTTTAGACATTTATATTCCAGACTTCTTCTCACGCTTTAGGGCCCCTAGAATGCCAGGGCAGTATAAATACCCCACATGTGACCCCATTTCGGAAAGAAGACACCCCCAGGTATTCCGTGAGGGGCATATTGAGTCCATGAAAGATTGAAACTTTTGTCCCAAGTTAGCGGAACGGGAGACTTTGTGAGAAAAAAATAAAAAATATCAATTTCCGCTAACTTGTGCCAAAAAAAAATAATTTCTATGAACTCGCCATGCCCCTCATTGAATACCTTGGGGTGTCTTCTTTCCAAAATGGGGTCACATGTGGGGTATTTATACTGCCCTGGCATTCTAGGGGCCCCAAAGCGTGAGAAGAAGTCTGGTATCCAAATGTCTAAAAATGCCCTCCTAAAAGGAATTTGGGCCCCTTTGCGCATCTAGGCTGCAAAAAAGTGTCACACATCTGGTATCTCCGTACTCAGGAGAAGTTGGGCAATGTGTTTTGGGGTGTCATTTTACATATACCCATGCTGGGTGAGATAAATATCTTGGTCAAATGCCAACTTTGTATAAAAAAATGGAAAAAGTTGTCTTTTGCCAAGATATTTCTCTCACCCAGCATGGGTATATGTAAAAAGACACCCCAAAACACATTCCCCAACGTCTCCTGAATACGGCGATACCAGATGTGTGACACTTTTTTGCAGCCTAGGTGGGCAAAGGGGCCCACATTCCAAAGAGCACCTTTCGGATTTCACTGGTCATTTACCTACTTACCACACATTAGGGCCCCTGGAAAATGCCAGGGCAGTATAACTACCCCACAAGTGACCCCATTTTGGAAAGAAGACACCCCAAGGTATTCCATGAGGGGCATGGCGAGTTCCTAGAATTTTTTATTTTTTGTCACAAGTTAGTGGAAAATGATGATTTTTTTTTTTTATTATTTTTTTTCATACAAAGTCTCATATTCCACTAACTTGTGACAAAAAATAAAAACTTCCATGAACTCACTATGCCCATCAGCGAATACCTTGGGGTCTCTTCTTTCCAAAATGGGGTCACTTGTGGGGTAGTTATACTGCCCTGGCATTCTAGGGGCCCAAATGTGTGGTAAGGAGTTTGAAATCAAATTCTGTAAAAAATGACGAGTGAAATCCGAAAGGGGCTCTTTGGAATATGGGCCCCTTTGCCCACCTAGGCTGCAAAAAAGTGTCACACATCTGGTATCTCCGTACTCAGGAGAAGGTGGGGAATGTGTTTTGGGGTGTCATTTTACATATACCCATGCTGGGTGAGAGAAATATCTTGGCAAAAGACAACTTTTCCCATTTTTTTATACAAAGTTGGCATTTGACCAAGATATTTATCTCACCCAGCATGGGTATATGTAAAAAGACACCCCAAAACACATTCCCCAACTTCTACTGAATACGGAGATACCAGATGTGTGACACTTTTTTGCAGCCTAGGTGGGCAAAGGGGCCCACATTCCAAAGAGCACCTTTCGGATTTCACTCGTCATTTTTTACAGAATTTGATTTCAAACTCCTTACCACACATTTGGGCCCCTAGAATGCCAGGGCAGTATAACTACCCCACAAGTGACCCCATTTTGGAAAGAAGAGACTCCAAGGTATTCGCTGATGGGCATAGTGAGTTCATGGAAGTTTTTATTTTTTGTCATAAGTTAGTGGAATATGAGACTTTGTATGAAAAAAAATAAAATAAAAATAAATCAGCATTTTCCACTAACTTGCGACAAAAAATAAAACATTCTAGGAACTCGCCATGCCCCTCACGGAATACCTTGGGGTGTCTTCTTTCCAAAATGGGGTCACTTGTGGGGTAGTTATACTGCCCTGGCATTCTAGGGGCCCAAATGTGTGGTAAGGAGTTTGAAATCAAATTCTGTAAAAAATGACCTGTGAAATCCGAAAGGTGCTGTTTGGAATATGGGCCCCTTTGCCCACCTAGGCTGCAAAAAAGTGTCACACATCTGGTATCTCTGTATTCAGGAGAAGTTGAGGAATGTGTTTTGGGGTGTCTTTTTACATATACCCATGCTGGGTGAGATAAATATCTTGGTCAAATGCCAACTTTGTATAAAAAAATGGGAAAAGTTGTATTTTGCCAAGATATTTCTCTCACCCAGCATGGGTATATGTAAAATGACACCCCAAAACACATTCCCCACCTTCTCCTGAGTACAGAGATACCAGATGTGTGACACTTTTTTGCAGCCTAGGTGGGCAAAGGGGCCCATATTCCAAAGAGCACCTTTCGGATTTCACTCGTCATTTTTTACAGAATTTGATTTCAAACTCCTTACCACACATTTGGGCCCCTAGAATGCCAGGGCAGTATAACTACCCCACAAGTGACCCCATTTTGGAAAGAAGAGACCCCAAGGTATTTCGTGATGGGCATAGTGAGTTCATGAAAGTTTTTATTTTTTGTCACAAGTTAGTGGAATATGAGACTTTGTAAGAAAAAAAAAAAAAAAGAAAAAAATCATCATTTTCCGCTAACTTGTGACAAAAAATAAAAAGTTCTATGAACTCACTATGCCCATCAGCGAATACCTTAGGGTGTGTACTTTCCGAAATGGGGTCATTTGTGGGGTGTTTGTACTGTCTGGCCATTGTAGAACCTCAGGAAACATGACAGGTGCTCAGAAAGTCAGAGCTGCTTCAAAAAGCGGAAATTCACATTTTTGTACCATAGTTTGTAAACGCTATAACTTTTACCCAAACCATTTTTTTTTTACCCAAACATTTTTTTTTTATCAAAGACATGTAGAACAATAAATTTAGAGCAAAATTTATATATGGATGTCGTTTTTTTTTGCAAAATTTTACAACTGAAAGTGAAAAATGTCATTTTTTTGCAAAAAAATCGTTAAATTTCGATTAATAACAAAAAAAGTAAAAATGTCAGCAGCAATGAAATACCACCAAATGAAAGCTCTATTAGTGAGAAGAAAAGGAGGTAAAATTCATTTGGGTGGTAAGTTGCATGACCGAGCAATAAACGGTGAAAGTAGTGTAGGTCAGAAGTGTAAAAAGTGGCCTGGTCTTTCAGGGTGTTTAAGCACTGGGGGCTGAGGTGGTTAAATGACTACTGGCAATAACAACTCTGGAGCATTAACTCTGTGTTGTGCTATTCCTCCAATTTCCAGCTGAGAATTACCAGTTGGGAGTTTGTACTTGTACAGTCTGATATTGACAGGGCAGTGTCAGAAGGTGCAGGAACATGCCTGCAACAGGTAACCACCCAGTTTGCAATTCATTCATAAACTTATAGTAGGAATAATATAACATAGTTATAGTTATATGAAAAGATACTTAATAATACAGTTGGAAATGTCAGGAGAGGTGACAATTCCTCGAAGTCAGGGCCTCCAAACCTGCAGCCCTCCAGCTGTTGCAAAACAACAACTCCCAATATGCCTGAACAGCCTACAGCTATTAGGACGTGCTGGGAGTTGTAGTTGTGCAACAGCTGGAGGGCTGCAGGTTGAGCATCCCTTCTCTAAGTGATGGTTTTGATGACCTATCTCTCTACATAGCAGATCTGTAGTTATACCCTTGTATCCAAATTTCCTTTGAAGTTATTCTGCACACTTTACATTGTCATTTAAATTGTGAGAAGTAAAAAAATAATTTTATACTATATGTTTCTCAGTTAGAGATGAGTGAATTGAT
Source organism: Bufo bufo (assembly GCF_905171765.1). Classification (NCBI taxonomy): domain Eukaryota; kingdom Metazoa; phylum Chordata; class Amphibia; order Anura; family Bufonidae; genus Bufo; species Bufo bufo. Next base: position 246,851,969 of record NC_053389.1, on the reverse strand, counting down.
TTGTACGATTTGTACGATTTAATGTGTCTCACCAAGCAGAGTTCTTCACCTGTGACAGGGTGTCTCCGAAACTAAGGATGCCCCCTACGCCGCATGATTGACCGGACAATCTCTCTACTGCACTGCAAGTGTGGCGGCAAATGCCCAGTCACTGCTCCAGAAACAGAGCCACTGCCCTTGCGCTGCTACTCAGAACAGTGGCGTAGGTGTGAGATGGTCAGGGCTGGCTAAGATGTCCTACCATGTTAATCAAGCATCAGGGGGAGCGTTATCGGCTTCACGGAGACCCTGTCACAGGTGTAGAACTCTGCCTCATGAGACAAATCGATTTGTAAGAATCTGTTCTCTCATATCTGGTCTCAGGAATCCAGCCTTCCCCTCTTTCTCCTTACAAGCTTGTCTCAGGCTGTAAGGCAACTGACAGCAGATGGAACCTTCTCCCACTGTTCAGTCTAGAATAGGAGCTATGGGCTGTATTGCATTAAAAGATCAGGCAGGGGATTCCTGGTGATTGCCTGTTCGTTAGTGGAGGAGAGCACTGCTATTACATGCAGCAATCTTCTCCAGAGTATGGGGAGGAACGATTGTTAATGCCATCGCATGTCCCCTTTCTGACTAGTTGTTTGCCGACAGCAAATGGTGATTAGACGCCAAGATCTGCCACCATCAAAAAATTATTTTTAAGCCTACATAAAAATCTAGATTGCCCGATGAATAAGCGTTTGCTCATTCATCGTATAATCGGAGGCAGTATTACACTGCCAGATAATCTCTAACGAGCGCTCCTACAAATGCTCGTTACTGATTATCTGTCCGACAGTTGGCCAGTTTAATACTCGCTTAAGGGTACTTTCACACTTGCGGCAGGACGGATCCGACAGGCTGTTCACCCTGTCGGATCCGTCCTTCCGCTATTTTGCCGGACCGCCGCTCCGTCCCCATTGACTATAATGGGGACGGGGGCGGAGCTCCGGCGCAGCACGGTAGTGCACGGCGAAAGGCCGCCGTATTAAAAGTCCTGCTTGTCCGACTTTTTAGTCCGGCTGCCTTTCTCCGCGAACTGCCGTACTGCGCCGGAGCTCCGCCCCGTCCCCATTATAGTCAATGGGGACGGAGCGGTGGTCCGGCGGCACGGCAAAATAGCGGAAGGACGGATCCGACAGGGTGAACAGCCTGTCGGATCCGTCCTGCCGCAAGTGTGAAAGTACCCTAAGCTCCACCAACTTAGTGAAACCCTGACTGTCGGTTATCTGCCAGACATATGAAAGGGGGTCAGGAGGAGATGAACACCTATGTTGTCTGCAAGATATGTACAGGTAAATCCTGTTCCTATTAAAAGTGTTTTGAACAAGTGCAGAACAAAGGTCAGTGTTTATTTGGAAACCACTCACACTGGGCGTGGGATAAGATGTGTCACCTGGCAGGTACAGTGTTTTCTTTCACAGTGGCAGCCATGGCATCTGCTGTTCTTAGAGACGAGTTAGACTGCTGCATCTGCTTAGACATTTTTAGAGACCCTGTAACGCTAAGATGTGGACATAACTTCTGCCGGGACTGTATTGATCGTGTGCTGGATACACAAGACGAGTCTGGAGTTTATACCTGTCCTGAATGCAGAGAAGAGTTTCAGGAGCGGCCTGCACTGATGAGGAACTTAGCTCTGCGTAACATTATGGAGAATTTCCTGTTTACTCAACCTAAAGAGACAGAAACCAGGATCTTCTGCACTTACTGTGTGGACTCTCCTGTACCTGCTGTGAAATCCTGTCTACACTGTGAGGCTTCTCTGTGTGAGAAACACCTGAGAGTTCACAGCAAATCATCAGAACACGTCTTATCTGACCCCAGCACTTCCCCGGAGAACAGGAAATGTTCTGTCCATAAGGAACTTTTAGAATATTACTGCTTTGAAGATGCAACACCTATCTGTTCCACCTGCTACCTGTTTGGTGGACACAAAAGGCACCAGGTGGATATACTAGATGAGGCATCTGAGAAGAAGAAAGAGATCCTGAGGAATGTTCTGCAGGAACTGACAACACAAAGGGAGGATACTGACCAAAGAGTCAGGAGTCTGCAGAATCACAAAAGAGATGTACAAGGTAAAGCAGCACAATTAACAGAGCGAGTCACTGCCCTGTTTACCAACCTGAAAACACAACTGAACGACCTGGAGGAGAGGGTCCTGAGTGAGATCTCCAGGCAGGAAGAGCAGATGTCATTCTCAGTTTCAGATCAGATCAAGAACCTGGAGACGAAGACAGAAGAGTTGACAGAGAAGATTCGGCATCTTCAGATGGCATTTAATGTACAAGACTCATTGGCTTTCTTAAGAGAATTGGACAGCAGGAAACTATGGGAAGATAAGCCAAGAGGTGATGTGATGGCTTATACGATATCTGATCTGGATGAAGGTCTAGTCTCAGACACTTTACACAAAGATTTAGATGATATCATGTCAGGGGTAAAGAAAATGTTTTATGTGGAAAAGAAATCTGATGATTTAACAGATCCGACCAGGATGGCATCTGAGAAACCAGACAATGCCTCACTCTTTAGCTTTTTGCCAATCCCACGGCTTTTTAAGGTTGACACCGAGAAGTGGAGCTTATTCCAGTCCAGAGAACCACAGGGAGCATGTTCGGTTCCTGCACCGTCTGGAACTCGGGAACCATTTCTGGATTTTGAAAGTCCCCTTTCTTCCTCCAGGTCAGAGAACAAAGGTTTATTTAGTAAAATCCCAGACGTAACTCTGCCAAAATGGGAAGACTGGCTGAAAAAGTAAGAATAAATATGAGCAGACTGCCAGGTGACGATGCGTCAATTAGAAAAAATATAAATCATACTTGCCAAATCTTCTAAAATGGCCTCCTGGATTTATCACATTTCATGGGTGCCGCATCTAATATATTCAACTCTCTTCACCCAGGCTAGTGTCAGGTTGTTGTCTACAGGGCTGCCCAAGAGTAAAAACTGCAAACTTAAAGGATAATTGTCATATTTTCACTCAAAATGCAATTTTCATATATGTTGTTGCTGCTGTGGTGATAATCCATAATCACGAATTATTGTGTTCACATACTACTTGTTTAACCACTTAAGGACCACAGGTTTATACCCCCCTAGTGACCAGGCCCTTTTTTTTTACAAATCGGCACTTCACAACTTTAACGGTTTATTGCTCGGTCATGCAACTTGGCACCCAAATAAATTTTACCTCCTTTTCTTCTCACAAATACAGCTTTCTTTTGGTGCTATTTGATTGCTGCTAAGATTTTTCATTTTTCCGATATTAATCAAAATAGGCTGCAATTTTCTCAAAAAAAGTGTATTCTCTGGTTAAATTGTTCAAATATAATTACTTGTATTACTTGTATCTCTATACAAGTTTGTGTCAGAATTTATTGTGCTACATGTCTTTCATAAAAAAAAATCCAATAAGTGTATATTTATTGGTTTGCGCAAAAGTTATAGCATTTACAAACTATGGTACAAAAATGTGAATTTCCGCATTTTGAAGCAGCTCTGACTTTCTGAGCACTTGTCATGTTTCTTGAGGTGCTAGAATGCCAGGATAGTATAAATACCCCACAAGTGACCCCATTTTGGAAAGAAGACACCCCAAGGTATTCCGTGAGGGGCATGGCGAGTTCCTAGAATTTTTTATTTTTTGGCACAAGTTAGCAGAAAATGATTTCTTTTTTCTTTTTTTTCTTACAAAGTCTCATATTCCACTAACTTGTGACAAAAAATAAAATTTTACATGAACTCGCCATGCCCCTCACGAAATACCTTGGGGTGTCTTCTTTCCAAAATGGGGTCACTTGTGTGGCATTTATACTGCCCTGGCATTTTAGGGGCCCTAAAGCGTGAGAAGTAGTTTGGAATCCAAATGTGTAAAAAATGCCCTGTGAAATCCTAAAGCTACTCTTTTGGGCAAAAAAGTGTCACACATGTGGTATCGCCATACTCAGAAGAAGTAGGGTAATGTTTTTTGGGGTGTATTTTTACATATACCCATGCTGGGTGAGAGAAATATCTCTGTAAAAGACAACTTTTCCCATTTTTTTTTATACAAAGTTGTCATTTTACAGAGATATTTCTCTCACCCAGCATGGGTATATGTAAAAAGACACCCCAAAACACATTGCCCAACTTCTCCTGAGTACGGCAATACCACATGTGTGACACTTTTTTGCAGCCTAGGTGCGCAAAGGGGCCCAAATTCTAAAGAGTACCTTTAGGATTTCACAAGGCATTTTTTACGCATTTGGATTCCAAACTACTTCTCACGCTTTAGGTCCCCTAAAATGCCAGGGCAGTATAAATGCCCCACGAGTGACCCCATTTTGGAAAGAAGACACCCCAAGGTATTCCGTGAGGGGCATGGCGAGTTCCTAGAATATATATTTTTTTGGCACAAGTTAGCGGAAAATGATTTATTTATTTATTTATTTATTTTTTCTTACAAAGTCTCATATTCCACTAACTTGTGACAAAAAATAAAATTTTACATGAACTCGCCATGCCCCTCACGAAATACCTTGGAGTGTCTTCTTTCCAAAATGGGGTCACTTGTGGGGCATTTATACTGCCCTGGCATTTTAGGGGCCCTAAAGCTTGAGAAGTAGTTTGGAATCCAAATGCGTAAAAAATGCCCTGTGACATCCTAAAGCTACTCTTTAGAATTTGGGCCCCTTTGCGCACCTAGGCTGCAAAAAAAGTGTCACACATGTGGTATCGCCGTACTCAGAAGAAGTAGGGCAATGTGTTTTGTGGTGTATTTTTACATATACCCATGCTGGATGAGAGAAATATCTCTGTAAAAGACAACTTTTCCCTTTTTTTTATACAAAGTTGTCATTTTATAGAGATATTTCTCTCACCCAGCATGGGTATATGTAAAAAGACACCCCAAAACACATTTCCCTACTTCTTCTGAGTACGGCGATACCACATGTGTGACACTTTTTTGCAGCCTAGGTGCGCAAAGGGGCCCAAATTCCAATGAGTACCTTTTAGGAGGGCATTTTTAGACATTTGGATTCCAGACTTCTTCTCACGCTTTAGGGCCCCTAAAATGCCAGGGCAGTATAAATACCCCACATGTGACCCCATTTTGGAAAGAAGACACCCCAAGGTATTCCGTGAGGGGCATGGCGAGTTCATAGAAGATTTTTTTTTTTTGGCACAAGTTAGCGGAAATTGATTTTATTTATTTTTTTCTCACAAAGTCTCCCTTTCCGCTAACTTGGGACAAAAAGTTCAATATTTCATGGACTCAATATGCCCCTCAGCGAATACCTTGGGGTGTCTTCTTTCCAAAATGGGGTAATTTGTGGGGTGTTTGTACTGCCCTGGCATTTGAGGGTCTCCACAATCATGGCCAGCATTAGGAGTTTCTGCTATTTTCCTTATATTGAGCATACGGGTAATGAGATTTTTTTTTCCGTTCAGCCTCTGGGCTGAAAGATAAAATGAACGGCACAGATTTCTTCATTCGCATCGATCAGTGTGGGTGAAAAAATCTCTGCCCAAAAATGTGCAAAAAAAATAAGGAGGGGAAAGGCGTCTGCTAGGACATAGGAGCTCCGCCCAACATCCAAACCCACTCAGCTCGTATGCCCTGGCAAACCCGATTTCTCCATTCACATCAATCGATGTGGATGAATAAATCATTGCCGGAATTTTTTATATATATTTTTTTTATACAAAGTGTTTGCCAAAGCATATGAACACCGCCCCTCTGCTCATAAGCCTCGGCAAACGTATCTTTTTTACTGCAGAGGAGAAACCTCGTCTTGCAGCGCCGCATACACCGACTTTTGTGTAATCTGACAGCAGCGCAATACTTCTGTCAGTATACACATCAGTGCTGCAGCTGCTTGATCGCTTGGTCCACCTAGAAGGTAAAAAACAAAAAAACAAAAAAAAAACAGGCCGCAACGCAATAAATTTATTCACATTAACTTTATATAACATTTGAACAGAACATTAACTTTTATAAACTTTATTGAACTTTTGAAACAGAACATTAACTTTTTTGCTTACCTGTGTTTTTTTTGTTTTTTTTTTACCTTTAGAGGACAAACCTCTCCTTCCCCATGGGACAATGTGCAAAGCGCAAATCGCCCAGAGATGTGGCGAAGTACATTATGCACTTTGTCCCAGGTGAAAGGAGAGGTTTGTGGCAGCTCTGTGTGAAAGGGCCCTAAGACCCCTGTGTGCCTGTCCTGTGTCACGCAATCCTTACACTAATAGTGTACCTGTGTGTGGAACTTGCGGAAACACTCCCCTATGCATAGGGCAGGCTGGTCAGGACAGTCGGGACAAAAAAAGGTTGTGTCACGCCTTATTCCACCCCTGCTACAGACACAACATCTTTTTCTTGGGGAACGTTGAGTTGGGGTACCAGGATAGACACTGGGGAAGTGTCTGCCATGTAGCCGGCTCACTACATCAGGGACTTGGGGCACGGACCCTCCTGGATACAGGATTTCCGAAATAATCTCTTCCTGGAATTTTAGGAAGGATCCTGTTCTCCCAGCCTTACTATAGAGAACAAAACTATTATATACAGCCAATTGAATTAAATATACAGACACCTTCTTATACCAGCGTCTGGTGCGACGGGACACTAAATAGGGAGCCAACATCTGGTCATTGAAGTCCACCCCTCCCATGTGAAGGTTATAGTCATGGACAGAGAGGGGTTTCACAATGACTCCAGTTGCCCTTTCAATTTGCACTGTCGTGTCTGCGTGAATGGTGGACAGAAGGTAAACATCCCTCTTGTCCCTCCACTTCACCGCGAGCAGTTCTTGGTCACACAAGGCAGCCCTCTCCCCCCGTGCAAGTCAGGTACTAACGAGCCGTTGGGGGAATCCCCGGCGACTAGGTCGCGCGTTGCCAGAGCATTGAATTCCGACTAGATGTAAATGCCGAAAGAGGGCCACGCTCGAGTAAAAATTGTTCACGTATAAGTGGTACCCCTTGTGGAGTAAGGGTGACACCAAGTCCCAGACAGTCTTGCCACTGCTCCCCAGGTAGTCAGGACATCCGACCTGCTCCAGTTTTGAGTCTTTTCCCTCATAGACCCTAAAACGATATGTATAGCCTGTGGCCCTTTCATAGAGCTTATACAGTTTGACCCCATACCGGGCGCGCTTGCTGGGGATGTACTGTTTGATGCCAAGGCGCCCAGTAAAATGTACTAGGGACTCGTCTATGCAGATGTTTTGATTGGGGGTATACGCATCTGCAAATCTGGATGACAAATGGTCTATGAGGGGCCGAATTTTGTGGAGCCGGTCATAAGCAGGGTGGCCTCTTGGATGACAGGTGTTATTGTCAGCGAAATGCATAAAGCACATGATGACCTCAAAACGTGCCCTGGACATTGCAGCAGAGAACATGGGCATGTAATGTATTGGGTCTTTAGACCAATATGACCGCAATAATTTTTTTTTTGTTAGACCCATGCTGAGGATAAGGCCCAAAAATTTTTTTAATTCGGAACTGTGACTGGTTTCCACCGGTAAGGCTGGGCATAGAAGCTTTCCGGATTGGCGTTAATAAACTGTGTGGCGTAGTGGTTGGTTTCTGCCACAACTAGGTCATAGAGAACCGCGGTGAAGAACAGCTCAAAAAACTCAAGGGCTGATCCTAAATGAGCTGTCTCCACGCGAACTCCAGACTGGGCGGTGAAAGGGTGCAATACGGGTGCGGCGGATGCAGGGGAGTGCCAATTAGGATTTGCCAGCACCTCTGGAAGACTAAGGGTTCTACGGGCCTGTGAACACGGTGGCTGCGACGGGGGAGTTACTGTACGTGCCACCGTACCAGCTGGAACTGCCCTTCTGGTGCTCGCCACTTCACCAGGGAATACGGCAGTGCTGGTAGAAGGTCCAGGATGTGCTGCGCTGCTGGTGTATGCCGCACCATAAAAAAGATCAGCGCTAGCACCACTCTGCTGCAAATGAGGCTCATCATGCGGGGTATGCAGAACCCAGACATGGGATCGGGTACGCCTGACCGTAGCAGGGACCTCAACCTCGTCATCTTCGCTAGCGGTTAGAGTGCCACTGCTGTCTACAGGTTAGTATTCTGAACCACTGGATTCAGCGGGTGAGGCGTCCCCATCGCTTTCATCCATCATGACCAGAATCCTGTAGGCCTCTTCAGTGGAATACCCCTTGTTTGACATTTTGGGCTCACAAAATTTAGGGGGTATTCCTCTGAGACTACCCAGGAAAAAGAGCAAACCTGCCTAGTAAAAAGGAGTGCTTGCGAAGTAAAGCTACGATCGCTAATAAAGATTCAAAAAGCTCAAAAGTGATCTTTATAGTGGCGCAGCGATTTTACGGTGTTTTTGCAGTGATCAGAAAAAATAAATTTCTGTCACTGCGGTGGGGCGGACTGAACGCAAGTGTGCGCACAAGATCAGGCCTGATCGGGCGAACACTGCGTTTTTTGTAGAGCCTAAGGTGACCCTAATGTACTTATATAGATCTGATTGCGATCAGTCTTGATCACTTACAGATACTATATAGTACTAGTGCTGATTAGCGACAGCGATGACGCTAATCAGCGACTAATCAGTGACTGCGGTGCGGTGGGCTGGGCGCTAACTACCTAACAAGTAGCTAACTAACTGGCGGTGATAAGGGACCCTTACAGGGGGGTGATCAATGACAGGGGGGTGATCAGGGAGTCTAATATGGGTGATCAGGGGTTAATAAGTGACAGGGTAATGTGTATGTGTGGTGATTGGTGCTACTTACAGAGCTGCCTGTGTCCTCTGGTGGTCGATCCAAGCAAAAGGGACCACCAGAGGAGCAGGTAGCAGGTATATCAGATAGCGTCTGACATACCCATTTCATTGGTCATTTCAAAAATCTACAGCCTGCCAGCCAATGATCGCGGCCGGCAGGCTGTAGATGAACTTCTGAACTGCGCGATCCTGTGAACGCGCGCTCCTGTGAGCGTGCGTTCACAGGAAATCTCGGGTTGCACGAGATGACGCTGATCGGCATTGGTGTGACCTGAGGGAGCTGCCGCAGTCACGCCTTTCGGCGTTAGTGTGACGGGAGGTGGTTAATAAGATTCCGACCATAGCAACCGCTCCTCACAAGACTTCTTTCTGACTATCTTCTCAAGATGCCCGCCAATGCCCTTACCCTGAGGCTAAGACCTCCCTCCCTAACTACCCAGAATAAATTCGGCTCATCTCAGGAACGTGCAGCCTCACCCCAACCAATCAGCTTTCTCCAGACTTAAACACGCCCTCTTCCTCCTGAGTAGTTGATCGCGAATATTCTAATCGCAAATTTTTATCGAAAATATCGGCACTATCCCGGTCTGATAGGAGGGCGCACACAGCGCTCGGGACTTCCCTCTACTGCGTCCTTCGTCTTCTGTATATAGAAGATAGGAGACGGAGGAGACCTAGCAACGCTGTTTTAGCTGCACCACTGAAATGCCTGGGGGAGGAAAGAACATGCTGCAATTACTAGGTAATTCAACACTTATACAAAAGTATTAACTAGGGAACTAAGGTAAACTTAGTCAGACCAACCCAATTACATTAAAAAAAAATATGACAGTTACCCTTTAAGTAATGTGGAAAGGTGAGAATCTACAGATTCTGGTGTAAGGTCTATACATTCTAGGAATTTCACTGATGTCACTTCTCAAAAATTTGCAAGTGTGTCAGCTCAAAAAGCAAACAGTATGATGTGCTATAGAGGCTTGTACGACAGCTTCGTGAAATTCAGTTAGGGAAAGTTCACATCACCATTTTATTTTCCGCTCTTCTGATTCAGCAAAAGAACTGAAAAAAATCCCCTAAAAAACAGGATTCTGTAAAAAAAAACATCCTGTGCATCATTTTTGTACATTTGGCAACCTTTTTTTTACTTCATGCAGGACTTTTTTTCCGTCTAAAAAACAGATCTCCGACGGAAATAAATGCCAAATATTCAACAGGATCGTTTTTTTTTAAAGGATACGTTTTTCTACGGGATCCTTTTTTTTTTTTTTCTTCTGATGGATCAGAAGAATGGAAAATGAAACTGAGATGTGAACTCTCTCTTAGCTATATTTAAAGTAAGGCCCCTTTCTTCACGGGTGCGATGCGTGAGGTGAACGCATTGCACCCGCACTGAATCCGGACCCATTCATTTCTATAGGGGCTGTGCACATGAGCGGTGATTTTCACGCATCACTTGTGCGTTGCATGAAAATCGCAGCATGCTCCTCTTTGTGCGTTTTCCACGCAACGAAGGCCCCATAGAAGTGAATGGGGCTGCGTGAAAATCGCAAGCATCCGCAAGCAAGTGCGGATGCGGTGCGATTTTCACGCACGGTTGTTAGGAGACGAGCGGGATGGGGACCCGATCATTATAATAGCATGGGAAAATAAGGGAAAATAATAGCATTCTTAATACAGAATGCATAGTACAATAGGGCTGGAGGGGTTAAAATTATTTAATAATTTAACTCACCTTAATCCACTTGCTCGCGCAGCCCGGCTTCTCTTCTGTCCTCATCTTTGCTGTGCACAGGAAAAGGACCTGTGGTGACATCACTGCGCTCATCACATGGTCCGTCACATGATCCATCACCATGGTGATGGACCATGTGATGAGCGCAGTGACGTCATCAATGGTCCTATTCCTCAAAGAAGAAGACAGAAGAGAAGCCGGGCTGCGCGATCAAGTGGATTAAGGTGAGTTAAATTTATTTATTTATTTTTTTAACCCCTCCAGCCCTATTGTACTAAGCATTCTGTATTAAGAATGCTAATATTTTCCCTTATAACCATGTTATAAGGGAAAATAATAAAATCTACACAACACCGATCCAAACCCGAACTTCTGTGAAGAAGTTCGGGTTTGGGTACCAAACATGCCGATTTTTCTCACAAGCGTGCAAAACGCATTACAAAGTTTTGCACTCGCGTGGGAAAAACGTGCATGTTCCCGCAACGCACCCGCATCTTTTTCCGCAATGCCCGTGTGAAACCAGCCTAACAAGGTGACCATACACTAGCCCTCATATCAAAACTGGCCTCTTTAACCAGAGCAACCAATCAGAGCTTTGCTTTCGCTTCCTAAACTGTTCATGAACAATGAAAGCTGCACTGTGATTGGCTGCTATGAGAAACCAGGCCTACTCTGTCCGTGAGGAGGAGAAGCCTGACAACAGGGAATCACTCTCTGGTGTTCTTTGAAACTTGTGTCCTGCTGTGTCCCTGCACTAGGCCTAATACAGAGTATCAGTAATTTCCAAAATATGCTATAAACCATAATTCATGTTCAGGTTTTATCTTTTCTGACACATTTTTGAAGCTAAAATCATAGCTGTGAACTCACGAAAGAGGAGAACTAGAATTTACCCATTATACTGTCTGATAAACGTATATCGGAAAAGGATATTTTTTTAATACTCAATATTCATAGAAAACACATTTTGTTTTAGAATTTTGGCAGTTCATCTGTTTCATTTTGCCTGAACTGTGCCATTAAGAAAAAAAAAAATACTGTCCTTCTCTAGTAGTGAACACAAATAAGACCACCTATATAGATAGGTAATCCATTGTCAGTTTACTGCTGCTGTAAGGGGAGATGCGCATAGTAATCCTCATTATACTAGTAGGCATCAAATTCATCTGGCATTGCTGGATTCTCTACTTCAACGTTGGATCCCCATTAAGGCTCCATTCACACGTCCGTAATAATAGGTCCGCATCCGTTCCGCAAATTGCGGAACGGGTGTTGACCCATTAATTCTCTATGGGGCAGGAATGGATGCGGACAGCACACAGTGTGCTGTCCGCATCCACATTTCGGGAGCGCGCCGCCGATCTTCCGGTCCGTGGCTCGGGAAAAAAAATAGAACATGTCCTATTCTTGGCCGCAATTGCGGACAAGAATAGGCATTTCTATGGAGGTACCGGCCGGCTGTATTGCGGATCCACAATTTGCGGGCGAACAATGCGAACTGGCCATTACTGTTGATGACCTGTCCCAGCGATAAGCAACCTCTAGCTGTTCAGAAACTACCACTCCCAGCATACTTCATTCACTTCTATGGGAGTTAGAAGAACAGCTGAGCATATTTGCACACTGGGAGTTTCACACCAGCTGGAGTGCCAAAGGTTGCTGAATCCTGACCTATCCTCTAGATCAGTGTTTCCCAACCAGGGCATGCTGGGAGTTGTAGTTTTGCAACAGCTGGAGGCACGCTGGTTGGGAAACACTGCTCTAGATCAGGGATCAGCAACCTCTGCCACTCCAACTGTTCTCAGACTACAAGTCTCAGAATCCTCTTTTCACTTCTGTGGTCGTTACAAGAACAGTTGATTAAGTGTGCATGCTGGGAGTTGTAGTTTCACAGCAGCTGGAATGCCGGAGGATGCCGATCCCTGCTCTAGATAGGTCATCAGTATCTGATCGGTGGTGCTGTGACACCTAGCAACCCCGCCAATCAGCTATTTGAGAAGGCACTGGTGCTTGAAGTAGTACCACGGCATTCTGTCATCTTTCCCTAGGCTATGTGATGTCACGTTCATCATTCACATGGCCTAGGCACAGCTCAGCCCCATAGAAGTGAATGGGGCTGAGCTGCAGTACCAAGCACAACCTCTGTACAATGGACATGAACCTACTGCGAGCGCCGGTGCCTGCTCAAACCGCTGATCGGCGGGGGTCCCAGGTGTTGGACCCCTGCTGATCAGATACTGATGACCTATGCAGAGGATAGGTCATCCATATAAAGCCTCATGCACACGACTGTATGTATTTTGCGGTCTGCAAAAAATACGGATGACGTCCGTGTGCATTCCGTATTTTGCAGAATGGAAAGGCTGGCCCTTAATAGAACAGTACTATCCTTGTCCGTAAAGCGGACAATAATAGGACATGTTCTATTTTTTGGCGGAATGGAAATACAGACATACAGAAATGGAATGCACACGGAGTAACTTCCGTTTTTTTTGCGGACCCATTGAAATAAATGGCTCCGTATATGGTCCACAAAAAAAAATGGAACAGACACGGAAATATTATCATACGTTCCTGTGCATAAGGCCTAAAAGTCTTGGAAAACCCGTTTTAAACAATGTTGTTTATTTTGCGTCTAATGAGATTAATGTTACCGCAAAGTGTGTGGGAATAATGGTGTGAACTGGTCTATCCATCTCTGTCCAGGTTATAGGAATTTACCAGTTTTTTATGGAAATAAACCGCAATCGTATAATGAAACATTCTGCAACTTTGTAATAAACTTGCATGTTTCCATTTTTCTGTATCTTTGCCATCAGTAAATTGTATCTCAGGTCTTTGAAAATGATGCAGCGGCTGTAAGCCTGGGTTCACACCACATTTCTATAAGCTGCTCAGCAGATCTATTTGACCGGGTGATTTTCCATTTTCATCTTTTTAACCCCAGCCTACCCAAAGCCATAACTTTTTTTTATTTTTCCATTCACATAGTCACATGAGGGCTTGTTTTTTTTGCGGGATAAGTTGTATTTTCTAATGGCACCATTTACGGTTGCATACAATGTAGCGGGAAAAAAGTCCAAATGGGGTGCAATTATAAAAAAACACAACTGCATAGTTTTCTGGGTTTTGTTTTTACTGCATAGGAAATGCTGTAAAACTGACCTGTTACTTTCATTTTACGGTTCAGTACAATTACAACGCTACCACATATGTATAGTTTGTCTTTTAATAATAGAAAGAAAAAAAAAACTTTCAAAAAAAATATTTTTTCTTTGCATCACCATGTTGTTACGTCCACAGCTTTTTATTTTTCTTGTGAAAGTGGACTTAATCCATGTGCAAATAAACAGTTAAGTGCACCCAGAGAAGGCCCAACTCTGTGCACCTTTGCTCTTCCCGCTTTCTCTGCCAGACCCTCAGTGAACTTCCTACTAACAGACTCTGCTTTAGGCTACATGTACACAAACGTTTGTGGGGGAGGGATGCTTACTGTGAGGGGTCACTTTTTTTTGAATGGATATAAAGGAGGCTTACTCACTGTGTGTTACACAAAAATGGCACTATCAAGGTGTGCGGGGCACAAAGGGGCATTATTGCTGATTGGGGGCACAAGGGAGACCAAGCGAGATTAGTCATGTATGGAGAGAAACTGGGCAGGGCTAGAGGCGTTGGTTAACAAAAGGTTTGCTGCAATGTGGGTGGCACCCCTCAAACTGTGTCCCTCTTAGCTTTCTTAGAAAGTTGGGAGATGTGACGACTACTTTCACACTCACGTTTTGTACGGATCCATCATGGACGGATCCGTTCAGATAATGCAACCATCTGCATCAGTTCAGAACGGATCCGGTTGTATTATCTTTAACATAGCCAAGACGGATCCGTCATGAACTCCATTGAAATTCAATGGGGACGGATCAGTTTTCTATTGTGTCAGTGAAAACGGATCCGTCCCCATTGACTTAAATTGTGTGCCAGGACGGATCCATTTGGCTCAGTTTCATCAAACGGAATGGAGACTGAACTGATGCATTCTGAGCGGATCCTTTTCCATTCAGAATGCATTCAAATGCAAACTGATCCGTTTTGGACCGCTTGAGAGAACGGATCTCACAAACGGAAAGCCAAAACGCCAGTGTGAAATGATAGCAGTGTGATGTGAACCCAGCCTTACAGCAACATTTTAATGCTTCTTTCTCTGACATAGGAATGAGGAATCCCAAAGGGACAGTCCAGGGTTGCTAGAGGCCCTTTGTCAAAACGTAAGCCTCATGCAGACGTCCGTGGAACACGATCCGTGAGATACCGGACTGGCATTGCAGGAGCGCACGGCATCATAGCAACCAATGACACCCTGTGCTCCTGCAATGCCAGTCCGGTATCTCACGGATCGTGTTCCACGGACGTCTGCATGAGGCTTTATGGTGGAGATTTCCTCCCCACAAAGAACACTTATCCAGTTCCACCTGGCTCCCATAGAAGTGGATGGATGGACTTGCACACTACGGGCACCAATTATTTTGGATCTCCATTCTACTCAGCGCACCATCAGTCCCAGAAGTGGTAGGTGTACAGACATGCACACTACTGCTCTAGTCACACAGGGGCTCAGGGCCCTAAATTTTTATGATCACTGGGGGTCCCAGCTGTTGGACCCTTCGCAGTCAAAATCTTTGGAAAAAAAAAAAAATCTGGCCTGCCAAAAGCGGATTTGTGCAAGCCCAGCAATCAGGAAAGCCATCTCTGACCAGACAATTCCCTTACAGTGGCCACTACTGATGAAATGTAGTATTACACGGTGGCCATTCCAATTCCAACACTCATTGCTTTGTTTGAACGTTGCACAGGCAGCGGCAGAGGTGTATGTGTGTGACGCTTTCTTATATCCCTTAAGCAATAAACATGAATGCTCTCCCAAATAGAAAGACTCAACGGAATAAATAATTTATTGTAAATGCAGGGTAATACAGATGTTTATTCAATTACTAATCTAGTTAATTCAGAATATAAGTGCAAATGTTATTTCATATAATACTTTCCACGCTGTATATAAAACACTTCTTCCTCCAAAATCTACAAATTCCATACACACAAACACAATGTAGGAAAATCTGCCTCTTGAAACCTGAATTTTAAAAAATAAAAATCGTACAAAATGTTGCAAATTATTTAAAGGGGTTATCCAAAGTACGATAAGGTAGATAAGGTATGATGCTATGCAGGGTGGTCGTGTGATAGTCACGTGACTGCAGTTTCCAATAGCTCTAGTGCTGCATGTGCATAGAGGTTACAGTACATACAGTCACAAATTTGCATTGGGGCAAAATTCTAATTATATCCTTTGGGTAAATTGCTCAGTTTTACTATATGAAAAAGGCTGACCTTAGCTTGAAATATCTGACCATAATTTTTCTATATGCAGTTATGGGTTTTCCTAGCAATTTCTGTTACAGGGCAGAGCTTATAAATCTCCTACAATTTAGGATTACAATTTTGGCAAGTATAAGGAGAGGTTTTGACATAAAGTGCAATGCAATGTCATGTAGTAATCATACAGCAAGAAGGGGGTATACCAAGACAGCAGACAACTCATAATCTTCCATGCCCATGAACCTTTCTTCTCATCTTGCACATTATCTGTTATCTGTGTAGAATGAAGTTGTCTCAAGTGCACCTCAGAATGTCCTGTGACCACTCCAGCTTTTGTTGCTACATGTGTTGAGAAGGTGGTCAGTCTTAAAACCAGTCAAGTGGTTACAAGGCAACTGCAAGAGGAGAAATACATTCATAGACTGTGCTAAGTTCTACTACAGTGCAGTTCAGCTTTAAGCCATTAAGAAGAAGAGGTCCTGAGCAGCATGGCCCCCGGTTTTAGATGTTGACAACACACTGTTGAGTCTTATGTAAATTCTTATGAGACAAATCTGAAGAAATAAACCACCAACAGCCAGCTGTAAAGCCAAGAAACCAAGAGTCACATGGGAAAGGTCAAACTGGTCCAGGGTAAGGAAGAGATGACTGATTGTTCCCAAGAAAAGTCCTACTAGACTTAAAATGTTTAGGCCTAGTTGAAAGTTCCATAAGGTGTCATCTTTGAGCCACTGAGCTAATGCCAAGTTTACAAGGCCCATGACTACGATGACCAGTGAAGAGTATGTCAAGATGAGGGACAAGGTAAGACCATGGGAGGTGATTTTGGAGTGCAGGTCGCTGAAATGAGTGATACAGTGACAGTCATCATCATTTGTTGTGTTGTGGAAGCAGTAATTGTAAAAGCCAGTTTTCTTGCAGCCATCTACAAGAACATTCCCACCTCCGATGATCAAGGCATAAACAAGGAGAAGCCAAACCAGGCTCTGTAACAAGACAATTGTGTATCCCAGACATTGAAGGCTTAGGCACGTCTTCTGCCACCGAAGCATCCTGTCCTCCACCACTGAGAAGGCTCAACCTCTACAGAGAGACAAAACATCCAGAATAAATGTTTAAGCTCATAGGATTCTACACAAAGTCAGTGTTCTGTGACCATTTATAAGTTTATAAGTTGCATGAATCTCCATGCAACCAAACCACACATGGTGAAGACTAGGTAGACCTAGTGTATTCCCATTATGATTAATTGCTAAAATCTCCAGTTGAATAAAATCTATTGCACCGTGTTATCACTCATTACAGGAAGGGGGAGGTCTAATTATAGTATTCCTCAATAGCGTGACTGACAGGAGGTCTCATGTATTTATATTTAGTTTCTTTCCATATTGGAAGCACACACATGCCTCTTGCATAGTCTACACAGACAGTCAGCAGGGTTTGTCCTTTATGGCAGCTGCAATAAACAGGAGTCAACGGTCAGAAACATGTCCATATACTGTGAATGGGAGAAATGTTTTTCCAGTGGGCCGCCCGAGCCCTCTCCACGGCGGCTGAAGAGATCTGATGCGTTAATCAATGCTAGGAGCATCAGGTACTTATGCCCTCCTGAATTCCTCAGGATAGTGATACAGCAGTATTTTATGCTGCACTGTGGTAATTGGTTCTGCTGAGGCGGTATTTTGTGAGGCACTACGGTATTGCTGGCCCCACCACTTCTGTTGTCCCTGCCTACTTGTGTCGTCCCGCCTTCTGTCAATTTGGACTCGTCTATAACATGGGCCCACGTTAAGTTCCTAGTCTACTCCTGCCCATGTCATTGCTAGAACTGGTAAACAGAGACTGGCAGAGGGCCAGGAAACCATCTGCATGGATGCGGAAGGGGATTGGTAAGGTGAGTATTACTCCGTTTGTTATTTTATACCAGGAGGAGATGGCAGACAGCCCCTTCCACTAGAAACCAGTAGTTGCAGAGGAGCTCGGCCGAGTCGACCATGCACCTGTACAGAGGTGCCAGGACAGAAGCAGAAGCTGCAGGCCAGAAGAAGCTATCTATTGTTTATGGCCGGCAATATACAACCACCAGAGGACAGGTGGGAGATAACACAGCCTGGGATGTAGAAGAGAAACAAGCAGCTCTACAGGGTGCATGGAGAATAAAATATGATGTAACCAGGGGCGGACTGGGTACTTAATGTGGCCCTGGAAAACCCTTAAAGTGCCCCCATGTTGTAGGTGGGTCCAAACTGAAAGAAGGCAGTGCAACGCAAAATGGCAGGGTCAGCAATACCACAGTGCAGCACAAAATACTGCCCCAGCAGAACCATATATAGTTAAGTTACATAGTTAATACGGATGAAAAAAGACGCAAGTCCATCAAGTTCAACCAAGGGATAGGTGGGGACGTGAATCCCAGAAGGAAGTGAGAATACCACAGTGCATCACAAAATACCGCCCCAGAAGCAGCCCTTCTATGGTTGCCAGCACCAGCTGCCACGTTCTGCCCTCCTCTAGTTGTCTCTAATTAAAATATAGAGCAGGAGGCTTAGGAGGTGAGACGTGGACCAAGCAACAAGCCAGTCCTACCTGCAGCATGCATAATAATGACCCCTATAGTTCCCCCAGTAGTATGCTCCTCAAGTGGCCAAGGAAAGAAAATGAAATACCTGCGCCATTTGTACACTGTCTTATATAGTGGCCTTTGCCCTGTTGCAGTATTCAAATGTATCACCATCGTATGCATAGAAATACAATTGAATTTAGGAGGGCATTTGCAGCAGATGGCCAGGTACATAAGTACCCTGGATGTAATTTATGATCCAGTATAATGCCTCATTCACACGTCAGTGTTCGGTCAGTGATTTCCATTAGTGATTTTGAGCCAAAACCAGGTGCGGCTCTAAACACAGAACAGGGGCAGATCTTTCCCTTATTACTTATGTCTGTGGAGGCTCCAGTCCTGGTTTTGGCTCACAATCACTGACCAAAACACACTGACGTGTGAATGAGGCTTAAGTGTCTGCAAATTTTCTCCAAATTATAGCTAAAGATAGATATATAAATGAGGCGCACCTCCTGAGTGGCGCTAGGGTCCACATGTAGAGGTTCTATTGTCATTTTATGTAAAATTACAGCAAAACCGCAGTGTGTGGCATCACCCTTACCTGGACACTTAAAGGGAAGGTGTCATCAGAAAATATTTTTAAAGAATTTTATTTATTTATGATTTCATTTTCCATGACAATATGTATATTTAAACAAAAACCATAAAATCCTGCAGTTTTCACACTGGCCACTAGACCTAATAATAGGCGCCACTTCTTGGTCTGTACAGATCACTTTACTGCAGTTATCTGCTTATCCTGCCTGTAATGATAAGAATATATCACCTCTGTGTATAGATAAGACAGGATCCATCACTCACAATAGGTGATTGTCACATCGTATCTATGCTTTCCTTATACAATGACCTCTGCACAGGGCACTGAACATGCCTAGAAGACTCTCCCATAGAAGTCAATGAGGTCCCCTCCTGACCACTGTATCTATGGACCATGGGGCTGCCGTAAAGCAATTTTCTTAATTTTCTGTGTAAATGCTGTCAAGAACAGTTCAAACAAGATGGCCGCTCCCGTAATCATACTCAGGAAATAGAATAAATAAATCTGCAATCAGAAAATAAAAACAGATTACAAAAAAGAATGTGTTACTGGTTTTAACTGGCAGAAAAAAAATAATTGGTGACACTTTCCCTTTAAGGCACTGAAGCAGGGCTGAGTTTGTCTGCACACAAAATGTAAACCGTTCCAAAGAGTGAAATCACAAGCACTGCTACATGAAGCAGAGTTGAATTTGCCATGCAACTGTCTCTTCTTTGCACAGAGATAACTCACTTGGCTTATCTGCAGTCCTATGGAAGACTGAAGTCAATACATTGTCATATGACCATAAACTCCTCTCTGCTACACACTGCTGCTGCTCTCCCTTTCGATTTCTTGTAAGGTCATTCTATGTTGCTGTGACTTGCGCTTCCAAGAAAATGAAAAATCTATAGCAGGGATCAGCAGTCTCCGGTACTCCAGATTTGATGACACTACAACTCCCAGCATGCACACTTGCTTGGCTGTTTTTAGAACTCCCACAGAAGTAAATGGAGCATGCTTGGAGTTGTAGTTTCACAATAGCTGTGGTGCAGGAGATTGCTGACCCCTGATCTATAGGCAACAGTAACTTGCAGTACAAGTAATTTGCACAGGACTGCTTACCTGAATGTACTCGTTCAGCGCCAGGAGACGTCTTCTATGTCATAGAGCTGACCTGTGGGAAAGGAAGAATCACCGTTAACTGTTTACTCACTGCATTATATGATGGTGTCCTGTGGCCCCTCACTCACCGTGCAGTGCTATTCTCCGCAGACTTGTTTTGCAGTCAGTTGTTAGTCATATGTCAGACTGTTGTCCCCATAGAGTTGCTGTGCTTGCAACTTTCTGTTTCATCTCAGACTTTGCCAATCCGAACCCCTCCTACCCCTTGGCCTGGATCCAGGGTCAAACTGCAGAACATTTCTGTAATCACTCACTGGAAGGGATAGATAATAAAAATCAGAGCAAAGTCCTGTAACATCTAGGGGCGTAACTAAAGGCTCATGGGCCCCCAGAACATCTTCTCCACTCTCGGCAGCTGCAGCCGGTGGGTGACCCTTCCATGCAGCACCAGCTATCAAGTTCATTGCAAGGCTCTTAAAAATCAGGGGCAATAACATAAGCTCTGACCCCCCTCAAAAAACATTTATTGGAGACAGCATATCTATAAGGCCTAGTTCACATGATCGTTTTTTTTGTGAGTGTACGGGACGTTTTTTGTGTTCCGTATACGGAACCATTCATTTCAATGGTTCCGCAAAAAAAAAGGAACATTCCGTATGCATTCTGTTTCCGTATTTCCGTTCAAAGATAGAACATGTCCTATTATTGCCCGCAAATCACGTTCCGTGGCTCCATTCAAGTCAATGGGTCCACAAAAAAAACGGAACACATATGGAAATGCATCCGTATGTCTTCCATATCCGTTCCGTTTTTGCTGAACCATCTATTGAATTGAAAATTTTATGCCCAGCTTAATTTTTTCTATGTAATTACTGTATACTGTATATGCCATATGGAAAAACGGAACGGAAAAACGGAAACAAAAAACGGATCCATGAAAAACGGACCGAAAAACACAGAAAAAGCCATACGGTCGTGTGAACTAGGCCTAAGACAACTCTTCTAACATGGCAGGCTTAGATATGGCGGCTCAGCTCTATAAGGTTGCCTTCACACGTCAGGGTTGCCAACCATCCAGAAATTTCTGGACAGTCCGGAAAAATAGGCAACTTTCTTCCTGTGTCCGGGAAAAAAAATATATACATGAGGCTGGTGGTACTTGACTAGATTATTTTAATTATCATCATTTTACAGCTCACAGTGAATGCTGGTGGTGAGTTCTTATCAGTATACTGCGCTATAGACATGGATTACTTATAATCGTTATCAATCATTAGGATTTTCCAATTTGTCCATAAATATTTTTTTTTAGCTGTCCGTGATTTTGGGATAAGTTGTCTAGAAAAAAAGAAAAAATGTGGTTGGCAACCCTGTCGCACATGGCAGATCAGTTCCATTCACATGAATGGAGATTGCTGAAATCCATGTGCTCGGATCATCTATGTGCTTTCCGCATCCGTAAGTCCGTTCGGCAAAAAGATAAAATATGTCTGCAAAATGCAGACCATTTAAAAAAAAATGAAAATGGGTCTGCAGATTAAATGTGGATGGTACATGGACGCATCCGTATTTTGCGGATACGGATACAGTCATGTGCATGAGGCCTAATGGAGTCACCAAATAATGATCAGATATAGAGATAAGAGAATCCACTCATACAAATCATTTTGGTCAAAGCTCGTGAGCAGTGATGGACTTGCAGCGTACTCAAGTTAGGTGTAGAAATGTTCCTGGGTGTTGTAGTGCAATTGTGACACTAACCTGAGACGGCTGACTCTCTGCAAGGGCAGGTGATGATAAGTAATGTTCGTGACGCCAGTGCCAATTAAACGGTGGCACGCCGTTTGCTGATAGCAGGAATAACTGAGGAACCACGTGATGTTAAAACAGAACTCAAACTTTAGTAGTCATCATACATGGACATAGATGGAAGCGCAGTTCCTTTGCAGACAGTTGGTTGCAGTACATTTGATGCAGGCAATATATATATAGCAAGGTGACTTCAGAGTGTTAAACACAGGACTTGCAGTACAGGCAGCTTGCACTCTATTCCTGACTGATCCTGGAACATAGAAACTCTTCTCCAAGGTCCAATGCCCTAGCTCTGGCGTATATCCTTGGTTTTATCTCTATCAAGTACCTCCTCTGTTGTCTTGAGTACCTCTTGCTTTTCTTGACTTGCCTCTGTCTCTCTCAGCACAGACTCTGGAAACTTCTGAACTTCCTAGGCTAGGCCCTAGCCTATTTATACTGAACTGGGGGCTCCCTCTGCTGGCTGGAATAAAGATTGCCTGCACCAGGCCTAACTGGCTTAAAGGGAAACATACATTACAAACTAGCAGTGTCGGGTAACCTACCCGTATGCTGCACACCCCCAGACTTTAACGTGAGTAAGGCCTTGTACTCACACACACCTTCCTGAACCGGCATAACATGGTACATAACATATGCATTCCATTATAAATACAATAAATAATTATTTAACATTTGTAACTCAATGAACCAATGACACAAGGGAAAGGGGCGTCTTCTTGCTTCTTAGGCACGGCCGCTGACCTGGCACAGCAGACTTAGGGTGAACCAGGTTAGTCCATTGTCTTTGGTGACAGTATAATAACAGAACTACCCAGGAGTTTCTTGTTGGTGTATCACAGGCAAGGGCTCACGTGGGGGAGTCCATTCTTGCGCACAAATGTCCAGCAAGGCATTACCAGTAGCAACTGTTTGGGAGGAGACACCAACAGAATAGTCAAAGTCTCCTAAACGGACTGGCGGGCGTCCCCTGGTCATCCGGGTAGACCTTCTCAATATAGGGGTCTCTTCTTCCCTTAGCAACGAGGTAGAAGAGAGAGAAACAACAGGAGGGTCTCCATCAGTGAGACCTTGGTCAGGAACAACAGGAACAACAATATCCACTACAGGGGGAACTGGATCCGGGGCATCTTGAACCGGCTCTTCTGGAGGTGAAGATACAGTAGGTGCTGGAGCGGGCACCAACAAGTTCAGCCACGGTGTCAGAAGCCAATGCATGGGATCAGCGTCATATCTTAGATTACTGACAGCCTGCATAGGATCCTCGGGCTGTATTGCTGACTCTGACACAGGATATTCAGATCCAGAACTCTCGGCACTGGGTTCTGGTGTCAGGCAGAGCTTTAACCGGTTTCGGTGTACAATTTGGGATCCCTTGCCTTCCCTGGTGATCTCATAAGTGTGAGTTCCAACATTTGGGATTGCAGTGACAACATAGGGACTTCGCTCCCATTTACTGTCCAGTTTACTGGTACGGCGGTTATTCTTTAACCATACCACGGCCCCTATTGTCAAGGGTTCTGCATGGGCTGCTTGATCATAGTCTCTCTGCTGTCGGTCCCTAGCATAGTCCATACATTCCTGAACAATGGCTTTGGCTGTATTCAATCGCCTTTGATGTTCAGCAACCCAGTCGGTGTTAGGTAATGGGTTAATGCAATCAGGTACGTGTATGTCCAATGAATGATCAGCAGGCAATGTCCCTTGGCGCCCAAACATCAAGTAAAAAGGGGTATACCCGGTGGAACAATGTATGGTATGATTGTATGTGAACATGAGCTGTGGCAACAGATTAGGCCAATCTCCTCTGTTTTCAGGAGGCACGGCCCTCAGCATCTCTATCAAGGTCTGATTCATTTTTTCACATAATCCATTACCTTGAGGATGGTAGGCCGTTGTCCGGATCTTCTTACAGTTGTGTAAGCGGCACAGTTCATGGAACAGATGGGACTCAAAAGCAGGTCCTTGATCGGTGAGGATCTTTTCTGGACATCCGTAGGGCAGGAGGAAGTGCTTCCAGAACAGTTCGGCTGTAGTCTTGGCTGTCTGGTCTCTCACAGGCACCGCTACAACAAACTTAGTGAAATGGTCAATAATAGTCATGGCATAAGCATACCCTGAGCGACTAGGCTCCAGTTTCACATGGTCGATGGCGACCAGTTCAAGAGGACGGGTACTTACAATGGGTCTCAGTGGTGCCCTCTGATCATGGTGCTCACTTCGTTTTAAGGCACAGGCTACACACTCCCGACACCACTTTTCCATGTCTTCTCTCATGCCCACCCAGTAAAACCGCTGGCGGATAGTAGCCTCAGTCTTTTGGACCCCAAAGTGCCCGGATTGATTGTGGTACATCTCCAACACCATACCTGCATCTCGTCGGGGTATGAGAATCTGGTGTACTCTTTCGTTGGACACTGGGTCTAGGCTTCTCCGTAGCAATAGGCCCTTTGGTATGAAGAGTTGATGGCGCTGTCTCCACAGTTTGATGAGCTCAGGATCTGCACTCTTACGCCGAATCCTCTCAGGGGCTCTGCCACTAGTAATGAAGTCCAACAACTCACCCAGCACTCTACTTTCAGACTGTAGTTTCACCCACCTTTCTTCTTTAGGTTCAGGCCTACTGGAGGGTGAAGGAACTGCAGCTCTGTCATTGGTAGCTCGAGCCTGATCCTGTTGAGCAAATTTGTTATAGAAGGCCGGCATCTCTACATCTTCCCAAGCATCTCGCACATCATCAGGAGCTGTCTCTGTGGGAAGCCTGGATAAAGCATCAGCATTATCATTAGTACGTCCAGCACGATATTTTACAGAGAAATCATAGTTGGCGAGGCGAGAGGCCCATCTCTGCTCCAAGGCCCCTAATTTAGCTGTATTTAGATGTGCCAGAGGGTTATTGTCAGTGAATGCAATGAACGGGGTGGCGGCTAGATAATCCTTGAATTTTTCTGCCACTGCCCACACTAATGCCAGGAACTCTAGTTTGAAGGAACTATAATTCTGGTCATTTTTCTCAGCTCCTTTCAGGGAGCGGCTTGCATAAGCTATCACTCTTTCTTTTCCCTCTTGGATCTGGGCTAACACAGCTCCCAGGCCTCGCTTGCTAGCATCAGTATACAGATGGAAGGGCTTGTTGTAGTCTGGATAACCTAACACAGGAGGCTCGGTCAGTTTCTTTTTTAACAATTGGAACGCTATCTCTCTTTCCTCATTCCACTCAATGGGCACAGGAGTTCTAGGACTTTTCTTGGGTTGCCCCCTCAAGAGCTCCTGGATAGGATCAGCTATTTGAGCAAAATGGGGGATAAAACGTCTATAGTAGCCGGCAAAACCAAGGAAACCCCTCACCTCTTTGACGGTAGTGGGGACCGGCCAATTACGGACAGCCGCTAACTTATCAGGGTCAGGTTGCACGCCCTCTCCGCTTACCACATGCCCCAGGTATCTTACTGCAGGTTTGAGCAGGTGACACTTGGATGGCTTTACCTTCAAGCCATATTTGATAAGGATTTCAAATACTTCTGCCAAATGTTTCAGATGGTCTTCATATGTTTTTGAGTACACAATGACGTCATCTAGATACAGCAGCACTGTTTCGAAGTTTTTGTGACCCAAACACCGCTCCATTAGTCTCTGGAAAGTTCCTGGGGCATTACATAGCCCGAACGGCATACAATTAAATTCGAACAGGCCCATGGGAGTAGTGAAAGCAGTCTTTTCCCTATCTGCAGGGGCCATGGGTACTTGCCAGTAGCCACTGGTCAAGTCCAATGTGGAGAAATAGGCAGAGGAGCCCAAAGCAGTTAGTGACTCCTCAATGCGGGGCAGTGGGTATGCATCTTTGTGGGTTATTTGATTAATTTTCCTATAATCCACGCAGAAACGGATACCACCATCCTTCTTCTTTACAAGGACCAGGGGTGCCGCCCACGGGCTACGACTGTCCCGGATTACATTAGAGTCTTTCATCTCTTGGATCATTTCTTTTACAGTCTGATATGAAGTAGGCGGTAAAGGTCTGTACCTCTCCTTGATAGGAGGATGAGAGCCAGTAGGTATGGTGTGTTGTATGGCACTAACCTCTCCATAGTCAGTAGCATGCTTACTGAAGGCCTGGTGGTGCTCCTTGACAAGCTGAAGAATCCCTTCTTCTTGATGTTGGGGGGTAGTCTCGTCCCCGACATGGAGCTCTTCCCACCAGGGCACCTGTGGCTGGGTCACCGGCGAACATCCACTGACTGCAGCTGGCGGCTTTTCTGTCACTGGAAGACGAATGATGTCTTGGAAGGACACCTGGGACAGCTGAGCAACAGGGTAATGCTTAGTAAGCGCAACAGGATGATCACTCAGGTTAATCAGACGGACAGGTACTTTACCTTGGGAGACGTTCACCAGGCACTTGGCAGCTCTCACATAAGGGTAATCCTCCATCTGGATTGGTTCCACTAGGGCTGGATAATCTCGGCCTTGGACTCCCAGGACAGCACGACACCATAAAAGAGTTTGAGAATTAGGAGGCAAAGTCACAGGCTTAATATCACTAATCCTGGCAGTACAAATTTCTCCTTTCCCATTAGCAAACCTCTGCTGGGCACTTAACACAGTAATAGTCTTTTGAATCACCCTCTTGGATGCAGAGGAAGCAGTGGGCAAAGTCTGGTGTAATACGGCAAGTATTTCTGAATAACAGTTTTTGAATACATTGGTGCCTAGAATGACAGGATGTCCTCCTCTGTCGCCGGCCTGTACTACTATCACCCCCTGTTGCGGTAAGGTTACTTCTCCCACCTGCAGGGTGGGTTCCCAGTATCCATGAATCTTTACTGGTTTGCCATTGCTGGCGATAATTTCCACCCAGGATTCAGGCGGCTGGGTCAATTGGTTGGTGTCCCAGAATCTTTCAAAGGCGGGCAGCTGAATAGTAGTGACCTGAGACCCAGTTTCTAATAGGGCTTCAAAGGGGACCCCGTTGATCTCTATATTGATTTTAGGATGGGATCCTACATAACGTGGCATCCAATTTGGATCCTCTGGACCTAGTGTTCTACCTCCCGAGGGGTGGTCCTCAGCCTCAGGGGTTGCCCGTTTAACTGCCAGCACGTGGATTCTGTGTGTCCCAGCTTTTTGCAGTACAGGGAGTGCAGAATTATTAGGCAAGTTGTATTTTTGAGGATTAATTTTATTATTGAACAACAACCATGTTCTCAATGAACCCAAAAAACTCATTAATATCAAAGCTGAATATTTTTGGAAGTAGTTTTTAGTTTGTTTTTAGTTTTAGCTATTTTAGGGGGATATCTGTGTGTGCAGGTGACTATTACTGTGCATAATTATTAGGCAACTTAACAAAAAACAAATATATACCCATTTCAATTATTTATTTTTACCAGTGAAACCAATATAACATCTCAACATTCACAAATATACATTTCTGACATTCAAAAACAAAACAAAAACAAATCAGTGACCAATATAGCCACCTTTCTTTGCAAGGACACTCAAAAGCCTGCCATCCATGGATTCTGTCAGTGTTTTGATCTGTTCACCATCAACATTGCGTGCAGCAGCAACCACAGCCTCCCAGACACTGTTCAGAGAGGTGTACTGTTTTTCCTCCTTGTAAATCTCACATTTGATGATGGACCACAGGTTCTCAATGGGGTTCAGATCAGGTGAACAAGGGGGCCATGTCATTAGATTTTCTTCTTTTATACCCTTTCTTGCCAGCCACGCTGTGGAGTACTTGGACGCGTGTGATGGAGCATTGTCCTGCATGAAAATCATGTTTTTCTTGAAGGATGCAGACTTCTTCCTGTACCACTGCTTGAAGAAGGTGTCTTCCAGAAACTGGCAGTAGGACTGGGAGTTGAGCTTGACTCCATCCTCAACCTGAAAAGGCCCCACAAGCTCATCTTTGATGATACCAGCCCAAACCAGTACTCCACCTCCACCTTGCTGGCGTCTGAGTCGGACTGGAGCTCTCTGCCCTTTACCAATCCAGCCACGGGCCCATCCATCTGGCCCATTAAGACTCACTCTCATTTCATCAGTCCATAAAACCTTAGAAAAATCAGTCTTGAGATATTTCTTGGCCCAGTCTTGACGTTTCAGCTTGTGTGTCTTGTTCAGTGGTGGTCGTCTTTCAGCCTTTCTTACCTTGGCCATGTCTCTGAATATTGCACACCTTGTGCTTTTGGGCACTCCAGTGACGTTGCAGCTCTGAAATATGGCCAAACTGGTGGCAAGTGTCATCTTGGCAGCTGCACGCTTGACTTTTCTCAGTTCATGGGCAGTTATTTTGCGCCTTGGTTTTTCCACATGCTTCTTGGGACCCTGTTGACTATTTTGAATGAAACGCTTGATTGTTCGATGATCACGCTTAAGAAGCTTTGCAATTTTAAGAGTGCTGCATCCCTCTGCAAGATATCTCACTATTTTTGACTTTTCTGAGCCTGTCAAGTCCTTCTTTTGACCCATTTTGCCAAAGGAAAGGAAGTTGCCTAATAATTATGCACACCTAATATAGGGTGTTGATGTCATTAGACCACACCCCTTCTCATTACAGAGATGCACATCACCTAATATGCTTAATTGGTAGTAGGCTTTCGAGCCCTTTACAGCTTGGAGTAAGACAACATGCATAAAGAGGATGATGTGGTCAAAATACTCATTTGCCTAATAATTCTGCACGCAGTGTATGTACACACGGGCCTCTTGCGACCTCTATTACGCCTCCCAGGATCCCTGGGGTGAGTCTCTTGGTATGGAGGTGGGAACGGCCTAGGAGGTGACAGGAATTCTTCTTCTGTCATTATGGGTTTTTCCCATTCCTCTATTTTTCTGCACACTTTCTCTAGACTTTTAGTGAGGTGATTTACTTGCTCTGTCAGCATGGCAATAGTATCGGTAGCTGACACTTGAACAGCTCGACCGGCCTGAGCTTGGTTAGAGATAAGCGGTTTCACCCTGCAGGCTGATGACTCAGGTGGGGTGCTCAACTCCGTAGATACTGCTGACCCCAGAATTTTTATAGCCAGTTCTTTAAAGTCCAGAAAGGCACTGTTAGGGTGCTGGGCGGACAGCATCTTTAGTTGGGTCCTTATTTGCTCACTAGACACCCCGTTGATAAATTGTTCCCTCAAGGTCTGGTCCTGATTATCAGCCTCTTTGGGATCTATCTGAATTACAGCCCCTAAAGCCTCCTGAAGTGATAGGGCATAGTCACGGAGGGACTCACCGGACTTCTGTTTCTTGCCAAAGAAGTGCATCTTTATCTCTGAGGCAGTCCTGGTTTCAAAAGTGGCCCTGAGGCGGGTGAATATCTGCTCTAGAGTACTCCGCTCAGCAGCAGGCCAGGATAATACTTCTCTGCGGGCAGCTCCCTCCAGTTGTGCTAGCAGGATTTCCATTTGCTGATCGGCATTTATGGGGTACAGTTTGAATAATGCCAGCAACTTTTCTTTAAAGTCTCTTAGGGTATGGGTCTCTCCTTTATAGCGGGGAAACCATGGGGCCCCGAAATAGTAAGGCATGGTAAAGGGCATCATGCTGGGGGCTATAGAATGATTAGGAGCCGCAAGCTCTCCCGGGGCCGGCTGCTCGGGAACTCCCGGTTCTGACATGTTAGCTTATTGCGATGTGGCCGCTGGTGACTAAAGGGGCCGGAACACTCCCCTTCCCTCCGGTTACAAGTTCTTACCGGTATCGCCGGGCTTGCGCAGGCCAAGTCTCGAGAGATTCCGGACGTCCTCTGTACGCGATGACGTAGAAGAAACCGGGCCGCGGCGGTGCGATGATGACGAGGGGTGGGATTCTCTGTGTCTTTGCAGGGATCCGCCCACGAAGGTCCTCAGCAGCGCGGGAAACTTTACTCCAGGCGGCCGGTGGCCATCTTGGTCCCCATTCCCTGACAGCAAGCAGGGTTGTTGAAAAGTCCATAAAACCACACTCCGGTGTGGCGATTTTCTTCCTCTTGATAGCGCAACACTATACAGCGCTTTTTAGAGGTTTTAGGCACACTTTGGGTATGTTTTTCAGTTCACAAAGTCCACTTTATTAAAACAGGCAATTTGTCACTTTGGTCACAGGGCAACTGTATAAGGCACAAAGTTCACGCTTCTTGCACTAGAAAGCGTGCGTATCCTGTTTGTGACGCCAAAAGAGATGTGCAGCGTACTCAAGTTAGGTGTAGAAATGTTCCTGGGTGTTGTAGTGCAATTGTGACACTAACCTGAGACGGCTGACTCTCTGCAAGGGCAGGTGATGATAAGTAATGTTCGTGACGCCAGTGCCAATTAAACGGTGGCACGCCGTTTGCTGATAGCAGGAATAACTGAGGAACCACGTGATGTTAAAACAGAACTCAAACTTTAGTAGTCATCATACATGGACATAGATGGAAGCGCAGTTCCTTTGCAGACAGTTGGTTGCAGTACATTTGATGCAGGCAATATATATATAGCAAGGTGACTTCAGAGTGTTAAACACAGGACTTGCAGTACAGGCAGCTTGCACTCTATTCCTGACTGATCCTGGAACATAGAAACTCTTCTCCAAGGTCCAATGCCCTAGCTCTGGCGTATATCCTTGGTTTTATCTCTATCAAGTACCTCCTCTGTTGTCTGGAGTACCTCTTGCTTTTCTTGACTTGCCTCTGTCTCTCTCAGCACAGACTCTGGAAACTTCTGAACTTCCTAGGCTAGGCCCTAGCCTATTTATACTGAACTGGGGGCTCCCTCTGCTGGCTGGAATAAAGATTGCCTGCACCAGGCCTAACTGGCTTAAAGGGAAACATACATTACAAACTAGCAGTGTCGGGTAACCTACCCGTATGCTGCAGACTGTCCCTAATTCTCAAGAGGTTCCCTCCCGCTTGATGGACAGGCCGGACATGTCTCCTGGACCTGTCAGTCTCGCACTTGCACTCCTGCTCTGAGGAGCGACACAAGCACAGCGAATGTGCATGCGCTGCTACACATCCATTTATTCTGTATCTGTGACTTCTTGCGCAGATTGTGGGGTCTGATCAGTTCACCAAAAAGCACCGTATTCTTCACTGGATTGCAACAGTGCTGTTCAGTTGAGCTGCAATACCCGGCACGGTCACTGCCAATTGTATGGCACTATACCAGTGAATAACGAGGGGACACAGTACTAGCCGGAGCACTAGAACCACTTCAGTGATCTGATGGATGGAGACCACTACTGATCTGATCCAGAGGATAGGCCATTGATATTTTAGCTCTTTTAAAAAATAATCCATTACTTGTTCACTATTGGGTACAATTCTGATTTATTTAATTATCTGTATAGTGGTAGGAGATCAAATTCCCCCACAATAGGGTTAAATTATCAATTTTTGCCTTCTTGCTGCCACCACCAGAGGGTGCTGCTCATATATGGAATTATGGTGACTGCTTTGTGGTGGGAAGCAGTTCAAGGCTGAGCTCATGTGCCCTGGTAGGTATACCCCTGGCCCTGATCTTCCTTTAGCTCAACCCTATACTGGCCTCTTGGGAAGTTGGATGGAGTCAATCAGCAAACCACAGTAAAGAAAAGGTCAGAGTACAGATGTGTTTTGCATTCTAAGCTCTGGGGTGAATGGGTGCGCAGCTAGCGAAGTATCAAGAAGTCAAAGTTCAGATTAAACATTATTGTGTAACTTTTAGAAGCTTCTGGACTACAACTCCAGGCAGTTTGGAACCACAACTCCCAGCAGGTTCAGTTAGGATATCATTCAAAGGGACTCCTCTACATTGTTCACAGAAATTTGACATTTAATCATGGTCGATGGCGCCATCTGGTGGTGGAAACATGTATGTCGTTCTGTGTATTGTAAATGCTGCATGAAGTTTATTTATTATTTATTGCATGCACTTATATATCGCTACCATATTCTGCAGCGCTTTACAGACATTATCATCCAACTGTCCCCAATGGGGCTCACAATCTAAGGTCCCTATCAGTATGTCTTTAGAGTGTTGGAGGAATCCGGAGTACCCGGAGGAGACCCACGCAAACACGGGGAGAACATACAAACTCCATGTAGATGTTGTCCTAGGACCCCAGCGCTGCAGGGCACCAGTGCTAACCACTGAGTCACTGGTTGGTTACTTGAACTTAACTTTTTTGCACCCTGATTCTATTCTAGTGACAAGTGTAAAACCCCAACTTTGAGGCCAAGAGGACATTGCAATTTTGGCAGTGTATGGTTCCTGTTTTAGTTTCTTTTTAAATTCAAGCCTGGGCATGGATCCAAAAGGGAAGAGGGGCGGTTTAAGTCTTTCTTTTTTTGTGGATCTGATCCCCATCTGGGAACAACAAATAAAAATAGCACATGTCCGGTCGTGATAGGGGCAGGGTTTGTAAGTATAAAATAGCATAAATCTTTTAATCTGGCATTACCTAAACCTCAAAGGAAAAAGACTTGGCCTTTGTTGGAGTGTCCTTGGGCTGAAAAGGGCACAATAAACCTCCAGTATACCGAAAAAAGATGACTCGCAATCAGGCGCCACTCCCTAGCAGGTCAGATGTGGTAAAAAATGATTGTGAAGATAATAGCAATTAAAACCAATGGTGGATTATATTAGGTAAATGAACTCAATGGTCAATAATTAGAAATAAAAACATATATTCAAATCATAACTAAAAGATGCATATGTAAAACTCACTTCACTGGGGAGGATGTCTGTCGGATAAAAGCTCAAGACACCTCCAGACAGAGCCCCCCCGGCCGGGTCCGCTTCTAGAATGTTCGAAATGATGGCAGCTGGACGTCTAGCATATGATCAGTATTCCTTTATTGAATAAACTCATGGCTCTCAACGCGTTTCGGGGGCCAACAGCCCCCTTCCTAGTCACGAGCTGTCAGCGCAGAATACACGTGTGGACTCCTAGTCCAGTAATTTTGACATCATCACTGAGACTGTATGTGGACCACGGACCCAATGGCGTCAATGCGTCTACAAAAAAACAAAATAAAACGATGCAACACGGACATCATCCGTATTTTGCAGATCTGAGTTTTGTGGACCAGAAAATACATACAGTTGTAAGGATGTAGGCCAAGGGACCTTAACCCTTAGGCTACCGGAGTTTTTTTCATTTTCATTTTACTTCCCTATTTTCCTT
Source organism: Bufo bufo (assembly GCF_905171765.1). Taxonomy (NCBI): domain Eukaryota; kingdom Metazoa; phylum Chordata; class Amphibia; order Anura; family Bufonidae; genus Bufo; species Bufo bufo. The sequence goes on along the minus strand of NC_053389.1, from coordinate 246,818,887 downwards.
GAGCCATAACTATTTTATATTTCCGGTCACATGAGTTTTTTTTACGCGGGACAGGTTGTACTTTCTAATGCCACCGTTAATTATGGCATAAAATGTAGTGGGAAGCGGTAAAAAAATTCCAAATGGGGTGGAATTGGAAAAAAAAAAAACGCAATACCTCCACCGTTTTACGGGTTTTGTTCCCACGGCGTTTTGTTTACGGCAAAACTGACCCATGCTCTTCATTCTCTGGGTCAGTACGATTGCAACAATACCTCATATGTGTAGGTTTTTAAACTTTGATAAAAAAAAAAAATATTCTGACCCCCATAACTTTTTTTTATACTTTTGTCTACTGAGCTGTTTAGGGGCTCATTTTTTGCGGAACAATCTGTAGTTTTTATTGATACCATTTTGCAGTATGTGTGACTTTTTGATCACATTTATTTAATATTTTAATAGTATGGGCGTTTAAACCAATTGCTGGGAAAGAACGATTGTCTGTGTCTGTGTGGCATTGTGTACCCTCTGTACCTGTGGACCCAGCCTCGTTTTTTTTTTCACAGTCGTGAACATGAGGTCTTAATCTTCTATATATAATATGTGAGAGAGAATCTAAATCGCACATCCTCATTACTATGCTTTTGATATAACAACTGTTCTAAATTTCAGCATGATAAAACATGGCTATACAGCACTATTATCAATATGTTGCTGTGCACTATTAGGAGGCATTAGTATACAGTTTGATCAAAGAGCATAGGCCCACTTACCGCGACAAGGTCGCCTCCTTTCAAGTGGGGACCTACTCTAACTATGGCGCGGCGCAGTGCGGCGACCATCACGCCCCCACACCGCTCCAGCAGGCAATGGGACCCAGTAGCCACACAGCACCCACTGTGCAGAAAAGCCACCTAGGCCCCGGGTCCCATTACTCCACCAGCACGGCACAAAAGCAGCGACGGCCACCGTCCAGCACCGCATGTGAACTGGTGCAAAAGGCTCACCTGTTCACAGCCTCTCAGGAACTCCAACTGAGATTAGGTAGGAATTTTAAACCCTATGCAGACTTCTGCAGATTAAAAGCACCTGAGCCGAATGGGGAGGAGTGCTGATCCAGAGACACCAACAGAGGATAAATTCTCACCATTAGGCCTCATTCACACAACGTATTTTTGGTCTGCATTCGATCTGCATTCTTGGCAGATTGCATGCGGACCCATTCATTTCTATAGGGCCACAAAAATGCAGACAGCACATGGATGTCATCCGTGTGCTGCCCACATACATGCAGACTTGGCGCAATTTATAGAACATGTCCTATTCTTGTCCGTTTTGTGAACATGAATAGGCATTTTGAGAGTTGCAGCTACCACATGGCGGATCTTGGGAGAAGCTTTCTTCTTCGCTGTTTGTTGCCCCCTGCCTAATAATGCTATTTTTATGAGCTGCAGAAAGAGTAGGGGAAAGGGAACCACACAATGAAACATGTTACACATCTACATCAATATGCTTAATAATCCAATCCAATCCTGGATAAAAATGTATTTAAAGATGACCTGTCACCTCTCCTGACATGTCAGTTTTAGTACTTGCACTCAACATGTAATAACAATTCTGGAGCATCTATTCTTATAACTCTATGATGAACCATTCCTCTATTATTCCTACTACAAGTTTTCAAATAAACTGCCAGCAGTCTGCAGTAAAGGTACTGCTGGGTTTTACCAGTAGTGGGTGTGTCTGACACTGTCCAATCAGCGCTGCTATTGTCAGACTGTGCAGGGACACACCCCTAACTGGTAACACCCATTTGTACCCTTACTGCAAGCTGTTGGCAATTCACTCATAAACTTCTAGGAAGAGAAATGGCACGACATAGAGTCATAAGAATAGATGCTCAGCCTCCAGAATTGTTATTACATGGAGAATGCAAGCAGTTATGAGAAGAGACATGTCAGGAGAGGTGACAGGTCCTCTTTAAAGAATGAATCAATACAAAATACATAATAATTCAAACAGCAATGTAAGTGGTGTGTTCTGGCTTATTTCATGAACCCCTTCATATTGGTGGAAGAGATCATCGCTCTCAGGCCCCAAGCACACAAACATATTTTTGTTCCGCATCCGAACAATTTACATTTTTGGTGAATCGGATCAAGAGTCATTTATTTCAATAGAGCTACAAAATGCAGACAGCCCACAGTGTTCTATCCGCATCCGTATGTCTGGCCACAAAAAGGATAGACGTATGGCAGCATGCACACAGGCTGTATCCACGTTTTCCCTAATGTCCTACCAGCAGCACAATAATGGGATATTTCTGCCCCTGTGTACTGGTATGACAGATGGAATTTTTAATAACTAAAATATTCAAATTAACTCCTCCCTTTCCTATATAATTCCCCCAGAAACCCCTTGTGTTTTTTCCTCCACCTGACTCTTCCTTTATAGGGGTTCTTTTCTCCCTATTCCCGAGGTTTCCTTTAGTAGCCTTAGGTGTTTACTTTTCCCTTTTTTCCTTACTGTTTGCTGCACAGCAGTATCATTGGCCCCTCACTCTTTCACAAAGACAAAGGTTGTGGCTTCAGTAGCAGCAGTCCTCGTGACCCAGGGCATCACCATCATGCCATATCTAGATGATTACTTCTACAAGCGATATAGAAGAATGTTTCAGTCTGATAGCAAGCACAAATATATCTAGAAAGTTTATATTATGTAGTATGAGACTGGCACTCCCTCGCATGGAAATAGAGCAATAGCAATAGTGTTGTTACACAATATTTAATTGGCAAAATATATTAAAATACAACATCACAGTACAATATTAAAATAACAATCGCTGCAGCGGAGACAATATCAGTCCCTAAAAATACCTAAAATCTAAAACTTCAATAAAAAGTCCAAAAAGAAGGGGACCATACGTCCTGAATGTGCAAAAATATCGCAAGCCAAAAGTGTCAGTCTATTCCTTATAATAGTATTGGCATTCCTTTCTTGTATGCAATATAACATGCAAAATCCATGCAAGGCACCTTTTCAAATATTCAGAATTGTCCGATATAAATATTCAATAAAGTATCCAATCGGACACCAAGTTGTTGTTACTCACAGGTGAATGTCAATTATCCTGCAGTCCCAATATTCAATCCTTTTGATTTTTACTCACGGTATTTATTCACGTGGTTCTCAGTGTTTAGCGCCCCACCTGGTTCCTTCGTCTCTGGTCTCTCTCGATCGCTATCCACAAATCTCAGATCCGGTTATACGATCAGGGTGTAATATCGCGAGAGGTGAACTTAAACTTGTACTGACCAGTTTGAGGAAGGGGAAAGGAGATCCCCGAAACGCGTTTGGTGCTTTTCAAAGACATCCCCAACAAGTGACCCCCACTGGAAGTTCGTCTACTAATATCCGGAGATACACAAAGAAATTGGAGCGCTCCAAAGATAAAGACCTGGATTTTCAGCCATTCAAACTGGTCAGTACAAGTTTAAGTTCACCTCTCACGATATTACACCCTGATCGTATAACCGGATCTGAGATTTGTGGATAACGATCGAGAGAGACCAGAGACGAACGAACCAGGTGGGGCGCTAAACACTGAGAACCACGTGAATAAATACCGTGAGTAAAAATCAAAAGGATTGAATATTGGGACTGCAGGATAATCGACATTCACCTGTGAGTAACAACTTGGTGTCCAATTGGATACTTTATTGAAGATTTATATCGGACAATTCCGAATATTTGAAAAGGTGCCTTGCATGGATTTTGCATGTTATATTGCATACAAGAAAGGAATGCCAATACTATTATAAGGAATAGACTGACACTTTTGGCTTGCGATATTTTTGCACATTCAGGACGTATGGTCCCCTTCTTTTTGGACTTTTTTGAGTTTTTATTGAAGTTTTAGATTTTAGGTATTTTTAGGTCTGATATTGTCTCCACTGCAGCGATTGTTATTTTAATATTGTATTGTGATGTTGTATTTTAATATATTTTGCCAATTAAATATTGTGTAACAACACTATTACTATTGCTCTATTTCCATGCGAGGGAGTGCCAGTCTCATACTACATAATATATATTTTTTATTACGCCTTTGTTGATTTGAGTGAATCAATTTGAGACTAGAGCACCCAATCCAGAATTGTAAGGGGAGTGAGCGGTTTGTCTATACTTTTTCCATATCTAGAAAGTTGTGAAAAATAATATGTGTATTTTTCACTCTATCTTTTTATTTTCTTTGAATAAAATAAGATTTATTGTTTAAAACCAATTATATCAACAATGCAACATGTGTAATCTAAAATAAGTTAATAGAAGTGGATTACAGTTGGCATATATGCTAAACAGCAAAAAACGCATATATACCGAAAAATTACATGAAAACCGCATGGGAATCGCAATAGACCGAGATCTGTAATCCTCACACTTCAAAATCCGGTCCAACTTTTCTGCATATTCTAAGAGGTATCAGTATAAAACCTGTTCTCTTATAGCAAGTGTAGCCACTGATGAAGGAGTAAAGAGATACTCCGAAACGCGTTTGGCGTGTTTGATACACTTGCAAGTCAGATATAGGAGCTGAGACCAACATGGACAATATCCATTGATATGGTATACAACCTTATATTGAGAAACTAGTGAAGCGCTTCACTGAAAAAGACATAGAGAAGATAAAGGTATACAAGCTGGGGCGATATCAACCGGATCTTGAAGGGGTTAATACCTAGCTGACCCTTACCATGAGGATGTGCAAGCCCGAAAACACGTGGGATGGCGAGCGCATGCAGACTAGACTCTGCAATCCACAGCCCGGCCAGCTGAGGCATAGGAATTGCCGTGTACAATCAGTGCCGTTCGCAGCCCAGACAGCCAAAATTATGGAACTGCTATTGAACCAGTGCGCAAAGGAGGTAAGCTTACCAACTGAATATTCCACGTGGGACGCCACAGATGGAATCAGAGCTCACAACAGTGAGTACCATATACACAAAAATAAGGCATTAGGAACAATCCTCATTAACAACTACTTTTAAGCAATAGAGCCTGATGGAGAACATTTATAAGATCGCTACATACAGTTGCAAGAAAAAGTATGTGAACCCTTTGGAATGATATGGATTTCTGCACAAATTGGTCATAAAATGTGATTTGATCGTCATCTAAGTCACAACAATAGACAATCACAGTCTGCTTAAACTAATAACACACAAAGAATTAAATGTTACCATGTTTTTATTGAACACACCATGTAAACATTCACAGTGCAGGTGGAAAAAGTATGTGAACCCCTAGACTAATGACATCTCCAAGAGCTAATTGGAGTGAGTTGTCAGCCAACTGGAGTCCAATCAATGAGATGAAATTGGAAGTGTTGGTTACAGCTGCCCTGCCCTATAAAAAAAACACACACCAGTTCTGGGTTTGCTTTTCACAAGAAGCATTGCCTGATGTGAATGATGCCTCGCACAAAAGAGCTCTCAGAAGACCTACGATTAAGAATTGTTGACTTGCATAAAGCTGGAAAGGGTTATAAAAGTATCTCCAAAAGCCTTGCTGTTCATCAGTCCACGGTGAGGTGAAGAAGAATCCTAGAGTGTCAGCTAAAGACTTACAAAAGTCTCTGGCATATGCTAACATCCCTGTCAGTGAATCTACGATGCGTAAAACACTAAACAAGAATGGATTTCATGGGAATATACCACAGAGGAAGCCACTGCTGTCCAAAAAAAACATTGCTGCACGTTTACAGTTTGCACAAGAGCACCTGGATGTTCCACAGCAGTACTGGCAAAATATTCTATGGACAGATGAAACCAAAGTTGAGTTGTCTGGAAGAAACACACAACACTATGTGTGGAGAAAAAGAGGCACAGCACACCAACATCAAAACCTCATCCCAACTGTGAAGTATGATGGTGGGGGCATCATGGTTTGGGGCTGCTTTGCTTTGGTATATTTTTATTGTTACATTTTAATTACTATATTTATTTAGTATCTAGCAGGGTGGATAAAAATCTATGATTTTTTTAAAAAAAAACTAAAAAATCGGATTTTTTTTTTATTTAAATCAGATTTTTTTGATTTAAATCAGATTTTTTTTTTATATAAAATGCTTTGAGGAAAATATATTACCATCCAAAGGTTATTCCATCATGAAATAAAGATTAGTTTTTTAATTATGTAGAATAAGGCTGTACGTAGACTCCCATATTGTTGAATGGATTAGGCAGTGGCTGAGGGACAGACAACAGAGGGTTGTAGTCAATGGAGTATATTCAGACCATGGTCTTGTTACCAGTGGGGTAACTCAGGGATCTGTTCTGGGACCCATATTGTTTAATATATAGTGCAGAAGGCCTCAATGGTAAGGTGTGTCTTTTTGCTGTTGACACAAAGATATGTAACAGGGTTGATGTTCCTGGAGGGATACACCAAATGGAAAAGGATTTAGGAAAACTAGAGGAATGGTCAAAAATCTGGCAACTAAAATTTAATGTTAATGAGTGCAAGATAAAGCACCTGGGGCGTAAAAACCCAAGAGCAGAATATAAAATCAGTGATACAGTCCTAACCTCAGTATCTGAGGAAAGGGATTTAGGGGTCAATATTTCAGAAGACTTAAAGGTAGTCAGACAATGTCATAGAGCAGCAGGAAATGCTAGCAGAATGCTGGGGTGTATAGGGAGAGGCATTACCAGTAGAAAGAGGGAGGTGCTCATGCCGCTCTACAGAGCACTAGTGAGACCTCATTTGGAGTATTGTCCTCAGTACTGGAGACCATATCTCCAGAAGGATATTGATACTTTGGAGAGAGTTCAGAGAAGAGCTACTAAACTGGTACATGGATTGCAGGATAAAACTTACCAGGAAAGATTAAAGGACCTTCACATGTATAGCTTGAAAGAAAGACGAGACAGAGGGGAGATGAGAGAAACTTTTAAATACATAAAGCGAATCAACAATGTAAAAGAGGATAAAAGTAATATCAGGAAGTATTACTTTACTGAGAGAGTAGTGGATGCATGGAATAGCCTTCCTGCAGAGGTGGTAGCTGCAAATACAGTGAAGGAGTTTAAGCATGCATGGGATAGGCATAAGGCCATCCTTCATATAAGATAGGGCCATAGTATTCAGTATATTGGGCAGACTAGATGGGCCGAATGGTTCTTATTTGCTGACACATTCTATGTTTCTATATGTGTATTTTTTTGGGTAAATAAATTCCATTAATCCATTCACAATGTCATGCTCTTCCAGAGGTTTTTGTAAGATTATTGGGCAGTTTCTCTGCCTACAAGATATTATCACAGATGCTTGGTTTACTTTTGCAGTTCTCAAAACTGAATTTGACTCAGCAGAGATCACATGCCTCTTCTTCACAGCAAAAATGTTATAACATGAACAGAGTTTAGAAAAATACCTTAATCCTAACTTCTACAAACCTATGAATGCAGAATCAACCTAATCAAACTAATATGAAAAGTTGTTTAAATCTTCATCTACTTGCATATTATAAGTTATACCAGCAAGAATTAGTCTTTATGTAGAAAACTATGATTTAAATCAAGCCTTACTGACTAGTGATTTAAATCGTGATTTAAATCATTTTGATTTAAATCAAATCCACCCTGGTATCTAGTATCTAATAAATTGTTTCCTTAGTGTTCTTGTGTGATTCCAAGTGTATGAGTGCCCATCCTTATTTACTTTAATATCTAGATGATTGGCTGATAAAAGCTTCATCAACAGAGATCCTCAACAATCACCTTCTGGTCACCATGTCTTTTCTCCAGCGTCTTGGCTGGATAATAAATTGGGAAAAGTCAGATATCCAACCTGCCAAGACTTTTCTGGGGTTGATAATAGACTCCATTCACATGAGGATGTCTCTAACTCCCGGAAGAGGTTGATGTTGGCAATAAAGTCTCGATAAGGACCTTTATGAGGGTACTAGACCTTATGTCTGCCACAGTAGAAGCAGTACCTTGGGCTTTCTGGCACCTTCGACCCCTTCAACAGGAAGTCCTTCGCATATGGAATTGCAATCCAAGGGGGTTGGAGACTAAGGGCTCCCTGTCTTTACAAGCCTGTTGGTCACTCAGATGGTGGTAGAGTCAAGGGCAATTTTGGAGACTTCCCTCACTGCAGAACCTGATATCTGAATGAGAACAGGTTTGTCCAGATCTAAACTGTTTCAACCTGATAGCCTGGAGGTTGACCAGCCCTTATTTCAATCTAGAGGGCTTTCCGATGCTGTCTTGAATTTTTACAAGCTGGACTTGATAAAGGCCTTAGAAGGAGATTTATCAAGACCAGAGCTTTCTGCAACTGTCTTGATATCCCCTGTGCTGCTGGAGGATGCACCTAATTTATGATGAGGTGCATGCCTCATCATAAATTAGAAGCATCCTCCTACAGTCTATGCGTTTAAACAGAAATCTATGACAGGTCAGAGATGCCATAGATTTCTGGCTTCATTTGCGCCAGAAAACTTGTGTAAATAAAGATAAATTTGTCTGGGAGACTGACTCACTACAGCAAATGGCATTTATCATGTAGAGAAAGTTAATACAAGACATTTACTAATGTATTCTGATTGTCCATATTGCCTCCTTTGCTACCTTAATTCATTTCTCCTTCACGTTATACACTGCTTATATCCAGTGGTTATGACAACTCTGCAGTCCAGCAACTGTGGCCGTGCTTGCACACTATAGGAAAAAGTGCTTGTAATTTTTCTATAGCGTGCAAACACTGCCACAGCTGCTGGATTACAGGGTGGTCGTAACCACTAGATATAAGCAGTGTATAATGTGATGGAAAAATGAATCAAGCCAGCAAAGGAGGCAATATGGATAATCACAATACGTTAGTAAGTGCCTTTATTAACTTTATATACATCAGGGAACAGCAACCTCCAGCACTCCAGCTGTTCTGAAACTACAACTACCAGAATCCTCCTTTCACTTTTATGGCAGTTACAAAACCAGCTGAGTAAATGTGCATGCTGGGAGTTGTAGTTTCATAGCAGCTGGAGTGCAGAAAGTTGATCATCCCTGGTCTACATGACAAATGCCATTTGCTGAAGTGAGAAACCCCCTTTTAAAGGCTAGTCAATAATTTACTCCTATATTTTCTTTTCACCTTCCTGCGGATTCTAACAGATGCTGAGATTGTTTTCTGGTGACACATTGTCAGTGGTAAATTTGGGTCAATATTTTTTCCTTTTATTTATAAAAAAAAAAATTCAAAATTTGCAAAAAATTTGAATTTCTCTACTTTTAAGACAGTAATACCTCATAAAATAGTTATCAATCAACATTCCCCATATGTACACTTTATGTTGGCATAATTTAGTAAATGTAATTTTATTTGTTTAGGACATTAGAAGGCTGAGAATTTTAGAAGCAATTTTTTTAATTTTCAAGAAAATTTCCAAAACCATTCAAGTCAGTTATAAAGTCATTTTGAGGGGTCTTATGTAATAGAAACCACCCATAAATGACCCCATTTTAGAAACTACACCCCCCAAATTATTCAAAACTTACAAACTTTCTTAACCGTTGAGGTGTTCCCCAAGAATTAAAGGAAAATGGAGGTGAAATTTTGCTGATTGTTTCTCAATTTTTTTTATTAACAGCAAAATAAACCTCAATATGTGACTCGGATTGTGGTCATAAACTGCTCTATGGGCACATAGCGGTGGTCAGAAGGGAAGGAGCGCCAAATGGTTTTTGGAGGGCAGATTTTGCTAGAATGTTTTTTCAGCACCATGTTGCATTTTAAGAGGGCCTAAGCTACCCCTACAATGGAAACCCCCAAAAAGTAACCCCATTTTGGAAATTACACCCCTCAAGGATTGAGCACTGAGCACTTTGACCCCACAGGCATTTTATGGAACTTAGAAACACCTAGCTGTGAAAATAAAATGTTGCTTTAGCCCCAAATTTTTCATTTTCACAAGGGGTATAACAGGAGAAAAAGCACCCCTATAATTTTTTTACCCATTTTCTCCTGAATACGGCAACACCCCATATGTGGTCGTTAACTGCTGTAGGGGCACACCGCAGGACTCAGAAGGGAAGAAGCACCATATGGCTTTTGCAGCGCAGATTTTGATTTTTACGAGCACCATGTTGGTATTGCACAGTCTCTGGGTTACCAGTATAGCTATTTTCTGACTACCATACAGTTTTTCTCCGTGTGAGGACTTATTTTTTGCAGGATGAGTTGCCATCATCATTGGTTCTATTTTGTGGCACATATGACTTTTGGATTACTTTTTATTTCGCTTTTTGGGAAGCAGGATAAAGAAATGCAGCAATTCTATCATTGCTTTTTGGGTTTTGTTTGGGAAAAATGACACGTTATCTTTATTCTGCGGGTTAGTACAACTACAGAGATAGCAGCAAGTTTTTATATAGATTTTTTTTTTTACGTTTTACAATTTTTTTTCACAAATTTTATAAGGAAAAATCATGATTTTGCATCACCATTTTATGAAAGCCATAATGTATTTTTTTGGCGCTTGTCGTTTATGGGGGCTAATTTTTTGTGGGATGAGGTGATGTTTTCATCTGTACTATTTTGGGTACAGATGACTTTTTGATTACTCAATGTTATGCATATTCTAAGGTTAGTTGACAAAAAATATTCTGGCATTGTTTTTATTTATTTTTACAGTGTTCACCTGACAGGGTAGTCACGGATGCAGCGATACATAATATGTCTATTTTTTTTGTTAAGTTTTACACTGTAAAAGTATTTTTGAAAAGAAAAAAAATCTTGTTTTTGTGTGAGAGCTATTTTTTTCTTTCAGGCAATTGTATTAAGTATAGGATCATTTTTTGTAGGATGAGATGACAATTTGATTGGTACCATTTTGGGGTACATATGACTTTTTGATCGCTTGGTATTACACTTTTTGTGAGGCAAGGTGACAAAAAAATTGCTGTTTTGGCACCGTTTTTATTTATTTATTTTTATGGCATTTGCCTGACAAGGTGGATCATGTGATATTTTTATAGAGCCGGTCGATACGGATGTAGCAATACCTAATGTGTCTATTTTTCTTTTTTTTTTCCTATTTTATATGTCTTAAATATGGGAAAAGGGTGGGGACCCGATGGAGACCCCTACCCTCCGCAAACACCTTCTATGCCACGATCAGTGCTGACCGCGGTATAGAAGGGGTTAATCCGCCAGCATCGACAAGTAGCTATTGGGACTAGAATTGGTGAAATGCCACTGGTTATTTTTTTCTGGAACAGTTACCACATGCTGCATTTTAGCACTGTTCCACTATTATTAAGAATTTTATTCTACAAGTTTAATTTATATTTTACAATGTATCAAAAATGTTTAAATCGCAGGGTGAGCTTAGTTTATTCTCAATGCATATATTTGATATGCGTGCTGCGTGCTTTCCTGTTTTGTGCAGCAATCTGCAGGAACATTTCTGCTGTTTAATGTTTTACCACAAATATTATAATATTAAGAAGATATATAAAGATATTATATAATAAATATAATAAAGTCTGACATTAAAGGCTAGTTTCATACTGCTGTTAGCAGTTCTGGCAGGCTGTTCTGGCAAAGAACAGCATGCCAGAGCTCTCTAGATCTGGCATTGCTGAATCCTGAATCTCCCCGGGATCCCCATGGGATCCCCATTATAGTCAATGGGGCCGGCGGGCATTCCTGTAACACCTGGCAATGCCATTCCAGCAGAGAACTACTAACAGCAGTGTGAAAGAAGCCAAAGAGAATCTGTCACCCGATTCTGAATTATTATCTGCAGTGACAGGGGCGTAGCTAGAACTCACTGGGCCCCACAGCAAATATTTTGTATGGGCCTACCCAACATTTTTGCAACCCTCTCCTCCTGTGCAACCCCCACTCCTGTCACTAGTCAAGATCTCTCTCAGACCAGGCCCAGACAAATCGCATATGTTTGGGGGAGATTTATCAAGACCAGCGCTTTCTGCGCCAGTGATATCCCCTGTGCTTCCGGACGATGCCCCTAGTTTGACAAAGTGCAAGCCTCGTCATAAATTAGGTGCATCCTCCAGCAGTCCATGCTCCTAAACAGAAATCCACAACAGCTCAGAGCTGCAGTAGATTTTTGGCTTAATTTACGCAAGAAAACTGGTTTAAATAAAGTTCAATTTGTTGGGGTTGCTGGCCACACCCCCTTCCGCCCTTGCCAAATACCCTTTTAAGGAGAGGTTAAATGTTCGGATATTGCCTCTGGGTGTCTGCTTTGAAAAAAAGGCTGATACCCAGCAACTACAGTGCTTGCTTAGCTTCTGAGCCAGTGCCATTACATCCAGGACTACTGCCGTTTATGTATGGCAGAGGTCCTGAAGGGGTTAAACACTTTAGATTGGGTTCCCCCTGCTTTTTAACTCTCTGCAGGGCTTTTCATCCCCAAAAAAGCAGGGTGAACACACAACTAAACTACAGTGACCAGCAGCAGGCAGAAATTTACCCACTAGGAGGCTGTAAGTGAACTGGCATACAGTAGGTAGTCTGGGCTGTAGACTGAGCATTGTGTGGATTGTGATGGCAGTGCACACTTAGGACACTCAAGCAGGGCCGGACTGGTACTGAAATGCCGTCCTGGCACACAAATCCCACTAGCCCACATATCATCCTCCCTTCCCCCTCCCAAATCACGAAATACAGAGGTGCACACTGCAGCAAATAGCACTGTCCTTAGTCATATTGTTAGGGACAAGTGAATGCTAACACTATACAATCAATAATGTAACTTATGCACTGTTGTGCTCCAGATACAGATAATATCATGCACTAAGTCCTACAAAGAGCACCCTGCTTGAAAAAAATGTATGTATACTGTCCCTGACAATAAGAATGCCTCCCTTCAAGAATATAATGGTGTCCCCACCCTAACACACACACAAAAAATAAGAATAAAATAAAAAATAATGATATATACTATATACTATATATATATATATTATATATATATTGAAGAAAATCCAGCGGGAGCACCACCAAGAGTCGGGTGCAAAATCCACAAATCCAGATTCTGTCTGATGCGGTGGTGGCGGGCACTATAGATGAAGGCTTAAGAGAATATTTGGAGGTATCCTTTCCTGTTACTCCTGTAATATATATATTACCTAAAGTGCATAAAAGCCTTGTGGATCCTCCTGGCCGCCCCATCGTATCAGGCTCAGATTCTGTATTCAGTAGAATAGCTATGTTCTTGGACAAAATGTTGAGGGACTTCTCGACAGCCGGAAAATCCTATATCAAAGACACAGGCGATTTTCTAGAACAGTTGAGATCAGTAGACTCCAGTAATGTAAAATCTCTACTTCTTGTGTCCTTTGATGTAGTACCATTGTACACATCAATAGGACATAAGAAAGGTATTGCAGCGGTCAATAAATACCTTGATGGTTCAGATAGCTCTATTGAGACAAAATGTTTTATCAATTCCCTTCTGAAATTGATACTTGAAAATAATAATTTTTTGTTCCAAGACACCTTTTTCAATCAAAAACGCGGCGTTGCGATGGGGTCGAATGTGGCCCCAACGTACGCAAATATTTACATGCGCCATGTGGAGGAGGACCTTATCTATGTATCCCACCACTTTCAACATGTTTTGAGGCGGTGGAGGTACATAGATGACGTCTTCCTCCTATGGACTGGTACCGAAACACAGTTGGTTGAATTTCATGACTACCTTAATAGTATAGATATTGATCTCCAGTATACTATATCTCATTCTAAAACCAATTTGTCATTTTTAGACACTAATGTGAAATTGGATGAAGGACGTATCAGTACGGGTTTGTTTGTCAAATCAACAGATAGAAATACAATTCTACGATTTGAAAGCAATCACCCACGCAGTCTGATCAAACACCTCCCTCAATCTCAATTCTTAAGGGCAAAACAAATTGTGTCCGACCACACTGAATTGCCAGCCACATTGGATATGATGGCTGTTAAATTCAGAGAACGTGGCTATCCTCGTAAACTGTTGAATGAACAGAAAAGCAAAATCCTTGATATGGGTTCAGAACGTGCACAACCTATTCTCCCAAAAACTCAGAGAATACCTTTTATGTCCACATATTCCAACTATAGTGTAGAAATAGGACAGATCCTTAAAAAGAATTGGAATATTCTTAGTAGAGGAATTAAAGATGTCCCTGAATTTGAGAATCCTCCACTGTTATCTTATCGAAAAAATAAAAATATAAGAGATTATCTGGTTAAAGCAGATGTTGGTTCAAAAAGAAACATCATTCAGCGACCATTGACGCAGGCGGGTCTGGGATGTTTCCCGTGTCTTAATTGCGTCAACTGCCGCTACATAAGTAAATCAAAATCTTTTGTACATCCATCTACAGGAAGAGAATATCCTATTAGATATCATTTGACGTGTTCATCATCATATGTTATTTATGTTTTATCATGTCCCTGCAATTTAATATATGTAGGAGAAACATCTACAGAATTGAAGGTTAGGTTAAATAACCATAGGAATTCAATTAGGAAAAGTCGCACCGATCTGCCGGTTTCCAGACATTTTGGATCCCTTCATCATGGTGAACGGGATCTAAGATGCTGGATAATCGACCATGTGGCTATGCCCAGGAGAGGTGGTGACCGTCTGGCAATCTTGAAACAGCGAGAATTAAGATGGATATATACTCTGGACAGCCTACACCCCAATGGGCTCAATGTAGATTTTAGATGAGATGTCTGGCTTTGAAGTTTGGCTTGATCTTCCCTGCATTTGTTGTTCTTTCGCTTTGGTTGTATAAAAGTGCCTTGAAACGGTGATAACATACATTGATAATTACTATGACACAGATTAATTAATCTGTAATTAATTTGTTAAATCTTTCTTTGCCTTTTAGAACAAGGTTGCCAAAGTTATGGGTGAATAAAGCTCCACTGATTTTTCACTTTTATCCGGAGTGCAGTCCTGCTTTCTTTTAAACTATATATATATATATATATATATATATATATATATATATATATATACATACAGTACAGACCAAAAATTTGGACACACCTTCTCATTCAAAGAGTTTTCTTTATTTTCATGACTATGAAGGCATCAAAACTATGAATTAACACATGTGGAATTATATACATAATAAACAAGTGTGAAACAACTGAAAATATGTAATATTCTAGGTTCTTCAAAGTAGCCACCTTTTGCTTTGATTACTGCTTTGCACACTCTTGGCATTCTCTTGATGAGCTTCAAGAGGTAGTCACCTGAAATGGTCTTCCAACAGTCTTGAAGGAGTTCCCAGAGATGCTTAGCACTTGTTGGCCCTTTTGCCTTCACTCTGCAGTCCAGCTCACCCCAAACCATCTCGATTGGGTTCAGGTCCGGTGACTGTGGAGGCCAGGTCATCTGGCGCAGCACCCCATCACTCTCCATGGTCAAATAGCCCTTACTTTCAAAGTTTTCCCAATTTTTCGGCTGACTGACTAACCTTTATTTCTTAAAGTAATGATGGCCACTCGTTTTTGTTTACTTAGCTGCTTTTTTCTTGCCATAATACAAATTCTAACAGTCTATTAAGTAGGACTATCAGCTGTATATCCACCTGACTTCTCCTTAACGCAACTGATGGTCCCAACCCCATTTATAAGGCAAGAAATCCCACTTATTAAACCTGACAGGGCACACCTGTGAAGTGAAAACCATTTCAGGGGACTACCTCTTGAAGCTCATCAAGAGAATGCCAAGAGTGTGCAAAGCAGTAATCAAAGCAAAAGGTGGCTACTTTGAAGAACCTAGAATATGACATATTTTCAGTTGTTTCACACTTGTTTGTTATGTATATAATTCCACATGTGTTAATTCCTATTTTTGATGCCTTCAGTGTGAATCTACAATTTTCATAGTCATGAAAATAAAGAAAACTCTTTGAATGAGAAGGTGTGTCCAAACTTTTGGTCTGTACTGTGTGTATGTATATATATATATATATATATATATATATATACTGCCTGTCCAGTGTTGCATTAATTTTTCACCAAGATCTTGCATTGATGATGGTAGAGTCTGACTACTGCGCAAAGCCTTCTCCAGCACATCCCAAAGATTCTCAATGGGGTTAAGGTCTGGACTCTGTGGTGGCTAATCCATGTGTGAAAATGATGTATCATGCTCCCTGAACCACTCTTTTACAATTTGAGCCTGATTAATCCTGGCATTGTCATCTTGGAATATGCCCATACCATCAGGGAAGAAAAAGTCCATTGATGGAATAACCTGGTCATTCAGTATGTTCAGGTAGTCACCTGACCTCATTCTTGGAGCACATACTGTTGCTGAACTAACCCCAGATCATAGCACTGCCCCCACAGGCTTGTACAGTAGACACTAGGCATGATGGGTGCATCACTTCATCTGCCTCTCTTCTTACCCTGATGCGCCCATCACTCTGGAACAGGGTAAATCTTGACTCATCAGACCACATGGCCGTCTTCCATTGCTCCAGAGTCCAATCTTTATGCTCCCTAGCAAATTGAAGCCTTTTTTTTCTGGTTTGCCTCACTGATTAGTGGTTTTCTTACGGCTACACAGCTGTTAAGTCCCAATCCCTTGAGTTCCCTTCGCATTGTGCATGTGGAAATGCTCTTACTTTCACTATTAAACATAGCCCTGAGTTCTACTGTGGTTTTTCTTCGATTTGATTTCACCAAACGGTTAAGTGATCGCCGATCACGATCATTCAGGATTTTTTTCCCGCCACATTTCTTCCTCGAATACGATGGGTCCCCACTATTCTTGCAGTTTTTAATAATGGACAGTTCTTAACCCAATTTTAGTAGTTTCTGCAATCTCCTTAGATGTTTTCTCTGCTTGATGCATGCCAATGATTTGACCCTTCTCAAACAGACTAACATCTTTTCAACGACCACAAGATGTGTCTTTCGACATGGTTGTTTAAGAAATGAGAAGCAACTCATTGCCCCATTTGGGGTTAAATAACTTGTTGCCAGCTGAAAGATAATCGCCCATGCAGTAATTCTCCAATAGGAGGCTCATAACTATTTGCTTAGTTAAATCCAGGTGGCGACTTTTTTTTTGGACAGGCAGTGTATAAACAAACAAAAACAAAACTGGAATACCCCTTTAGCACCTCAAGGACCTTGTCATTTTTCACCTTAAGGACCAGGCCATTTTTTTTTAGAAATTTGACATGTGTCACTTTATGTGGTAATAATTTTGGAATACTTTTACTTATCCAAGCGATTCTGAGATGGTTTTCTCGCGACACATTGTACTTCAGTGAAAAATTTTAGTTGATATAATTCACCTTTATTTATTAAAAAATCCAAAATGGACCGGAAATTTGGAAAAATTAGCAATTTTCCAGATTTGAATTTATATGCTTTTAAGGCAGATAGTGATACATCATAGTGATACATCAAGAGTTATAACTTTACACTTCCCATATGTCCACTTTCATCTTTGCATCATTTTGTAAATATAATTTCTATTTTTTAGGATCTTATAAGGATTAGAATTTTAGAAGCAAATTTTTACATTTTTAAGAAAATTTCCAAAACCCACTTTTTTAAGGACCACTTCAATTCTAAAGTCATGTTGTGGGGCTTACATAGTGGAAACTACCCATAAATTGCCCCATTGTAGAAACTACACCCCTCAAGTTATTCAAAACTGATTTTACAAACTTTGTTAACCCTTTAGGTGTTCCACAAAAATTAAAGGAAAAAGGAGATAAAATTTTAAAATGTCACTTTTTGGGCAGATTTTCCATTTTAATTCATTTTGTGCCTGTAACACATCAAGGGTTAACAGACAAATAAAACTCAATATTTATTACCCCGATTCTGCAGTTTACAGAAGCACCCCATATGTGGTCGGAAACTGCTGTACAGGCACACGGTAGTGCACAGAAGGAAAGGAGCGCAATATGGATTTTGGAGGGCAGATTTCACTGGGATAATTTTAAGTTGCCATATGACATTTAAAGACCCCCTGATGCACCCCTAGAGTAGAAACTCCAAAAAAGTGACCCCATTTTGGAAATTATAGGATAAGGTGACAATTTTATTGGTACTATTTTGTGGTGTGTATATATAACTTTTGATTGCTCTATATTACGCTGTTTGTAAGGCAAGGTAACAAAAAAAATGGATGTTCTGGCACAGTTTTTATTTTTTGATTTTTACGTGTTCACCTGACAGGTTAGATCATGTAGTTATGGAGGCGACAATATCAAATATGTCTACTTTTTTTTTTTTTTTTTTTCATAATAAAGCCTTTTTGAAATACTGTAAATCATGTTTTTGAGTCTCCTTTTTCTAAAAGCCATATTATTTTTATTTTTTGGCTGATTATCTTATGTAGGGATAAATTTTTTGCAGGATGAGTTGCCATCATCATTGGTACTATTTTGGGGTATATACTGCTTTTTGATCATTTGGTATTACACTTTTTGTGATAAAAGGTGACAAAAAATGGATTTTTTGGCACGGTTTTTATTTCATTTTTTTATGGTGTTCACCAGACGGGTTAGCTCATGTGATATTTTTATAGAGCAGGCTGTTATGGATGCGACCATACCTAATGTCTGTTGTTTTTAAATAAATTTTGGTTTTAAACAATAAAATCATTTTTGAAACAAAAAAATGATGTTTTTATGTCTCCATTTTCTGAAAGCCATCTTTTTTTATTTTTTGGGCGATTGTCTTAGGGTCTCATTTTTTGCGGGATGAGATGAGGGTGTAATTGGTATTATTTTTGGGTACATATGACTTTTTGATCACTTGGTATTACACTTTTTGTGATGAAAGTTAACAAAAATGGCTTTTTTAGCACAGTTTTTATAAAAAAAAAAATTCCGGTGTTGACCAGATGGGGTAAATCATGTTATATTTTTATAGGGCGGGTTTTTACGCACACGTTGAAACCTAATATGTCTGTTTTTTTTTATTGAAATTACATTTTTTTTTATTGTTAACACTTTTATTTTACTTTTATTATTTTTTTTATTTTTGTACCACTATGGGACTTCAACATTACAGGGTCTGATCCCTGTTTTCAATGCAACACAATACATTGGTATTGTACTGCATTGACTATCAGTGTATTACACAGTGTAATACACTGAGTTTGCCTATGAGACCCAGCCTGGGAGCTGGGCCTCATAGACCTCCGTAGCTGCCGGGCCCCAAGGCCTTTAAATGGCTTAGGGCTGCCATGGCAACCATCGGGGTCCCCGTCACCACAGCGCCTGGACCCAATGGATAAGGTCAGTAACATTCGGATTCCTGCCACTGATCACGGCACCACACATGGGGGAACAGAAGGACCGCAGGATGAGAATGCTCATCCTGGGGCACTGAGTACCGGCCATTTAGGATGAGCATTCTCATTCTGGGTCCTTAAGGTGTTAAGTTGTTGAGCAAAGCATATGATAAACCCGTCAGCAGCCAAAAGGGAGTGGAATGTACTATATTGTCATTTTCATTAAGAAACACTGGTGAAATTTGCAGCAATAATCCACCAACTAGCTGTTGTAGGTTTCAGCTATAATTTATATCAGTTTTCTGCCATCGATTATATTAAATGTGCTAGGTAGTTGTTGCCCCACCCCCTTCATATAAGTTTCATAACCTTTTTCATAAAAAAAAATTGGCAAGAATGGTGTAAAATGCAAAAAGCTGCAAAATTGTGGCACAAAATACCATTTGCACAAAGTTTGCAACTTTTTACATTAAAAAAACCCTTGTAAATCCTTTGTAACTGCTTTGGAACTGGATTTTGATTATTTTCTAACCCCAGAAGGGGGAACTTGTGCTGTTATTGGTGAGGAATTTTGCACCTGGTTTCAAGATTCTCATTGAATCACTTTTCCTGAATGGGGTTTATTGGTGTTTGGTTTAACAATATGCTTTCAAGCTTGCTAAAACCCATGGTTGTGATAAGACTGATTTTAATGTTCTTATTTACTTATACATTATTAATATGTTGTATTTTTCCCTGCAATAAAGGTGTGGATATGTCAATTTCTTAGGAAGGATGACATAACTACAGAGATTGAGCGTCTGATAAGTCAGCTCAACTGCCCGTCTCTCATGAAGACCCCTCAGCTTTTTGAGAGTTGAGTGGAGGACATCGTCTCTGAAAGAGGGTCCCATAGGTGCACCCAGCAGATTGATCACCACTCCTACGAGAAGAGGCAACATTCAATGGGGATTACTCCGAGGTGGTCCTTGTGTTGGGATAAACCTCTGGACAGCTGTCATCATCCTATTAATTAGAGAGCGAGAGAGAGTGTATGTGTGTGTGTGAGAGAGAGAGTGCCTGTGCTTGAGTGAGAGTATGTGTGTGTGTGAGAGTGTGTATGTTTGTGTGTGTGCTCGCTTTTACTGACTCTTCTTGTACTCCGGGGTGGTCCTTGTGGTGGGATGCACCTCTGGATGGCTGTGGTCATCCTATTAGTTACATAGTGTGTATGTGTCTGTTTGTGTGCACTAGCTTAGAATAAGCCAATAAAGATGTGTGAATGTTTAACCTAGCTCAACTGCCTGCCTCTCCTGAAGACCCCTCAGTTTTTTTTGTGTTAGGTGGAGGAAATCGTCTCTGAAAGAGTCCCATATATGCACCACAGCAGTTTGGGCACCACTCCTCAAAGAATTAGGGTCAGTGTAGAGGCTGTCTAAGGGGCCATTTCTGGATAGGTAGGTCTGATAGTTAGCTAGAAAATGCATGGGAAATACATTTATGTATGAAAATGAAATAAATGAGAAATATTAAATAAATGAATTAATTCCACCACATTGCCTCACTTGATTCATTCTTAAGCAACATATAAAAAAAAATAGATTCTACTGTACTTAATAGTACATTATGCTTATGCTTATAAGGTGGTTTGCAACAAGAATGCCCAGACACTTCGAATGCAGAACATAAGAAATCTTATCTGATATCTATAAGCTCGTCGCCAATATTGACTGTTCACATTGTGATTGGCTTTTTTTATCATGTTTAATACTATAAAAGCCCTTTTACATGGACTAATGCCCAGGCAATTATCAGGAACAAAGCGAACAATCCTGATAATTGTCTGATCATGAGTGGAGGTAATAGCTGCATTTACATGTACTAGTCATCCCCTATAGATTCATTGTTTGTCGAAATAAGACTACCGGACACCGTTCCAACTAGCACCTGGTCAACTATATCTGAAGTACCGAAAGACTCTACCAAAGAAAACACCCATGGAAACCAACGTAAGACTACAAACGCATCTGCTCTGGGAAATATTAAGGACTTCCTAAGAAACTAAATAGACTGGTTCTTTCTATCTATTTATGTACATTTAAAAATCATCCCACGTGGTTTGAGAACTCCTCTCAAACCAACTTTTGAAAATGATCCAGCGTTCATTAAAACCTGGTTATCAATTAATGACACGTGTTCATTAAACTTAATAAGGTTACTAATAATAAAGAGGAAAACAATTTGTCAAGAATTAGGCGTATCCCTGAAATATCTCCTTGTAAACCAATCCCATGATCTTAATATGAATCATATCACAAATTTAGCAAGAACGTTTGAATACAACGAAGTCACCAAGAAATGCAGAAAACTCTTGAGAGATATAGGCGATTACAAATCTGAGAAAATCAGACCATGGGAGAGAAAATACCCCCATCGGGCAAAATATCTTCGGCCCCCGTTTAAGACTTCATCCTCAATCTATTCTCCCCAGTTAAAGAAAACACAACCACAAAACCAACCGCTGAAACACACCGGTTCTGGAAGGTTTTTCTACAACAGCAAATACCAAAAACACTCCAGACCTTCACCGGGAACATCATTAAAAACTTGTGATCCCCATTCGCCCACCTATAAATCCACCACACTACCAATCATCTTACCCATAGTCAATGGTACAGGGCAACTAGTAAATACCCTACAGACAGATTCCTACAGAACACATCACTCGCCCACACACAACACTCCCCCACATGAAACTTTAATACAGAGCTGTTCTCCACTAGAGTCCCTCTCGACTCTCATTAACC
The DNA here is from genome assembly GCF_905171765.1 of Bufo bufo. Taxonomy (NCBI): domain Eukaryota; kingdom Metazoa; phylum Chordata; class Amphibia; order Anura; family Bufonidae; genus Bufo; species Bufo bufo. Next base: position 246,796,813 of record NC_053389.1, on the reverse strand, counting down.
TGGTCACACCCTGTTCCCCAGAAAACATTGCCCAGATTGAGAACGGTAGCATCACAGAATCAGTTCTCAACGCATCTATACATTCTCATTCTAGTGATCAATCTGACACGTTTTTAGCATTACCCTCTAACCTATCTGAGAACTCTTTTTTAGGGAAGCTCTCACCTGCACCGCCTATAACACCATTGAACACCCCATCGAGAAACAATTTATCCAGTATACAGATTTTCAGTCCGTTCTTCACTCCAACGGGTCCGACGCCAGTTCCAAAATACCGCCCCCAGAGTCAAAAAATCACACAATTCTTCAGTCCAATACCATTAACAAGAAAAAGACCCATAAAAGAATACGAGGGTGCAGAGGCGGAAAGTCTAAGAACACCAAAAAAGAAAAAAAACAATCTTACTCCACCATTTCAGACCCCACCGAATTTACAAGATTAACTCCTTCATCCTCAGAGGCATCAACATCTATTGAGGAATCCAACCTAATCCAAAAGAAAGGTATTTTCAACCTTTCCAAACATAATTTAACACCTGATGAAATACTTCTTCTAAGCAAGTGCCTTTCTTTTTGCCCTACTCAATACCCTGATTCTTTTGAACTGTTTGTTGACCTTAATCAATACATACGCAAATTAACTCTAAAAAGACACTTTACAATAAAGAACTTGAACAAAGAAAATGGTTTAAGCTCCACCCCCGATATCAATGCCACACCATCTACAAACCCCATTCCCACAGAACCATCAACACCCATTCCATCTAATCTTAAACTAAAATCCTCTTTTTATCCCCTAGAAAGTAGGGGCCCACATTTAGAGAGCTTTTCAATATTGTTCTCGATGAATTAAAAACCCTAACAGATACACAACAAAGCAAACCAACACTCAATTTAACTAAACGTGAGAACAAAGCTCTCAGACATCTGAAGCAAAACAGAAACGTGGTAATAAAAAGTGCAGATAAGGGAGGGGGTGTGGTCATCATGGACCAAGGCTATTATCTAGAAGAATCACTTAGAATCCTATCGGATACTGAGTATTATAACATCATCAATGAGGATCCGACTCCGGTTTTCAAAAAAGAATTACAGATATTGATTGATTCAGGATATAGTGCAGGAATCCTAAATAAAAATGAAAAATTCTTTGTTCTCAATACCCATCCGACAATAGCCCGGTTCTATTTCCTTCCGAAAATTCATAAATCCATCACACGTCCACCTGGCAGGCCCATCATCTCTGGAATTGACTCCCTCACCTCCAACCTCTCAGCGTATATCGATAAATATCTTCAGAAATATGTCCTAAAACTCCCCTCTTACCTCGGATTCCTCCCAGATGATTAATATCTTTGACAAGATTGAATGGAAGTCCCACTATCTTTGGGTAACACTGGATATAGCCTCATTATATAGCAATATCAAGCACGATTTGGTCCTCGAGGCAGCACGACATTTCTTGAACAACAATGAAGAAATGTCCTCAACACAAAAAGAATTCATTCTAGACTCAATCTCTTTCATCCTACAACACAATTATTTTACTTTTAACGAAAAATTTTATATACAGAAAAAAGCTATGGGGACAAAGTTTGCCCCATCTTACGCCAATTTGTTTGTGGGATGGTTTGAACAAGAAACGGGACTCATGTCACACAAAAATATTATAATATTTAAAAGATTCATTGATGACATCTTTATATAGGACAATACCACAGAAGAATTAGTGAAATTCATTGAAAAAATCAACCAGAATGACTGGGGACTAAAATTCACCTCTGAATACCATCCAAAAGAGGCAATCTTTTTAGATATTCATATTAAAACAGTAGCAAATAAAATCACTACCAGAACCCATTTCAAAAAAGTTGGCTCCAATAGTTATCTAGATTATTCAAGCTGTCATTACTCAAAGTGGAGAAACAATATACCCTATGGACAGATGAAACGAGTTAGGAGGAACTGTTCAGATACACAAGTGATGAAAAAACAAATAAAAGTCCTGAAAGATAGGTTCAAAGAGAAGGGATACCCAAAAGGAATAATCAACACCTCTGCTAGACGCGTAACCTCTATAAGCCAAGATACCGCCTTACAACCTGCCCCAATCAAAACTACTAGAGACGACAGGTATCAGTATAACCTCATTACCCGGTACAATATCCATCATACCAACATCAGACAAACACTTACTAAACATTGGGGCATTCTTCTCAAAGACCCCATTCTCAAAAATATCTTACCGAAACATCCTTCAATTACATTCAGGAGAGCAAAAACTTTAAAAAACCTTATTGCCCCCTCTTGTCTAAATTTAACCATGAATTCCGAGGTCACTCCCACCGATCTTCCAGATAAGGTAGGGATACAAAAATGTACCTCAAAGAAATGTCTCTGTTGCCCAATGATTTCTCATGGAGTTAAAACAATAAACATCCCGAACCCTAAGATAACCCAAGGTGAGTCCCTCTGGACTATCAAACACGAATTGAACTGCGGGTCTAAAAATGTGATTTACCTCCTCTACTGTCCATGTGGTTTAAAGTATATCGGAAGAACCACCCAGACAGTCAGAAAGAGGATGAATGAGCATCGCTCAAATATTAGATGTAGTATCCTCACCCATAGCGTCTCGCGACACTATACAGAGATGCACAATAGCGATCCATCTAGTTTGAGAGTTTCACCACTAGAACAGACATCCACCTATCAGCAACTCTGCCGCAAGGAAATGCACTGGATATATACACTTAACACCCTCTCTGTTTGGACTCTTGAATATTCAAACTACTAGAACCTTTTCTGCCTGCCCAATCTATATTTTCATTTCTTCCAGTAATACCTAGTCTTTGGGATCTTTGGATCTAGAACTATTGTGCTACCAATCCAAATCCCAAGTAACCAATATGTTACAAACGGTTTTATCCAGTGCGCCAAAACTGTGTTTTCGAACGTATATGATACCAGTTTATGTATACATGCTTATTCTTACACTTTATATACCCATATGCACTATTATGTCGACCTCTAGACATAAGTATCTCTATCATTATCAAACAATTTGATATATAACACATAATGTATTTATCAATACACTGAGTTTTTTTGTACTTTTTGTCAATATTTTTATATAAATGGTCCAAATACTTTTTAATATATTAGTAGATACATAATCACTAGTTTTAACTTCCATTCTTCCTTACACACACCTTTTTAACATTCATTTTTAGGTGACTACACCAACATATTTTTAATACTGCGAATAATTCAATGAATCACTTTTAGCCCCAGTGCACTGTATTTCGATGAGAGCGGAAAGTGGCTTCCGGTGCGTTCCATGCTGGAACGCAAACCGGAAGTGGCACCCGTCACCCTGGTTTTTAAATATAGAGCTTCCAAATGCAGAGATTTTTGCAGTCGCAAGAAACCGATTTGGTTAAATACAAAGAAAACATTCTATATAAATATATAAAGATAATTCGAACATCTGTGTCTTTTCTTAGTTTCAATATCCTGATGTTGAGTAGGATGTATTATATATCTGGTTATAAATACATCACCACACCGTTAATACCGCTAATACTGGCCACCAGGTATTGCAATATTGTAGCCCCAACGACTTGCACTATGATTGAATTTGGAGGTCACTTCCGCTGCGTTCCATGTTGGAGCGCAAACCAGAAGTGACGCTCGTCACTCTTTCTAACTCAAATAAATCAATCCTTTTGCTAAATCACAAGGCATGTGAATATATAAGTATAACTTCAACCATGTACTTACAACTATTAACCTCTATTCTATTTTTTGTCCTTGTGGAATATTATCTCTATGTGGAGTGAGGTGGACGTCACTTCCGATGCGTTCCACGGTGGAGCGCAAACCGGAAGTGACGTTCCTCCCTCCATTTTGGCGCCTGTTTTCAAATGTTTTATGTATTTATACCCCCCATAACATGTATTATGTCATATGCTCCTGATGAAGTGTTTTTTCCTATACCCTGAAACGCGTTAAGCAAGATACCTTCACCCTCACCCTGTGGTTCAATAAAGACTATTGACAAGAAGTACGACTGGACTGCTGTCATTCCGTGAGATCTTACAGGCTACCCAGGCGCAGGAGGTAATCCGGAGGGTGTTTTGAGTTTATCCCATCCGATACCTCCTGGGTGAAGTGAGTTAAAATTGCTTTTTCTTTGAATTTTTATTATGACATTATCAAATTGATCTCTAAATGAGTTTTTTAATGTGTATGTTATAAGTCTGTATATATATATATATATATATATATATATATATATATATATATATACATAAATATACAAGAGAATACTTTGGAGACTTTAACTCATTGAGGGTCATATTTTATTTCTATCCGAGGGATGGTGGTGCCCTTTAAAGGGGTAAAAAATATCTTTTGCTCTATTTTCTCAGGGTATTAGAGACCAGACTGAGCTGTGGCTCTCGCCACTCAACCTAGAACCAGGCATGGTTGTGTCTGATAATGGCCGTAACTTGGTGGCGGCTTTGGAGCTCAGCAATCTCACACACATACCATGCCTAGCCCACGTTTTCAACTTAGTGGTTCAGCAGTTCCTCAAAACCTACCCCAATTTGCCTGAGCTACTGTTGAAGGTGCGCCGCCTCTGTGCCCATTTCCGAAAGTTATCTACAGCTGCCTACAGTCTGGCAGCGCTGCAGCAGCGCTTGCAATTGCCAGCTCACCAACTGTTGTGCGACATGAGCACACACTGGAACTCCACGTTCAACATGTTGGCCAGGCTTTGTGAGCATCAGAGGACAGTAGTGGAATACCAGCTGCAACATGGTCGTCACCTTTCCAGTCAGGTTCCACTCTTCACAAGTGACGAGTGGGCATGGATGTCTGACCTCTGTGAGGTTTTGCGCAACTTTGAGGAATCAACACAGATGGTGAGCGGCGATGCCGCTATTATCAGCGTAACCATCCTTCTTCTGTGTCTACTGAAACGCTCTCTGCTCACAATGAAGGAGGATGCTTTGCATGTGAAAGAGGTGGAAATGGGGGAAGACAGTACACAGGGTGATAGCCAGACCACGTGTAAAATGTAGAGCAGATAACCAGTGGCACTACACCAAACCTAAAATTGTCAGGATGCGACTGCCGAGGAGTGGTGCCTCACGGAGGTGCTCAGCTTGTAGCTGCAGTGAGCATATGTGATAAAAAGAAAAAGAAAACAAAACGAGCGGCACTCACCGTTGATAGGCAGGTTACTTTATTCCATGGCAGGAGGGGGGTGCAAGGGTTGCAGATACAGCAGCAAATAAGCAACAGCCGTTTCGCGCGTGTATGCGCTTCTTCTGGCTTTCCAACACTGAAGAGGTCACGGCACCTTCTTATAGTGCACAGGATAGCCAGACCACCCTCCGTTCGTCTTCTCAGCGTGAATTGGATGATTAGGAGGAGGAGCAGGAGACGGTTGCCTCCTCTACAGAGAGTAGTACCCACAGCAGGTTTATTCCATCTGTTCAGCGTGGATAGGCCAAACAGGAGGAAGAGGATGAGGAGATTGAGAGTCATCCTCCTGATAAGGACAGCGAAGTCTTGTCTGTTGGGACTCTGGCACACATGACTGACTTTATGTTAGGCTGTCTTTCCCGTGACCCTCGCGTTATACGCATTTTGGCCAACACCGATTACTGATTGTTCACCCTTCTCGAACCCCCGCTACAAAGAGAACTTCTCATCTCTCATTCCTGTGGTGGAGAGGATTGGCAAAATGGTGCAATACCAGAAGGTCCTTGTGGAAAAATTGCTCCAAAAATTTCCAGCTGACAACTCTGGCAGCAGAACACGTAGTTCCTTGGGCAACCGAGGAGGGAAGACAAGGGGAACACACAGCAGTTCCAACAGAGGCAAGGCAACACTCTCCAAGGCCTGGGACAGATTCATGACACCCCGCCAGCAACCTCACCCTGATGCGCGGCCTAGTGTCACAAAGAGAGAAAAGTTTTGGAAGATGGTGAAGGAGTACGTAGCAGACCGTGTCAGTGTCCTCAATGATCCCTCTGTGCCTTACAACTATTGAGTGTCCAAGGTGGACACGTGGCACGAACTGGCGCTCTACACCTTGGAGGTGCTGGCCTGCTCTGCCGCCAGCGTTTTGTCAGAGTGGGTATTTAGTGCTGGGGGCATAATAACTGATAAGCGCATCCGACTGTCAACTGAAAATGCTGACAGGTTGAGTGTTATCAAAATGAACAAGGCATAGATTGCCCCTGACTTCTCTACTCCACCAGAGGAAAGCGGCTGAACATAAAGGTGCAGCGTCCCACTAGCTTGTGTGGTAACTGTATATCATGCTGTATTGTGTTATCCTGTGATATTCCTATTTACCAGGCTGTCAGGTGCACTACATACATCCACCACTAGATGGGAGTAGCAGCACAATATAAATAGTGCAGTTCAGGCTTAGTTAGGGGAGATTGTGGGTTCTCTCTAAGGAGATGGAGTGAGGAGCTACAGGGGGAAGGAGAGGTTCCCTCTCCTCCCAGCTCTCAGGAGCTTCACGGCCCATAGAAGCCATCTTACACCTTAGGATCTAAGCCAGGAAGACAGGCGGAGGGAAGTCTCTTTATTCTTCAGGAGCAACAAGTGGATTTCTGATATTTAGTGGATCAAGACAAAGGAAGGACAAAGCCATTGTTATAGGCTCTAGGCACCTTTGTAATTTGGAGAAGGATTTAATAGCTTCAGGCAGCCTCACCGTTATTCTAAAGACAGATAAGGATTCTGTCATATCACTTTTGTAGAAGCTCAAGATTGGGACTACCTCAACTAAGACTGAAGCAAGGTCAAGAGCTGTTTTTCCAGTGAGTACATAACTTATCACCCTAGCCTGACACAGTGTCATCAGCACAGCCTGTTACTAGGATTTATCACATCCTACTTGCTTGTGTATCATAGACTGTTTTATTGCTGGATGTAAACTGTTATCAAGAACCTGGCTAAAGTAAAGTTTACCATTGGATTCAAACCTGCCTCATTCTTCCAACTCCACACCACTATTACCCTCAATCTCTTGCACCATGTAGGTGCAGGCGTCACAACATTATTTAAACCAGGGGTCCAGCCGCCCAGGCACTCAGGAACTCCTCTATGGCAAGTGAGATTCTAGTGGACCTCTCCCATTCCCTGACCGTGGGCACAACACTACCTCCCAAATGCCGAACAATGCATTTCCTTGCTTGAAACAAAAGTTTGGATATAATTTCTCGATGTTGGGCAATAGATTCACATTTGCATTTTCCGTTTGTATATGTATTTCGCCATAGTGATCTGCACCTACAGACAGGTTGTGCGGACTCAACCCCCCACATTTTTTCTTTGTAGCATATATTGGAGGCGTGGCGATCTCCTTTGAGTCTTGCACACCTGACCAGTCAATCTGTCCTGGAGGCTGGTTTTAAAGTCAGTATAAAACTGAGTCTGCTTATATAGAACCTACCAGTAGCCATTTGGCTCCAGGAGAAGTATATGGTGGGCTCAGCATGCATGTTGGTACTTGCATCCCTGGATCCGATGAAAGCTGTAATGGCACCGGACAGGGTTAAAAGCAGAGTGTGCTTGGCGTGCATGCTGACCTGCATTCCCTGGACTTTGTGTGGCTGTCATGGCCCATAAACAGGTAGGAAATAGCGTTAGGGACCACTCAAATGAGACGACCTTGACGCGGTGAGTGGCTAATTACGCTTTGGCCAAAATGTACACCAATGTCTCATCCAGCATGGAGGCAGGGCATAGTGCTGGATGTAGTGTGCGATCACATTTGCATTTTCCGTTTGTATATGTATTTCGCCATAGTGATCTGCACCTACAGACAGGTTGTGCGGACTCAACCCCCCACATTTTTTCTTTGTAGCATATATTGGAGGTGTGGCGATCTCCTTTGAGTCTTGCACACCTGACCAGTCAATCTGTCCTGGAGGCTGGTTTTAAAGTCAGTATAAAACTGAGTCTGCTTATATAGAACCTACCAGTAGCCATTTGGCTCCAGGAGAAGTATATGGTGGGCTCAGCATGCATGTTGGTACTTGCATCCCTGGATCCGATGAAAGCTGTAATGGCACCGGACGGGGTTAAAAGCAGAGTGTGCTTGGCGTGCATGCTGACCTGCATTCCCTGGACTTTGTGTGGCTGTCATGGCCCATAAACAGGTAGGAAATAGCGTTAGGGACCACTCAAATGAGACGACCTTGACGCGGTGAGTGGCTTATTACGCTTTGGCCAAAATGTACACCAATGTCTCATCCAGCATGGAGGCAGGGCATAGTGCTGGATGTAGTGTGCGATCACATTTGCATTTTCCGTTTGTAATAGATTCTCTGAGGCTGGCGTGGCTCCTTAAGGGTCATCAATAGCTTGCCTTCTTGAACGAGAAAGCACAGCGTAAACTCTTCTTTACCAAACAGACATATTTTGAGCTGGGCAATAGATCTAGTAAATTGCTGGCCCACCTGAATTAAAAGTGCCCAGTAGTCTTGTGTATACTGTCTAAGGACAAGGCGACAGCGATTGCCCACCGCTTCCAAGAGAGGAAGGAACTATATCAATCCTAGGTGACTACTACTCCCGAGGATATAAACCTTTATCTTCATGACCTGGAGATTCCCCAACTATCCCCAGATGACTCAACCCTACTGGATTCCCCTATCTCTAATGAGGAAATAGCTACTGCTATTGCTTCCTTAGCTAATGTGAAGTCCCCAGGCCCCGATGGCATCCCATTGGAAGTACATATATACTAAATACTCAGAAATGCTCTTAGATTCCTTAGGGAAAATGTATGCAGTGGCCTTTTCAATTGGTGCATTACCGCCATCTTTATGGGATGCCACAATTGTGGTCATTCTCAAACCTGACAAGAATGCAATTAATTGTGGGTCATATCGCCCGATTTCTTTTGCTGAACCTAGATTATAAGATTCTTGCTAAGATATTGGCGATTAGATTAAATAAATGCATCCTCAGTATTATCCATCCAGACCAATACAGATTTATGCCAGGTAAGTCCACAACAGAAAATATCAGTAGGGTACAGGTGGTCACTCAGATAGGGATTAGACAGCAACAACGATGGGCCTTGGCATCTCTCGACGTGGCTAAGGCCTTTGATTCAGTTCAATGACCTTATCTGCTTGGTACACTCAGACGTTTCGGTTTTGGGCCAGCCTTCATTAAGTGGGTATGTATTCTTTATAGGAGCCCTAGATCCAATGTGTCAATTAATGGCATTCATTTCACTTACTTTAACCTGGGCAGGGGTGCCCTTTGTCCCCCCTGCTGTTGTTTGCCTTGGTCATAAAACCTCTCACAATTCGCCTGCATCAATATCACATATACGTACCAGGGCATAGCTCTGGGAGATAGAGAGGATAGGGTTGGATTATATGCTGACGACTTGATCCTGTTCATGTCCTGTGTTGAAGATACACTCCCCCGAGCCATGGAAATCATTAATGATTTTGGCTGATACTCTGGCTTTATATGTATTTATTGGACCAAGTGCTCTTTTCTACAATTATTTTCTGCAGACTGGTCTGATTGTATTCAAGAGTTGCCAATAGTTTCTCACTTTAAGTATTTAGGTATTGTCATAACCAAAGACTCCAACACCTTTCACTCTCTGAATGTGCATCCCATCCTGACTTACTTTAAAGATAAGTTCCGGATTTGGGGCTTGCTCCCATTATCGGTTGCAGGCCGCATAAAACTGATCAAAATTATGTACTCCCCAAATGTTTATACAAGTGAGGTCCATAAATATTGGGACATCAACACAATTCTAATATTTTTGGCTCTATACACCACCACAATGGATTTTAAATGAAAATAACAAGATGTGCTTTAACTGCAGACTGTCAGCTTTAATTTGAGGGTATTTACATCCAAATCAGGTGAACGGTGTAGGAAGTACAACAGTTTGCATATGTGCCTCCCACTTGTTAAGGAACCAAAAGTAATGGGGCAGAATAATAATCATAAATCAAACTTTCACTTTTTAATACTTGGTTGCAAATCCTTTGCAGTCAATTACAGCCTAAAGTCTGGAACGCATAGACATCACCAGACGCTAGGTTTCATCCATGGTGATGCTCTGCCAGGCCTCTACTGCAACTGTCTTCAGTTCCTGCTTGTTCTTGGGGCATTTTCCCTTCAGTTTTGTCTTTAGCAAGTGAAATGCATGCTCAATCGGATTCAGGTCAGGTGATTGACTTGGCCATTGCATTACATTCCACTTCTTTCCCTTAAAAAACTCTTTGGTTGCTTTTGCAGTATGCTTTGGGTCATTGTCCATCTGCACTGTGAAGCGCAGTCCAATGAATTCTGAAGCATTTGGCTGAATATGAGAGAACCAGTTGCATTGGCAGCCATACATGCCCACGCCATGACACTACCACCACCATGCTTCACTGATGAGGTGGTATGCTTAGGATCATGAGCAGTTCCTTTCCTTCTCCATACTCTTCTCTTCCCATCACTCTAGTACAAGTTGATCTTGGTCTTATCTGTCCATAGGATGTTGTTCCAGAACTGTGAAGGCTTTTATAGATGTCGTTTGGCAAACTCTAATCTGGCCTTCCTGTGTTTGAGGCTCACCAATGGTTTACATCTTGTGGTGAACCCTTTGTATTTACTCTGGTGAAGTCTTCTCTTGATTGTTGACTTTGACACACATACACCTACCTCCTGGAGAGTGTTCTTGATCTGGCCAACTATGGTGAAGGGTGTTTTCTTCACCAGGGAAAGAATTATTCGGTCATCCACCACAGTTGTTTTCTGTGGTCTTCCGGGTCTTTTGGTGTTGCTGAGCTCACCGTTGCGTTCCTTCTTTTTAAGAATGTTCCAAACAGTTGTTTTGGCCACACCTAATGTTTTTGGTATCTCTCTGATGGGTTTGTTTTTTCAGCCTAATGATAGCTTGCTTCACTGATAGTGACAGCTCTTTGGATCTCATCTTGAGAGTTGACAGCAACAGATTCCAAATGCAAATAGCACACTTGAAATGAACTCTGGACCTTTTATCTGCTCATTGTAATTGGGATAACGAGGGAATAACACGCACCTGGCCATGGAAGAGCTGAGAAACCAATTGTCCCAATTATTTTGGTTGCTTAACAAGTGGGAGGCACATATACAAACTGTTGTAATTTCTTACACCGTTCACCTGATTTGGATGTAAATACCCTCAAATTAAAGCTGACAGTCTGCAGTTAAAGCACATCTTGTTCGTTTCATTTCAAATCCATTGTGGTGTATAGACAAATGTTAGAATTGTGTTGATGTCCCAATATTTATGGACCTGACTGTATATACTGGAGGACTCTCCCTACATCATTCCCACTGAAGAAGGAGCAGTGCGCTCCGAAACGCGTATGGCGTATTGAGTCAGCCATACTCAAACTAGCTAGCCACAAACAATAGGATCCTATAACTAAAAAGAAGCTCTGGAGTTAACTTCTTCCCTTTGCGAAAGCTGCAGCGTTTTCCCGCCATCAGCCTCCACGTGGAACGCCGACCAATAATCGAGCGGGAGAGCTGACAAGTGCGGGTGACGTCACCGGAAGTGACGTGAAACAGCAGCAACAAACAGAGCGAACAGCCCCGCGGGCGGGAACATCACACGTGGACGCCGTCCTCCCGTCAGGAGCCGCTCACCAACTTACCATTGGCCATCAGAAGGGTAATGTACCTGCCTATACAGCAGTATTATATACCATAATCTACTACTATTGGACTGTGAAAAACTATTTAACCACAATCGGATGTGACTATTCTTTATAAAGAAGACACTTACCCCACATTTAACCTATATCTTTGGGTCTAGAGTATTATTGCACTCCCCAAAGAAGGTTCTAACTTCTCACCTAATTTCTGGATACCGCATCTAATCTCTGGACAACATATTATGTGATTAGACCTTTTACCAATAGGTCTACAAGACTGACTTCTTTTCCCAGCAGGATTTTACAAGACTTACCCTTCTCTTTTTCCAGCAGGATTTTACAAGACTTACCCTTGTTTTATCATTATTATTATTATTATTATTATGTTCATATATCTATATTGATATTTATATTGTGTACTTTTATCTTTTACCTTCTATATTGTATACCATTTGATTTGAAGTTTCATCATTTTATATGTACTTCCTTAATAACTTAATATAGTTTTTATTGATATTAGGCCCATCAAGCCTTAATAAATACCTTTTTCCATACACAACCTATGATTTGAGTGCCATCCCTCTACCTCAATTCTCCCTACATCATCCCTAAAAGCTTTTTCCGACAGCTCAACTCCCTCCTATCACCTTTATATGGGGGTCTACTAGACCTAAGCTGTCAGGATTCGAACCAGTGACCAGCCATGTCCCAGGCAGTAGCTCTAGCCACTAGACTACCAACCCTTCTGGACATTTCCTTCTACTGAACTCTTTGATCTACCTTGTTCCAGCCTTGCCTTGTTAATCTCTGTGATTCCTTGCACCTGCTACTTCCTCTTTATAAGCCCAGCCTCTTGCACCAGATCCCTGCTGGTTATTGTTCTTCTGGACTTGATCCTGCTGCATCTACTGCTGTTCCTCTGTTGCTACTGCTACCAACTTGACTGCTGCCGACCTTGGAATTGTCCCCGACTACTCTTCTGCTTGTCCCTACCAACTGAACTGCTTCCACCGTTCCCGATCCGGATTGTCTGACCACGCTCACTGCCGCCTGCCCTGACCCACCGCCTGCTAACCGATTACGCCTCTGCCTGACTTCCTGCAACTACAACCTGCCTGCGGTCCTTGCCACTGGGCTCCCACCTCCAGCCAGCTGTCCTCTGACTCAGGTGAGCCTGTAGGATTGCAACATAAGCTCTCTATTTCAACCCTGTGTCACCCAAGATCAAGCGGCGGCAAGTCTTTATCTGATTTTTACTTTTATTATTTGGGGGGTCAGCTTTGCTATTTGAAAGCTTGGCGCACACCATATGAGCAGCTGCCAAATTAAGAGGCTCATCTGGCATTTTATCTAAATCTGAAGTCCCTCTGGCCAGTCTTGGAAAAGCCACAACTATTTCCCAGGGTATTACTTCCTATCCAGAGGACTGCCATACAGGTATGGACAGCCACAAAGGAATTACATGACTTCAATGATGTGATTATAGATCTACCTCTGTGGGATAATCCCATGTTCCCAGCCCTGGTTCCCAATATTAGAAATCACATAATGTATGCTACCTTAAGGATGAATATCAATATAATGTGGTTCGGCCATTTAGTTACTTTCCGAAGCAGTGCCAGCTGCCCCGTACTGCGTTTTATCGATACTTACAGGTTACACATGCACTTAACGTACAATTCCCTGGGACATTAGTACCTATCTCCAATTATCCTCTTATTGGAGTTCTTTGATCTCAGGGACCCCGAGGTGTTATATCTACCATATATACTTATTTGTTCAATACAACTTACACAGTTGACGGTTCTGGATAAATGGAAGGCCATGGTCCCTGATCTTTCAGATGATGATATATCTGATTTGCTGGAATCACCTTTAAGTGTGTCTCCCGCAATTAACAATAGGTTTATTTAATTATGTATTATACATCAGAATTACCTATCGCCATCCCGATTACACAAGATAGGTTGACTTCCCCATAGCAGATGTCACCGTTGTGCCAGGGATGGTGCGGACTTTTGACACTTGATATTGGCTTATCATCATATTCAATAATTTTGGGAAGAGATTACTCAATTTCTCACTAACTTTGTAAATCTCCAACTCACTGCCCATCCAAATGTATGCCTTTTTGGTATACCAGATGAATCCATATATTCTCACTACATCATAATATTTTTGTGTGAGTCGTTATTTTTGGCACTTAAGACAATTGCTTTACGATGGATGGGGGATAGATGCCCATGTATCACTCAGTGGAAGGCGCTGGTAAACGCCATAATTTCCCATGAGGACGTTGTATATAAACATAGGGGATGCGATTCCAAATTCAACAAGATCTGGGGATCATGGTTTTCCTCTCCACACATGAAATATCCAGTGCAATCTCTTTCTGTCGCTCTGTCTTCTAGACACTAAAGTACTCGAATATTTATATCTATGGGTGTCTGCTTTTTTCCCTTTTTCTTTGTATTTGTATTACAATGGATCCTCTGCAATGATTGATAAATGTCAAGCCAAGATGCATAGCCTGTTAAACTGAAATGTCATGATTGTACACCAAATGTTTAACATTTTTTATTCAATAAAACGAGTTTCAGACAATGTTTCAGTGCAAAAAGCTACATCACAATGCAGAGTGAAAATGGTGGAAAATAAAGAGCTGCCAATCACTAAACATGGGGTTTTAGATGCTGCTGGATTTTTATTAAAGGACTAGTTATGGAAATTGCCCAAGAATTGCTTTTAATAGTCCCTGTAAATACCGCTATCAGGTGGTACATGTGCATTTCAAAATGGGGATAAACACAGCAAAACTACAATAGATAAAGATGGGACTTTGAAAAATGCTAAAATGCATCATTTTTAATTGCAAAGTGCAGATATGATTTATAATACATCTATTTTTAACCTCATGAGACATCTGGATGCTTCAATTGCCCCAATGCAAAACCACTTTAGTGAAACTCCAAATGTTACCTTGACCTAGTGGCATTTTATAAATAAAAAAAATCACTGAAAAAAAGAAAAAAAAGAAATCCTACATGTATCTATATAGACATATATCTGAATGCCATCAGTCAGGTACCAGTCACATGACCAGTGGTATGTGGGTAAATAGAACCTTGGCACTTGGCAGTTAGAGAGTGACAGTTGGCGTTGGATGTGGATGGAGCGGAGCTGCCTTCAGCAAAGCAAGAAAATGGATAGCGAAGAGGAGGTCTTCAGGAGGAGAGGAAAGAAGAGGAGAATCACATTTTTGGAGGATGAGGAATCGTCCAGCAAGAAGAGCCAGGGAGAGAAGAGAATTGGCTCTGAGGAGGGGATCGTCTCCCAAAAGACAGATCACCAAGGCCAGAGAGAAGAACAGGAAGAGGAAAAGGAGGTCCTTGACAGAGGAAATGGAGCCAAGAGGAGAAGAGAAAACTCTTCAATCAAGAAAGAAGAGGGGAACTCCAGGGGCTTAGGTAAATAATGATATACTGCAGCTTACCATAGGGCACACCATGAAATGTAGCTTCTCATGTACATACTTCTATGTGTCCATGTTAGAGTCATCTTGTGGCACCTTCACTTATAGACAGTGATAAAGCGCAGTTCTTTCAAATCAGGGCAATGTTTTTAAGTCTTACCTCTTACCCCAGTACATAGCTTTATAGCGTCAGTATTAGTTAGACAGGCAAAACATTAGAACCTGATGAGTTTATTAATTAGCTTAACGTGTTAACACAAGAAAAACTCATTACAGTTTTATAACAAATTGTGTTAAAGTGACCATCCTGGTGCAGATGGTGCCGAAATAACGCTATATACATCTGTATATCAAGTAAGGCCACAGTTGATCATGGCTGATCAGTCTGCTACGTTATGCTCAATCATAGTAAAGGGGTTGTGTCAAGTTTAGAAGTTATCCCCATCCACAGGATAGGTGATAACTAACTGATTGCTGGGGGGTGGGGGGCGACCACTGGGACCCCATCAATCCTGAGAACATGGGTCCCGTTCCGCCAATCTGATGAAACGACAGGTCAGGCATGCATCCTGCCACTCAAGTCATTCTCTATGGGGCTGCCAGAAATTGCAGGGCACTGTACATTGTACTATTTTTTATATGTTAAAAGGGACAAGACTTTAAAAAAAATATTTATGGCTTTTTCACTTCCCCATGCGATCGTTTGATAGCTTCTGTATTGCAGTGTATTGTTGGGGCTGGTGTTGGGGTCTTCACTCAGCCCCCCCAGCTGTCAGAGCACTGCAAGCAGTTATATTTTTCCTGTCATATTTCACAGAATCTGAGACGTGGCTTTGAACAGAACGTCGAACCTGGGTGTGAATAGAGCCTTACCCTGAATACTAAACTGAACAGCACATTGTAATCAGTCTTCTCTCATCAACAACAGAGATAAATACATGTTCCCAATGCTTCTATGTGAACATTAATCTAAGGATAGAGGCCAACATATTCCAAAACTGAGCAAAACACATGGGGGTCATTTAACAAACTGGTGTAAAGTAGAACCGGTGTTCTGCCAAATCTCTATACCTTGCCAAAAGTCTATACCGGAAGTGACGCAGCCGCACCAGAACTGACGAGATTGCCAAGGAATCAGCAAGCGCACATCCCCCGGCTTAGCAAAGAATTATTGCAGCGCCGCGATAGAAGTTCTTCGTACACCGCGCGTGCGCACTTAGGGGTATAGAGATTTTGCAGCGCAAAATGTTTCATCAGAGCTCCCTACCCCTGAGTGCGCACGCGCCCACAAATCATCAGTTGCAGTTCAGCTCTACTATGTGGTGAGCTCGGTATCCAGCACTCAGCTCTGCGGTAAAGATGAACTGCAACTGATGATTTGTGGGCGCGTGCGCTCTCAGGGGTAGGGAGATCTGATGAAACATTTTGCGCTGCAAAATCTCTATACCCCTAAGTGCGCACACGTGGTGTACGAAGTACTTCTATTGCGGCGCTGCAATAATTCTTTGCTAAGCCGGTGGATGTGCGCTTGCACAGCGCCGCGCACACCCTCCTCCAGCGGATTCCTTGGCGATCTCGTCACTTCCGGTGTGGCCGCGTCACTTCAGGTATAGACTTTTGGCAAGGTATAGACATTTGGCAGAACACCGGCTTAGTTCCCCATGTCAAGTGAGCTGTCAAAAATGGTGGAATCAACTATGCCAATTCTACTTTGCAACAGTTTGATAAATGCCCCTAATATTTTTCTGCTAAGATTAAAAATAAAATCCAAATCATTAGGAACATACTATAGTAATTTAATTTCTAATCTTGTGTTTTATTTCTCAATTAGGAAACAGCAATGGTCGGCCATCCCACCCCACCAGCCCAATCTCTGACAACATCCAGAGATTCATTTTCCATCATGTGCTTGGTCGGGGAAGTTTTGGAAAGGTAAGAAACCATAAAACTGCAAGCATATTGTTTGCCTAATAAAGCAGACATGACCCTTTAAGTAATGTCAGGAGCATCATGCTGCCCTCAAGGGCTTCTGACTGGTGCTACCTCACCAGAGGCAAATCCAGGGAGATTCCCAAATGTGCTGGTGCATATAGCAGAGATGGCAGATATTTTAGCATTAGTGGTTAGTAGTAATGTTCCCTTTAGGAGTAAACACCTAATATCCCTGGTGTTTACCTAGTACAGTTAGAAAATGACACAGGCTTAGCCTGGGGATGGGAGAGGATGTGGATGAAGGAAGACGTATGGCTAAGCTTTATAGCACCCCTTGTAGTACCCCCAGTTATTACAGTGCTGTCCATGTATTGCCCCCATATCTTTTAGTGCCCCCCATAGTTCTTCTAGACCTTATAGTGCCCCCTTGTAATGCTTCTAGACTTTATAGTGCCCTTAGTCCTTATTGGGCCCCCTGTATTGCCCCCACACCTTACAGAGCCCCTAGACCTTTTAGTAGCCCCTGTAGTTATAATGCCCCCTCCCAATTCCATATTGCCCCAATACTATTTTCCCTGACACACAAAGAAGAAAAAAGATACTCACCTGACTTCCCACCACTGTCAGCGATGCAGGCCACAGGCCTCTCCCGGTCCACATCTATGTGACTATCGCTAATGTTCCCATTTTACATAAACTGACATTTATATGTATATATAGCAGCACTGGTGGTATTTTCCTGCTCCCTGTCCACACTTATGAAGATTGTCCAGTAAGAAGTGGTTTTTCTAGGTGGTGCTGGCAGAGGACAAGTATACCCACCAGCAATTTGCCGTAAAAGTCATCACAAAGCGAGACCTGCTTGCTGAAGGAGAAGAGCGCGCAATGGTGGAGCGGCGAGTGTTACAACTTGCATCTGGCTGCCCCTTCCTTCTTCATGGCACATTTGCATTCCAGACCAAGGTAAAATTGTGACTACTTCATGAGTATATCATAAACTGCACTGACATATATGTATATATACATATTTATATATATGGTGTTTAAATGTCCTGCTTCTTGTATGTGTAGCTGGCACTACCTATGACAATACTGGACAAACCCTGGGGACCAGGCAATGTGCCTAAAACATTTGGGGCTGACTTTGGGTTATTGAAGTCTATGGAACATCTTACTTGCGCCTGGAGTGGTCCAACTGGGTCCTAAAATCTACTACTGTCCTCCCCTTCCCTATGGATGTAGTTCTTAATGAGTGCTTCAAAATGGTGAGAAATGTGCCATTCATGATAATGTAAAGTTATCCAAACGTTGAAATGTAATGTCTTACACAATATATCTGCATGGTCTCCATATGCATGCATAGAATATGCCAGACACAGAGAACAAGCAGAGGAAAGTCACAGTATTACTGTAATTACACAACTATATTATCAGGAGTGAGTGGCTTAATGATCTGTTATACAGGGACCATCAGAGGAAGCCAAACTGTCTCCATATGGCCTGTGTCTTGGCTGATGAAATAGCTGGTTACTGTAAATACATAAACTCTACAAACACTTTAACAGATATCTAAACTATATATATATATATATATATATATATATATATATATATAATATATGTATCCATCTGACAGGAGCTTGTTCTACTTGGAATGGAATATGCCACCTATGGAGATTTCCACCAACTCCTGAGGAGGAAGGGGCGTCTTGACATCCCCAGTGCAAGGTACAGTAGTCAAAGCCTAAACAGTACAACTATGTGACAGATTTACTAATGCTATCTAAGATTTAGACAGTGGAAACTTAAGGCCCCGTACACCATAAGCTATTGTCAGCTGAACCTGCCGGGAGAAGATCTAACGTATATGAGGATCCCCTGAACAGATGAGAACAGATACCAGACACCATCCAAGGTGTCTGGCAGAAGCTTTCTCCTCTCTCCCCATTGACAACACATATGAGTTTGGACAAACTGAGCGTGTATGAGTTTGAGAGAGTCAAGAGATACCGTAGCTCTTAGCAAAAGAGTGTTTAGCCAAAAGCTGTTGAAGATCTGTGGGCACCTTTAGACTAGACAGTCTAAAAATGTGCCAGAGTTATCACAGTGACTGATGCGGGATAAATAACTTGGCGACCTTTAGACTGTCTAGTCTAAGTTTATACCACCTAATGTTTGGTCTGTCGCAATTATGACACAGTGTTCCATCTTATAGGGAATCTGTCAGCTCTAAAACACCCCCAAACTAGAGTAAGTGGTGTACAAGTGGTGCTGAGTCGTGTTATGTCATTTTTATCTTCATACTCACCTGCATTCTGACCTTGTCTAATCCACAAATACCTGATAGTTAGATTTAGGGATGAGGGTTCAAAGTGAGTTCGCTCAAAACTTCGGTTTACTGCTGTACGGAGATCCGTCTCTATACAAAATTAACATGTATGACCTCCGACCAGGCAAAGTGAGTTATTCCCGAAGTCTCGTGAGAATTCAGTGAATAACTTCAGAATTTGACTTTTAAACTGAAAAAAACATCTTAAACTTAGATCCGAACTCGGCTTCAGTTCCGACAGCATTAGGCCTTATGCACACGACCGTTGTGTGCACCCGTGGCCGTTGTGCCGTTTTCCGTTTTTTTTCGCGGACCCATTGACCTTCAATGGGTCCATGGAAAAATCGGAAAAATGCACCGTTTTGCAGCCGCATCCGTGATCCGTGTTTCCTGGTCGTGAAAAAAATATGACCTGTCCTATTTTTTTCACGGCCAACGGTTCACGGACCCATTCAAGTCAATGGGTCCGTGAAAGAACACGGATGCACACAAGATTGGCATCCGTGTCCGTGATCCATGGCCGTAGGTTACTTTCATACAGACGGATCCGTCTGCATAAAAGCATTTTCAGAGCTGAGTTTTCACTTCGTGAAAACTAAAATCCGACAGTATATTCTAACACAGAGGCGTTCCCATGGTGATGGGGACGCTTCAGGTTAGAATATACTAAAAGAACTGTGTACATGACTGCCCCCTGCTGCCTGGCAGGTGCTGCCAGGCAGCAGGGGGCAGCCCCCCCCCCCCCGTAGTTAACACATTGGTGGCCAGTGGGCCCCCCTCCCTCCCCTGTAGTTAACTCTTTGTTGTCCAGTGCGGCTGGCCCCCCTCCCTCCCCTGTAGTTAACTTGTTGGTGGCCAGTGGGCCCCCCTCCCTCCCCTGTAGTTAACTCTTTGTTGTCCAGTGCAGCCGGCCCCCCTCCCTCCTCTGTAGTTAACTCGTTGGTGGCCAGTGGGCCCTCCCTCCCCCTCCTAATTAAAATCTCCCCCCCTATTATTGGTGGTAGCGGAGAATACCGATCGGAGTCCCAGTTTAATCGCTGGGGCTCCGATCGGTAACCATGGCAACCAGGACGCTACTGCAGTCCCGGTTGCCATGGTTACTTAGCAATTTGTAGAAGCATTATATTTACCTGCGAGTTGCGATGTCTACGTGTCCGGCCGGGAGCTCCTCCTACTGGTAAGTGACAGATCATTAAGCAATGCGCCGCACAGACCTGTCACTTACCAGTAGGATGATTCCCGGCCGGACAAGGAGACATCGCAGCTCGCAGGTAAGTATAATGCTTCTACAAATTGCTAAGTAACCATGGCAACCGGGACTGCAGTAGCGTCCTGGTTGCCATGGTTACCGATCGGAGCCCCAGCGATTAAACTGGGACTCCGATCGGTATTCTCCGCTGCCACCAATGATAGGGGGGGAGATTTTAATTAGGAGGGGGAGGGAGGGCCCACTGGCCACCAACGAGTTAACTACAGGGGAGGGAGGGGGGGCCCACTGGCCACCAATGAGTTAACTATAGGGGAGGGAGGGGGCCGGCCGCACTGGACAACAAAGAGTTAACTACAGGGGGGAGGGGGGGCCGCCGCACTGGCCACCAATGAGTTAAAAACAAAGGGGGGGTGGTCTGCCCCCTGCTGCCTTATGTACACAGTTATTTTAGTATATTCTAACCTGAAGCGTCCCCATCACCATGGGAACGCCTCTGTGTTAGAATATACTGTCGGATGTGAGTTTTTACTATGTAATTCATATCCGACAGTATATTCTAGCATAGAGGCGTTCCCATGGTGATGGGGACGCTTCAAGTTAAAATATACCATCGGATTGGAGAAAACTCCGATCCTATGGTATATTAACTCCTGACTTTACATTGAAAGTCAATGGGGGATGGATCCATTTGAAATTGCACCATCAAGGAAGACCCACGGACGAAAAAACGGTCACGGATCACGGACCAACGGACCCCGTTTTTGCGGACCGTAAAAAAAAACGGTTGTGTGCATGAGGCCTTAAACTGAAGTTTTGAGCAAAGCTTGCTTCGTTCATCCCTAATTAAATCCATTAGCACAGTCCATTATATGCAGTCTAATAGGTAGCACAAAGTCACTTTCCAGGTGACTGTGGCCCTCTATGTTCTGGCCCTCTGTGCAGCTGGATAAGTTATACATGTGATATGTCCACCTCTGATATAATTATTATTACACTATGTCTTAGGTAATAGATACTTTCCATATACCAGGACTTTTTTTTTAATCAAAACATCATGAAGATGATCTAATTTGAAGGAATTAACAATTCCATAATTTCTATATTATTGGAAGTATCTCTTCAATATTAACATAAAACAATCTCATATATTCAGAATATAACAGGTTTAGGTACATATGTGCTATGAAGAGAACGATAAGTGCAGTTGTCCCACTGGGCCATATTAGTAACATAAACTCCAGTCATAAATAACATAAAATCCAGCCGGTCTGGTCTACTGAGCGTTGTGTATTTCTGAGACTAAATCATCCACTAAATCCTATTCTTTCCTCTTTCTTTCCTTTCTACCAGATTCTACGCCGCAGAACTTGTGTGTGGAATTCAACATCTGCATTCTAAGGGCATCATCCACCGGTAACCTGAAATATATGATATCATCCTGATATAGCACCGAGCACCAACATAGTCCACGGCACTGTGCACAGAATGTACTCTTGGTCGTTGCCCATAGTCAGGATCACAGTATCAATTTCATGTGCTATACTTGCAGCAATTTTATAGAAACGCAAGCAAGGCAAAGGAGAAAATACATGCAATAATCCTACTGACACCATGATCCTTTGTGATATAGGCAATGGGACAGATTGATACGCCAGTCTTATCTACCAGTGTGCTGGTAGAAGATCTACCAAATGTATAAATACCTTTGGAAAATCTTCTGGCAGTCAGTGTACCAGAAAACCAAATCTATGCAAGCCGTACCCTCTGCAATTCCCCTCAACCAATATATTTCCAGATAATCTGAAAACTATTAGTCCACTATCTGTTGGGGTTTAATCAGCAGATTCCCTCTTCCTCTAACACAATGCTACATGCAAGCACCCAGTTCCTGCATTCATTTCTGATATCCTACAACAGGCACTTAGAGACTGAGCTTGTGGTAAAGGTTTTCCTTAAAACCCGGATAAAACACCACAAAAAATATTTTTGTCTTACACTGACTAATATAACATTAGCCAAATGCAGCATTATACTCTGATAATTATAGGAGGAACACTGACAACAATTAAGGTGTTTTTTTAATCGTCACAGAGATCTCAAGCCTTCCAACATCCTGGTGACTGAAACGGGCCATATTAAGATTGCCGACTTCGGTCTGGCACTTGAGAACATCTATGGAGACCGAACAGCCACCGAATACACTGGAACACCGGGCTTCATTGCTCCTGAGATCCTGGCTGCGGAGGAGTACAATGCTGGAGTAGACTGGTATGCATTTGGCATCATCTTGAACATCATGATTACCACCAGCCACAAATACCAGCGAGGACTATTCACTTCCTCCAGCAAAGAGGCGAAGAACATCATTAAAAAGGTTAGTATATTATAAAGTAATATAATCTACAAACTGTAATAGGCCATGTTAACAGTGTTGTTTCAAGGACTGGACTTTTTTTTTTTTTTTTACCACACGGCAGCAAAACGGCTAGAAACACCACTGGTAGTAGTAGTAGTAGTACTGAAGCAGTACTGAAGTAATCTGATATGTAACAGCCAACCTTCCCTCTGGTGTTTATAACAGTGCTCAACTTCTTATAGGGACATATTAGTGAAATATATTACTTAATTATTGCCTAATTATTGTATGTTTAAAGATAAATCTATTAATATGTTTTTCTAAAAAAAATTGACAATGAAGTTATGCTATTAGTTTTTTCATCTAAATTTTTATGAAGCTGTAATATAACTTTAAATTAATATTCCTATTTGTAGCTCCTCCGGGAAGATCCTACCAGGCGTCTCGGAGTCAATGGCAACATCAGAGCCCACAGGTTTTTCCAGTGTATTGACTGGGACTCGGTGGAAGCCCTTAGGATGCGTCCACCACACATTTCTAAACCAGTAAGTATAAGAAGAAACAATGTACAGGCCTGTTTAGAGACATTTTAAATATAGACACAAATGATAGTGACATATCTTTCATCTCTTTTTCCATATTCATCATGGTACTAAGAAGAGTAGATATCATTATTGTGTGATAACCTTCTTCTACTATCTCTTTCTTATAGCCAAACAACATCCAGCGTGGCTCAAGACCATTCAATCTCCAAATACTGAAAGCAGCAGAGTCTAGCAGCTCGGCCATTTCAGCAAACCACCAGGCCTTATTCACAGGGTTTTCCTTTACCAACATCAGCTGGAAAACCCCGGAACATCCACCAGCTCTTTAATACCATCAGAGCAAGCTGTCTTCCTAAGCCCCAAGGAGAGCTTCAGAAAGGAGAAGATCAAGATGGACAAGCAGGACCTGGACAAGCAGGCAAGAAACATCATGACAAGACTAAAGTCAGGATCAGGACCTCAAAGGAACACCAGAGATATTCCTGTTCAAGAGGATGGCCACAGAGATGGATGACACCAAAAAGGTAAGTATCCTTGGGGAAATATTATTTGGCATTATGATGTGCCTGGACATACCAGGCACACTACATGCCCATGACAATTACAGCCTTATGCTACTATATGTATAGTATTCTGCTATATATATACTACATAAGAGAGCAAAAAAAAACACTATAATTATATTTACCGGTGATGACCGGTAAATATAATTACAATTTTCCCCCTCTTCTATAACAACTGATTGTGATGTTATGGGCGATGGGAAAATAAGGTGTGTGATGGCTGGCTATTAAGGGGTGGAGGAGGCCAGGCGGGGGGGAATTTACTAAAACCAACATTTCATAACATGGTCTTAGTGAAAAGCATGCTAAAGTAAGATGTGACATACAGTCGAGTCTCATTATTATAACTACCAGCTAATATCTAAAGTAACCATTATGTGCAGCACGGACAGCAGCTAGACGACCTTGGAGGGACTCAAAAAGGTCCCGGTAGGTTATCACAGGTATCTGGAGCCATGCTTACTGCAGTGCATGGAGGGTGCGTGGGGGTGAATCCAAACAGCGAACGCAATGATCGAGGTGGTCCCACAAATGCTTAAAGGGGTTGGCCACTCTTTAACCACCTCAGCTCCCCTAGCTTAAACACCCTTAATGACCAGACCACTTTTTACAATTCTGCACTACACTACCTTCACGGTCATGCAACTTACCACCCAAATGAATTTTACCTCCTTTTCTTCTCACTAATAGAGCTTTCATTTGGTGGTATTTCATTGCTGCTGACATTTTTACTTTTTTTTGTTAGTAATCGAAATTTACCGAAATTTTTGCAAAAAAATGACATTTTTCACTTTCAGTTGTAAAATTTTTCAAATAAAACTACATTTCTATATAAAATTTTCTCAAAATTTATTGTTCTACATGTCTTTGCTAAAAAAAAAAGTGTATATTTATTGGTTTGGGTAAAAGTTATAGCGTTTACAAACTATGGTACAAAAATGTGAATTTCCGCTTATTGAAGCAGCTCTGAGATTCTGAGCACCTGTCATGTTTCCTGAGGTTCTACAATGCCCAGACAGTAAAAACACCCCACAAATGACCCACACATTTTTTATTTATTTTTTTCTTACAAAGTTTCATATTCCACTAACTTGTGACAAAAAATAAAAACTTCCATGAACTCACTATGCCCATCACTAAATACCTTGGGGTGTCTTCTTTCCAAAATGGGGTCACTTGTGGGGTAGTTATACTGCCCTGGCATTTTAGGGGCCCTAATGCGTGAGAAGTTGTTTGAAATCAAAATGTGTAAAAAATGCCCTGTGAAATCCTAAAGGTGCTCTTTGGAATGTGGGCCCCTTTGCCCACCTAGGCTGCAAAAAAGTGTTACACATGTGGTATCGCCGTACTCAGGAGAAGTTGGGCAATGTGTTTTGAGGTGTCTTTACACATGCCCATGCTGGGTGAGATAAATATCTCTGTCAAAAGACAACTTTGTATAAAAAAAAGGGAAAAGTTGTCTATTAGAGACATATTTCTCTCACCCAGCATGGGTATATGTAAAAAGACACCCCAAAACACATTGCCCAACTTCTCCTGAGTACGGCGATACCACATGTGTGACACTTTTTTGCAGCCTAGATGCGCAAAGGGCCCAAATTCCTTTTAGGAGGGCATTTTTAGACATTTGGATCCCAGACTTCTTCTCACGCTTTAGGGCCCCTAAAATGCCAGGGCAGTATAACTACCCCACAAGTGACCCCATTTTGGAAAGAAGACACCCCAAGGTATTTCGTGATGGGCATAGTGAGATCATGGAAGTTTTTATTTTTTGTCACAAGTTAGTGGAATATGAGACTTTGTAAGAAAAAACTAAAAAACTAAAAAAAAAAAAATTTCCGCTTGCTTGTGCCCAAAAAATTTCTGAATGGAGCCTTACAGGGGGGTGATCAATGACAGGGGGGTGATCAGGGAGTCTATATGGGGTGATCACCACCCTGTGATTGATCACCCCCCTGTAAGGCTCCATTCAGACGTCCGTATGTGTTTTGCGGATCCGCGGTGTCTGTGTTTTGTGGATCCGCAAAACACATACGGACGTCTGAATGGAGCCTTACAGGGGGGTGATCAATGACAGGGGGGTGATCAGGGAGTCTATATGGGGTGATCACCCCCCTGTAAGGCTCCATTCAGACGTCCGTATGTGCTTTGCGGATCCGATCCATGGATCCGTAAAACACATACGGACGTCTGAATGGAGCCTTACAGGGGGGGTGATCAATGACAGGGGGGTGATCAGGGAGTCTATATGGGGTGATCAGGGGTTAATTAAGTGACAGGGGCGGGTGTAGTGTAGTGTGGTGCTTGGTGCTACTTATTACAGAGCTGCCTGTGTCCTCTGGTGGTCGATCCAAGCAAAAGGGACCACCAGAGGACCAGGTAGCAGGTATATTAGACGCTGTTATCAAAACAGTGTCTAATATACCTGTTAGGGGTTAAAAAAAAATTGCATCTACAGCCTGCCAGCGAACGATCGATTGGATCTACAGCCTGCCAGCGGCACTTACCTGCAGTACCTGTGAACGCGCGCACCTGTGTGCGCGCGTTCACAGGAAATCTTGCATCTCGCAAGATGATGCGTAGATGCGTGACTGTGCCTGAGTGAGCCGCCTTCGGAACGCCATCCTGCGTTAGGCGGTCCGGAGGCGGTTAAATACTCTCCACTACAGTGTGGTAGGCAGGGAAAAAATTTTGTTCCTAATAAACTTCATTAAACACCTCTGCCTGCTTCTCTTTCAGTTATAAGCCACTCCCCTTAGTCCTGCTCTACCTTGCAGGGGCGTAGCTAGAAATGCATGGGCCCCATGGCAAAAAAAATTTATGGGCCCCCCCCGTGCCATCCACAGATCCTCCTCCCCTAAACAGTGCCATCAACAGATCCCCCCTCCCCTAAACAGTGCCATCCACAGATCCCCCTCCCCTAAACAGTGCCATCCACAGATCCCTCTCCCCTAAACAGTGCTGTCCACAGATCCCCCTCCCCTAAATAGTGCCACCCACAGATCCCCCTCCCCTAAATAGTGCCACCCACAGATCCCTCTCCCCTAAATAGTGCCACCCACAGATCCCCCTCCCCTAAATAGTGCCACCCACAGATCCCCCTCCCCTAAATAGTGTCATCCACAGATCCCCCTCCCCTAATTAGTGCCATCCACAGATCCCCCTCCCCTAATTAGTGCCATCCACAGATCCCCCTCCCCTAAATAGTGCCATCCACAGATCCCCCTCCCCTAAACAGTGCCATCCACAGATCCCTCTCCCCTAAACAGTGCCATCCACAGATCCCCCTCCCCTAAACAGTGCCGTCCACAGATCCCCCTCCCCTAAATAGTGCCATCCACAGATCACCCTCCCCTAAATAGTGCCATCCACAGATCCCTCTCCCCTAAACAGTGCCATCCACAGATCCCCCTCCCCTAAATAGTGCCATCCACAGATCCCCCTCCCCTAAATAGTGCCATCCACAGATCCCCCTCCCCTAAATAGTGCCATCCACAGATCCCTCTCCCCTAAACAGTGCCATCCACAGATCCCCCTCCCCTAAATAGTGCCATCCACAGATCCCCCTCCCCTAAATAGTGCCATCAACAGATCCCCCCTCCCCTAAATAGTGCCATACACAGATCCCCCTCCCCTAAACAGTGCCATCCACAGTATCAGGTGCCTCCCCCCCCCCCCCCCCCCCCAGGTGCCAGTATCAAGTGCCCCCCGCTCCCCCCATGGCAGTAACAGTCGGGTATTAAAAAAAATAAAATAAACACTTCTACTCCATGTCAGCGATGCGATGCAGCCTCTTCCTGTGTCCCTATATGGAGTCAGTGCTTGTATTTCAGAAAAGGTTTCTGTTGGGATTCGAACCCACGACCTTCTGTATCAGAGGCAAAGCATCTAACCACAAGACCATAAGAGCTGGCTTCCTGCTGACTGAAAAATTATGAGACTTCTACTGTTATAGCTGGCTAAGTGTACATCTATACACATGACAGCTGTTCATATATAGAGATATAGCAGAGCTGAGTGTGCTGGGATAGCTGTCATATAAAGATATAGCAGTGCTGGGTGTGTTGGGGCAGCTGTCATATGTATAGATGTACACTTAGCCAGCTATAACAGTAGAAGTGTCAAATTTTTTCAATCAGTTGCAATGCCTCCTTTATGGTTGTGAGGGTAAATGCTTTGCCCCTGATACATTGGAGGTTGTGGGTTCGAATCCCAGACACATCAGGAGACTTTAGAATACAGTAAGATTAAATCACATTAGCGAGGGGGCCTGAACATTAAAGGGTTTCTGTCACCCTGCAAAACTCATTTTTTTTTTTGGGATAGTTAGATTGCTCATAGTGCGATATAGCAGAATATAATGCTCTTACTTACTTTCATGCGGCCGATTCTTTATAAAACGAACTTTTATAATATGTAAATGAGGGCTCTACCAGCAAGTAGGGCGTCTACTTGCTGGTAGCTGCTGCAGAAATCCGCCCCCTCGCCGTGTTGATTGACAGGGCCAGCCGTGATCTCCTCCTCCGGCCGGCCCTGTCAGTAATTCAAAAATCGCGCGCCTCGCGTCATTCGGCGCAGGCGCTCTGAGATGAGGAGGCTCGTATCCTCAGCACTCCCTCAGTGCGCCTGCGCCGATGACGTCTTCTCTTTCGGTGATGTCATCGGCGCAGGCGCACTGAGGGAGTGCTGAGGAGACGAGCTCCTCATCTCAGAGCGCCTGCGCCGAATGACCAGAGGCGCGCGATTTTTGAAATACTGACAGGGCCCGCCGGAGGAGGAGATCACGGCTGGCCCTGTCAATCAACACGGCGAGGGGGCGGATTTCTGCAGCAGCTACCAGCAAGTAGATGCCCTACTTGCTGGTAGAGCCCTGATTTACATATTATAAAACTTCGTTTTCTAAAGAATCGGCCGCATGAAAGTAAGTAAGAGCATTATATTCTCCTATATCGCCCTATAAGGAATCTAACTATCCAAAAAAAAAAAAAAGTTTTGTGGGGTGACAGAAACCCTTTAAGACATCGATATTTAACTAACTTGAAAATAAACTGTCGGGCTTCCCCGGTAGTTACGCCACCTCCTGGCTGCCTGTGTGTGTTAATTAAAAAAAAAAAAAAAAAAAGAAAACTGAATGCGGTCGGATGGGCCTCCAGTGGCATAGGGCCCCATAGCCACTGCTATGGTTGCTATGGCGATCCCTACGCCACTGCTACCTTGCAGCTAAGTTCGTCCATGGCTGCACGCGACATGGAGGAGCTTGAGAGGAAGCTCGTCCATGCGCATGTGCAGTCTGCTCCTGTCAGTAGTCGGCTCCCTGCTGCCCGCTCCAACTGTGACAGGAATCAGCTGCTTGTTCCCTCTCTACAAACAGCTGATTCCTGTCAGAAGCTGGCTGTGAGAAAAACCTGCAGAGTCCCTACTGCAGAAGCTACTTCGTCAATCCCCATCCCCCCCTGCACTATCACCACACAGCCGACCCGGTTCCGTTAGGCCACGCCCCCTGCAACCAACAGGGAAAGCACACCTTGGAGTGCTGCCTGCTTTTTGGATTATATATGGCGGTCCTGGTACGGGGAGGAATGTCGAAAATGGATCAGTTTTGCCCTAATGCATTCTGAATGGAAAAGGATCCACTCAGAATGCATCAGTTTGCCTCCGATCAGTCACCATTCCGCTTTGGAGGCGGACACCAAAACGCTGTCCGCCTGATGAAACTGAGCCAAACGGATCCGTCCTGGCACACAATGTAAGTCAATGGGGACGGATCCGTTTTCTCTGGCACAATAGAAAACGGATCCGTCCCCCATTCACTTTCAATGGTGTTCAAGATGGATCCGTTATGGTTATAGAAGACCTAATACAAATGGATCCGTTTATGACGGATGCATGCGGTTATAATATGGTAACAGAACCGTTTTTGCAGATCCATGACGGATCCGCAAAAAACACAAGTGTGAAAGTAGCCTTGGGCACGTAGTGTCCCTCTTCCTTCTATTCTAAAGTTGGGAGGTATGCTAAAGCACTGATGAAATGACACCTAAGGTGCTGTTGTCACTATGGTATCACAAGTAGGCAGAGATGTCATGTGACCGCTCCCCTGGAGACGCTTTGCTGTGATGCATGCTGGGATTTTTACTTTCACTTTGCAGCTGCTCCGCCCACACAGCCTCTCATTAATGGGAGCATGCTATGCCAAATGCAGTAGAAAAATGATATATATACAGTATATCTGTCATGATACAAATTCCTCTTGGCTTTAGTTATTGTCTGGGGCACTTTATTGTTTTTTATACTTATGGTGGCCAATCCCTTTAATTGAGCTCAAGTCTGGGAAATTCTGGGGACCAGGGTAGTACTTGGAAGTCTCTTCCAAGCAATGTGAGACATTTCTAGCTGTGTGACATGTCACATTGCCTTGCTGGAAGATCCCATCTGCCCAAGGGAAGACAATCAGCTTGTATGGGTGTACGTGATCTGCAAGGATAAATTCTTACCCACATGCATGGCCAACTCTGCCACCACCAGCTTGTGTTATTCCAGTTATGGCTGCAGCGTGTTTGTTCTTTGAGGTTTCTCGTCTGACACACCAATGTCCATCCAGTCAAAAAGCAGAAAACTTGACTCATTGGAGAAGGCAACCCTTTGCCAATCAGCGGAGGTCCAATTTCTATATTGGCACGAAAACTGAAGCCTTTTATGCAGCTTTGTTATCAGAAAGGCAGTGACCATTCATCTGCTTTAGGGCTCAATCAGACACCCGTATAAATGGGTCCGCATCCGTTCCACAATTTTAAGGAACGGATGTGGACCCATTCATTTTAATGGGTCTGCAAAAGATGCGGTCAGCACACCGTGTGCTGTCCGCATCCGTAGTTCCATTGCGTGGCCCTGCAAAAAAGAAAGAGCTTGTCCTATTCTTGTCTGCAATCTCGGAAAAGAATAGGTAGTTCTATCATAGTGCAGGCCGTGTGCAGTGCGCAAAATGCGGAAAGAACACAGCCGGTATCCAAGTTTTTCAGATCCGCAAAACACTATGGTAGTGTGAATGCGCCCTTAGAGCCCCATACACAGTAGGGTTCAATTTGGCGATGAGTTGCTCATTTGTAGTGTGTCGGTCCGCCCGCGCGCTCCTTCGTAGCCAACGTTGCCCTCTCACATCAATGGTACGTGATGCTCTGCAGTTTCCATGTACCATTTGTCGGCCGGCTCCAGGATCATGTGGGCCCTTGGGCGATAAAGTCTCAGTGGGCCCCCTTACACAGTGGTAACTCTCTGAGTACAGATAATACAGTAGATATCACCTGCAGTCCTATGTAACAGCATAGATAACAGTCATGGCTATCTGAGTACAGAAAATGTAGTAGTGTTACCTGCAGTCCTATGTAAAACCACAGATAACACTAGTGCTGATAATGTGATAGTGTTACCTGCAGTCCTATGTAAACCACAGATAACACTAGTGTAGATCATGTAGTAGTGTTACCTGCGTCCTTAGTGTGCCTCCCTGTGCCTCTACCACAGACTCCATGCTGGCGGTGCTGCCTCCTCTTCCATCTTCATCTTGCCCCGCACAGAATGTCCTGATGCAGATGCGTCAAGACAAAGGGAACACTGTGGGCATGGTGATGGTGACACACACACAGGCACAGACACACACACACACACACACACACACACACACACACAGGGACAGACACACACACACACACAGGGACAGACACACACACACACACAGGGACAGACACACACACACACAGGGACAGACACACACACACACACACAGGGACAGACACACACACAGGGACAGACACACACACAGGGACAGACACACACACACAGGGACAGACACACACATACAGGGACACACACACAGGGACACACACACAGGGACAGACACACACACACACAGGGACAGACACACACACACACACACAGGGACAGACACACACAGGGACAGACACACACACACACACAGGGACAGACACACACGCACAGGGACAGACACACGCACAGGGACAGACACACACACACAGGGACAGACACACACACACACACACACAGGGACAGACACACACACACACACAGACACACACACACAGGGACAGACACACACACACAGGGACAGACACACACACACAGGGACAGACACACACACACGGGGACAGACGCGCACACACACACGGGGACAGACGCGCACACACACACACCGGGACAGACGCGCACACACACACACCGGGACAGACGCGCACACACACACACACACCGGGACAGACGCGCACACACACACGGGGACAGACGCGCGCACACACACACTGGGACAGACGCGCACACACACACACGGGGAACTCTCTGAGTACAGATAATACAGTAGTATTATCAGAGTGGTAACTCTCTGAGTACAGATAATACAGTAGATATCACCTGCAGTCCTATGTAACAGCATAGATAACAGTCATGGCTATCTGAGTACAGAAAATGTAGTAGTGTTACCTGCAGTCCTATGTAAAACCACAGATAACACTAGTGCTGATAATGTGATAGTGTTACCTGTAGTCCTATGTAAACCACAGATAACACTAGTGTAGATCATGTAGTAGTGTTACCTGCGTCCTTAGTGTGCCTCCCTGTGCCTCTACCACAGACTCCATGCTGGCGGTGCTGCCTCCTCTTCCATCTTCATCTTGCCCCGCACAGAATGTCCTGATGCAGCTGCGTCAAGACAAAGGGAACACTGTGGGCATGGTGATGGTGACACACACACAGGGACAGACACACACACACACACACACACAGGGACAGACACACACACACACACACACACACACAGGGACAGACACACACACACACACACAGGGACAGACACACACACACAGGGACAGACACACACACAGGGACAGACACACACAGGGACAGACACACACACAGGGACAGACACACACACACACAGGGACAGACACACACACACACACACAGGGACAGACACACAGACACAGGGACAGACACACACACAGACACAGGGACAGACACACACACACACACACAGGGACAGACACACACACACAGACACAGGGACAGACACACACACAGGGACAGACACACACAGGGACAGACACACAGACACAGGGACAGACACACACACACACACACACAGGGACAGACACACACACACAGGGACAGACACACACACACACACACACACACACAGGGACAGACACACACACACAGGGACAGACACACACACACAGGGACAGACACACACACACAGGGACAGACACACACAGGGACAGACACACACACACAGGGACACACACAGGGACACACACACACACAGGGACAGACACACACACAGGGACAGACACAGGGACAGACACACACACAGGGACAGACACACACAGACACACACACACACACGGGGACAGACGCGCACACACACACGGGGACAGACGCGCACACACACACGGGGACAGACGCGCACACACACACGGGGACAGACGCGCACACACACACGGGGACAGACGCGCACACACACACGGGGACAGACGCGCACACACACACGGGGACAGACGCGCACACACACACGGGGACAGACGCGCACACACACACGGGGACAGACGCGCACACACACACGGGGAACTCTCTGAGTACAGATAATACAGTAGTATTATCAGAGTGGTAACTCTCTGAGTACAGATAATACAGTAGATATCACCTGCAGTCCTATGTAAACCACAGATAACACTAGTGTAGATCATGTAGTAGTGTTACCTGTGTCCTTACTGTGCCTCCCTGTGCCTCTACCACAGACTCCATGCTGGCGGTGCTGCCTCCTCTTCCATCTTCATCTTGCCCCGCACAGAATGTCCTGATGCAGCTGCGTCAAGACAAAGGGAACACTGTGGGCATGGTGATGGTGACAAACACACAGGGACAGACACACACACACAGGGACAGACACACACACACACACACACGGACAGACACACACACACACACGGACAGACACACACAGGGACAGACACACACACACACAGGGACAGACACACACACAGGGACAGACACACACACAGGGACAGACACGCACAGGGACAGACACGCACAGGGACAGACACACACACACGCACAGGGACAGACACACACACACGCACAGGGACAGACACACACACACACACAGGGACAGACACACACACACAGGGACAGACACACACACACACACACACGGACAGACACACACAGGGACAGACACACACACACACAGGGACAGACACACACACAGGGACAGACACACACACAGGGACAGACACGCACAGGGACAGACACGCACAGGGACAGACACGCACAGGGACAGACACGCACAGGGACAGACACACACACACGCACAGGGACAGACCGCGCACAGGGACAGACCGCGCACAGGGACAGACAGCGCACAGGGACAGACACACACACAGGGACAGACACACGCACAGGGACAGACACACGCACAGGGACAGACACACGCACACACGCACAGGGACAGACACACACGCACAGGGACAGACAGACGCACATAGGGACAGACCGTGCACAGGGACAGACCGCGCACAGGGACAGACGCGCACAGGTACACGGGGACAGGCGCGCACACACGGGGACAGACACACACACACACACAGGGACAGACACACACACACAGGGACAGACACCTGTGTAATCATCAACCAACTTCTATCTAAAAGGG
This sequence comes from Bufo bufo, assembly GCF_905171765.1. Taxonomy (NCBI): domain Eukaryota; kingdom Metazoa; phylum Chordata; class Amphibia; order Anura; family Bufonidae; genus Bufo; species Bufo bufo. The sequence continues at coordinate 246,761,984 of NC_053389.1, read as the reverse complement.
AATTCCACCTTTAGTTATGCTCCAACCTTTTGTTACCTTCTAATATGACCCCCACTGATTCCCAGTACTGAGGGGACATGGACTGGGGTTTAAAAGGGAATTATCAACATGTACCACAAGGTGGTCTAAACCGTAACCCATTAGGCACTGGCTAGACTGTGGGATGGAGTCTAAGCAATGCCTCAGGGCTCATGCACACTGCCGTTATGCGTCCGTTCCGTGCATTGGGGACCACAATTTGTGGTCCCCAATGCACTGGCAACGTCCGTGCGGCGGCCGGGACAGATTGAGACCCATTCAACCTGAATGGGTCCATGATCCGGCCGCACCGCACAAAAAAAAAAGAACATGTTCTATTTTTTTGCGGTGCGGAGGCACGGACGGAAACACCACAGAAGCACTCCGTAGTGCTTCCCATTGAGCGATTGCAGACCCATTCAAGTGATGCCCACGGCCGGTGTGCATGAGGCCATAGACACAGAAAGGGGCACACACACAGGGACAGACAGACACACACATCATGGCCCTCAGAATACACCTGGATCTGTATGATAAACCCCCTTAATTGCACCAGATTCCACTCCACTTGAACCCCACTGCCCCTGAGTGCTCCACCTGCCCCCTCATATATGAGCTCCATATGCTTCCCCTCACAAGTTCTGCTTCTCCAGCAGCACATCCTCCCTCACTCTGCATCTTGCAGGCAGGCACAGCCCCTCCTCCTTCCACAAGCTGCTGCTGCCGCCGTCAGGGTTTGTCATGTGACCATGAAGGAGCATGTGACCAGTGATGTCACAGACCTCCTTCTAACAACTACATTCTAGCATAGGATCAATCATCTACCGAAACTCCATCTACCCTGTTCTACCCATCTACCCCAGCAGTGCACATGGCAAAAATTGTCTGCATTGCTGGGGTAAGCTGCCCTAGAATTCAAAACAGGCAGGACACAGCTGCAGGAGTGAGCGGGCACAGTGGGCCCCCCCAGGAGCAGGGGGCTCCGGCATTTGCCCTGCCACTTATGATACACTTTCAATACAGCAGCATACAAACAGTTAACAAACTGTGCAGTTTCAGAAATACTGCCACCTTTGGCCTAAAAGCCAATAATCATCCCTTTTTTATGAGCTACGCGCTGCCAGCTTCAAAAATAGGAAGCAGCCATAATAATGTGACTGGATTTTGAACAAACTGCATAAAAGAATCTGCAACAACAGCTTCAACACAGATGCCTTTAGGGCGTTCATTTGCTTATTACATCTCAGATCTGTACATACACTGATCAACTTTCTTTTGTTACAGCATCTTATAAATGCCATAATTAGTGTTGAGCGAACTTGTGTCTTCAAGTTTGGCATACAAGGTTCTAAGAATTCCGTTATGGATTCCGCTATCACAGAACATAACTTATGGTCAATGGTAGCGGAATCCATAACGGAATTCTTACATAACCCGAACCTTGTACGCCGAACTTGAAAACAGAAGTTCGCTCATCCGTAGCCATAATAATAAAGGGCCTGCCTAGTGTCAGGAACATTTTAGAGGCTTCTGTTGTAAAGTACAATGCCAGTCATTAACCGCCTCCGGACCGCCTAACGCAGGATCGTGTTCCGGAGGCGGCTCACTCAGGCAGAGTCACGCATATACGCGTCATCTCACGAGACGCGAGATTTCCTGTGAACGCGCGCACACAGGTGCGCCCGTTTACAGGAACTGCAGGTAAGCGAGTGATCTACAGCCTGCCAGCGGAGATCGTTCGCTGGCAGGCTGTAGATGCGATTTTTTTAACCCCTAACAGGTATATTAGACGCTGTTTTGATAACAGTGTCTAATATACCTACTACCTGGTCCTCTGGTGGTCCCTTTTGCTTGGATCGACCACCAGAGGACACAGGCAGCTCAGTAATAAGTAGCACCACACTACACTACACTACACCCCCCCCTGTCACTTATTAACCCCTGATCACGCCATATAGACTCCCTGATCACCCCCCTGTCATTGATCACCCCCCTGTAAGGCTCCATTCAGACGTCCGTATGTGTTTTGCGGGTCCGATCCGTGGATCCGCAAAACACATACGGACCTCTGAATGGAGCCTTACAGGGGGGTGATCAATGACAGGGGGGTGATCAGGGAGTCTATATGGGGTGATCACCCCCCCGTCATTGATTACCCCCCTGTAAGGCTCCATTCAGACGTCCGTATGTGTTTTGCGGATCCGTGGATCCGCAAAACACGGACACCGCGGATCCGCAAAACACATACGTCTGAATGGAGCCTTACAGGGGGGTGATCAATGACAGGGTGGTGATCACCCCATATAGACTCCCTGATCACCCCCCTGTCATTGATCTCCCCCCTGTAAGGCTCTACACTGCGTGCAGAATTATTAGGCAAATGAGTATTTTGACCACATCATCCTCTTTATGCATGTTGTCTTACTCCAAGCTGTATAGGCTCGAAAGCCTACTACCAATTAAGCATATTAGGTGATGTGCATCTCTGTAATGAGAAGGGGTGTGGTCTAATGACATCAACACCCTATATTAGGTGTGCATATATTAGGTGTCCTTTCCTTTGGCAAAATGGGTCAAAAGAAGGACTTGACAGGCTCAGAAAAGTCAAAAATAGTGAGATATCTTGCAGAGGGATGCAGCACTCTTAAAATTGCAAAGCTTCTGAAGCGTGATCATCGAACAATCAAGCGTTTCATTTAAAATAGTCAACAGGGTCGCAAGAAGCGTGTGGAAAAACCAAGGCGCAAAATAACTGCCCATGAACTGAGAAAAGTCAAGCGTGCAGCTGCCAAGATGCCACTTGCCACCAGTTTGGCCATATTTCAGAGCTGCAACATCACTGGAGTGCCCAAAAGCACAAGGTGTGCAATACTTAGAGACATGGCCAAGGTAAGAAAGGCTGAAAGACGACCACCACTGAACAAGACACACAAGTTGAAACGTCAAGACTGATTTTTCTAAGGTTTTATGGACTGATGAAATGAGAGTGAGTCTTGATGGGCCAGATGGATGGGCCCGTGGCTGGATTGGTAAAGGGCAGAGAGCTCCAGTCCGACTCAGATGCCAGCAAGGTGGAGGTGGAGTACTGGTTTGGGCTGGTATCATCAAAGATGAGCTTGTGGGGCCTTTTCGGGTTGAGGATGGAGTCAAGCTCAACTCCCAGTCCTACTGCCAGTTTCTGGAAGACACCTTCTTCAAGCAGTGGTACAGGAAGAAGTCTGCATCCTTCAAGAAAAACATGATTTTCATGCAGGACAATGCTCCATCACACGCGTCCAAGTACTCCACAGCGTGGCTGGCAAGAAAGGGTATAAAAGATGAAAATCTAATGACATGGCCTCCTTGTTCACCTGATCTGAACCCCATTGAGAACCTGTGGTCCATCATCAAATGTGAGATTTACAAGGAGGGAAAACAGTACACCTCTCTGAACAGTGTCTGGGAGGCTGTGGTTGCTGCTGCACGCAATGTTGATGGTGAACAGATCAAAACACTGACAGAATCCATCGATGGCAGGCTTTTGAGTGTCCTTGCAAAGAAAGGTGGCTATATTGGTCGCTGATTTGTTCTTGTTTTGTTTTTGAATGTCAGAAATGTATATTTGTGAATGTTGAGATGTTATATTGGTTTCACTGGTAAAAATAAATAATTGAAATGGGTATATATTTGTTTTTTGTTAAGTTGCCTAATAATTATGCACAGTAATAGTCACCTGCACACACAGATATCCCCCTAAAATAGCTAAAACTAAAAACAAACTAAAAACTACTTCCAAAAATATTCAGCTTTGATATTAATGAGTTTTTTGGGTTCATTGAGAACATGGTTGTTCAATAATAAAATTAATCCTCAAAAATACAACTTGCCTAATAATTCTGCACTCCCTGTATTCAGACATTTTTTTGGCACAAGTTAGTGGAAATTGATTTTTTTTCTTTTTTTTTTCTTACAAAGTCTCATATTTCACTAACTTGTGACAAAAAATAAAATCTCACATGAACTCACCATACTCCTCACGGAATCCAAATGCTTCTTCTCACGCTTTAGGGCCCCTAAATTGCCAGGGCAGTATAAATACCCCACATGTGACAACATTTCGGAAAGAAGACACCCCAAGGTATTCGCTGAGGGGCATATTGAGTCCATGAAAGATTGAACTTTTTGTCCCAAGTTAGCGGAAAGGGAGACTTTGTGAGAAAAATAAATAAAAAATCAATTTCCGCTAACTTGTGCCAAACAAAAAAAATCTTCTATAAACTCGCCATGCCCCTCATTGAATACCTTGGGGTGTCTTCTTTCCAAAATGGGGTCACATGTGGGGTATTTATACTGCCCTAGCATTTTAGGGGCCCTAAAGCGTGAGAAGAAGTCTGGGATCCAAATGTCAAAAAATTCCCTCCTAAAATGAATTTGGGCCCCTTTGCGCATGTAGGCTGCAAAAAAATTGTCAAAGGCAAAGGGGCCCACATTCCAAAGAGCACCTTTAGGGTTTCACAGGGCATTTTTTACACATTTTGATTTCAAACTACTTCTCACGCATTAGGTCACCTAAAATGCCAGGGCAGTATAAATATCCCACAAGTGACCCCATTTTGGAAAGAAGACACCCCAAGGTATTCCGTGAGGGGCATGGTGAGTTCCTAGAATTTTTTATTTTTTGTCACAAGTTAGCGGAAAATGATGATTTTTTTTTTTTCTTACAAAGTCTCATATTCCACTAACTTGTGACAAAAACTAAAAACTTCCATGAACTCACTATGCCCATCACAAAATACCTTGGGGTGTCTTCTTTCTAAAATGGGGTCACTTGTGGGGTAGTTATACTGCCCTGGCATTTTAGGGGCCCTAATGCGTGAGAAGTAGTTTGAAATCAAAATGTGTAAAAAATGCCCTGTGAAATCCTAAAGGTGCTCTTTGGAATGTGGGCCCCTTTGCCCACCTAGGCTGCAAAAAAGTGTAACACATGTGGTATCGCCGTACTCAGGAGAAGTTGGGCAATGTGTTTCGGGGTGTCTTTTTACATATACCCATGCTCGGTGAGAGAAATATCTTTCTAAAAGACAACTTTTCCCATTTTTTTATACAAAGTTGTCATTTGACAGAGATATTTATCTCACCCAGCATGGGCATGTGTAAAAAGAGACCCCAAAACACATTGCCCAACTTCTCCTGAGTACAGCGATACCACATGTGTGACACTTTTTTGCAGCCTAGGTGGGTAAAGGGGCCCACATTCCAAAGAGCACCTTTAGGATTTCACAGGGCATTTTTTACACATTTTGATTTCAAACTACTTCTCACGCATTAGGGCCCCTAAAATGCCAGGGCAGTATAACTACCCCACAAGTGACCCCATTTTAGAAAGAAGACACCCCAAGGTATTTCGTGATGGGCATAGTGAGTTCATGGAAGTTTTTATTTTTTGTCACAAGTTAGTGGAATATGAGACTTTGTAAGGAAAAAATAAAAAATTAAAAAATCATAATTTTCCGCTAACTTGTGACAAAAAATAAAAAGTTCTATGAACTTGCTATGCCCATCAGCGAATACCTTAGGGTGTCTACTTTCCGAAATGGGGTCATTTGTGGGGTCTTTTTACTGTCTGGGCATTGTAGAACCTCAGGAAACAAGACAGGTGCTCAGAAAGTCAGAGTTGCTTAAAAAAGCGGAAATTCACATTTTTGTACCATAGTTTGTAAACGCTATAACTTTTACCCAAACCATTTTTTTTTTTACCCAAACATTTTTTTTTTATCAAAGACATGTAGAACAATAAATTTTGAGAAAATTTTATATAGAAATGTATTTTTTTAAAAAAAAAATTTTTACAACTGAAAGTGAAAAATGCAATTTTTTTTGCAAAAATTTCGGTAAATTTCGATTAATAACAAAAAAAGTAAAAATGTCAGCAGCAATGAAATACCACCAAATGAAAGCTCTATTAGTGAGAAGAAAAGGAGGTAAAATTCATTTGGGTGGTAAGTTGCATGACCGAGCAATAAACCGTGGTCATTAAGGGTGTTTAAGCTAGGGGAGCTGAGGTGGTTAAAGGGTTAATACTTGAGCACACTGCGGGTGACTTCATAGTAAAAGTGAATGAGGCATTAAACACCTATAGTTACTATGGCAACTGTGCTGAAGTCAGATACATAAGTCTATGACATAAAGAACCCATGGAAGAAGATTCCATATCAGAAGGGCCCACGGCCATATGCAGCACCATGCTTGATGTGTCTGGAGACAAGGAGCTTCATCATCTGTAAGAGAGAAAGGGGAAAACTGCCTAGCCAGCCACATCAGCCCTATCCACCTAGCCAGCCACATTAGCCCTATCCACCTAGCTAGCCACATCAGCCCTATCCGCCGAGCGAGCTAGATCAGCCCTATCTGCCTAGCGAGCCAGATCAGTCCTATCCGCCTAGCCAGCCACATCAGCCCCATCCACCTAGCCAGCCAGATCAGTCCTATTCGCCTAGACAACCAGATCAGCCCTATCCACCTAGCCAGCCTGATCAGCCCTATCTGTCTAGCGAACCAGATTAGCCCCATCCACCTAGCCAGAAAGATCGGCCCTATCTGCCTAGCGAACCAGATCATTCCTATCAGCCTAGCCAGCCTGATCAGCCCTATCTGTCTAGCGAACCAGATCAGCCCCATCCACCTAGCCAGAAAGATCGGCCCTATCTGTCTAGCGAACCAGATCAGCCCTATCTGCCTAGCGAACCAGATCAGCCCCATCCACCTAGCCAGCCTGATCAGCCCTATCTGTCTAGCGAACCAGATCAGACCTAGCCAGCAAGATCGGCCCTATCTGCCTAGCGAACCAGATCATCCCTATCAGCTCTATCTGCCTAGCAAGCCAAATCAGCACTATTTGCCTAGCGATTAATGGGGTGACAGATGCTGCAGCCAGATCGTCCTCACATCCAATGCTAGCTGCTACACCTTTATTTGTAAGCCCTTTAGTGGTCAAATATCTCCACAAGAGGCTCACACAGGGGGCCTGCTTTGGCCTTACCTTCTTTAACACTGTGTAACTGCTTACTAATCTGTTCACTGTTTAACCTTCATGACTATGTAATGTCATCATATCTATAGTGGATTTATATTATGTGGCATTGTAAATGTACAAATTTTGATAAAATATGCTGTTTTATGTTGGCATTAACTTTCTAAGCCCAATGGAAGGGCAGCTCTCCAGCTACGGTTCCCTAGAGGTTTCCTCCACAGGGGGTTTTCCTCTCCTGAATGCTGGGGGAGTCTCTTCGTGAGTCGGGGGTGTGCCATTTTCATAGTGATTGGTCTGATAATAAATTTGAGGCACTGAAAGAATATACCGTAATTTAATTTTAAATAAATTCTCTCCATTTAAAACCCAATTTAAGTGTGTTGTGCATTTCTTTCATAATCTCTGGTTCGGGTGGTCTTACTTGGGAGTGATGACCCATTACATATTACCTAGCGATAAAACCAGATATCCACTGGGTGCGGTTTTAATGAGGGTCCATTACATATTACATAGCGATAAAGCCATATATCCAGTGGCTGCATGTTTAATACTGTGCTGGTAAATAGGATGGAGCAGAGATGATAGGATTTACTGCACAGTCAGTACTAATGTGCTCACATCCTTGAATTAAGATAATGGCGGTGGTTTATCAGTAGTGTTATAAGGTGCATTCATTTATTAAAATGTTAAAACTGCCAATTTCACCAAATTTATCAAAAAGGCATGTATTGTCATAAACTTGGTGCAAATCGTTAGGCAGCTCCACCGGCTTAAAGGGGTTGGCCACTTTTTGGCTACTTGTGACCAATGTGTATGTAAGATGACTATATGGCACTTAGTAATATAGGGGCACATTTATTAAGATCACAGTTTTAGACACCGCTCTTAATAAAGGCCCTGTGCTGGCGGTGGATCCAGCGCCAGTTCTAAATGTAAGAAGCCTACCAGGCCGTCCTCTTCCACGCCCATGCCATGCCGACAATTTTAGATAGTGGAGCAACAGTTACACCTAATTTAGGTGTATTTCAGTATATTAAACAACCCCCATAGTCTTTGTTGATATTATGTGTTGTTTGCCACATTTTTAGGCAAATCATCGGAGCTGTCCACATAGAGGGCCTGTCCATAAGATGGCTGCTGATGGAGGGTCATGTGACCAGACACATCACTTAGTCTCCTACATTCAAACACACTGCACCTGCACTAAACTCTCAACAGTGCAGATGGCAGGTAGAGTGGAATTACAGATGGCAGGTGGAGTTTATGGAGGAGACATCACATGGAGATGATTTGCCTTGTCACATGACCCTCCTTCAGCAGCTATTTTATGGACAAGACCTCTGTATGGACAGCAAAAAGGACAAAAAAGCTGGCATACCTTATGAAATAAAGAAAATGGCAAGGCTATATTAGTAAGTGCTATATAATCATCTTACAAACACATTGCTGAACAGTAACCAAAAAGGGGCCAAACCCTTTAAGTACCAACCAATGGTTTTCCCGCTGCCTAAATCTTGACTCTTGAAGGCCATGCAAGAGTGGCGGCGGAGTGTAGCTGCAGTGCAGGCCAGGCATGCTAGGCAGAAGGCTTCAATTCTAATATAAGAAAAGGAGACATGGCATCCATGGTAATAAACAGGGAGTAGGAGGGAGTCAGCTATATTCAAGTCTAAAAGCTACATAGTGAGTCCTATATTATCATCTTCAGATAATCCTTTTGGTTGCCATGTGGTGTTCCCATTGTGATCAAATGAACACACATACAAACATACATGTACATTTACCTTACTGGGGAGGACGAGGTTTAGAACAACTTCAGAGGACTCCATGTGATGTTGTATGGGCCTGGGGGCTAGTAGAAGAGGATGGAAGGAAAAAAGGGAGGAGAGAAGGGAGGGAGGACAAAGTCACCTGAGCTCATCCTCCAAGGTCCGAGCAACTGAATTCTAGGTTGGGATCCCTATAATTGGGAGCTCCTACCAACACAGCCTACCCCTAGCAGGGGGGCTGGTACACTAACTAGAACTTCCTTCTCCTTCTCATGAGACAGGACATGGGACCAGCTCACTTCTGCTCACACAGGGGAGACTAGACTGGAATGAACCATTCCAGTCTAGTTATACTAAACTGGCTAAGGTCTGCTGAACATATTGCTGGACATGGAGAATTACAGCATATATGTATATAACAGGCTTGGCAAATACATATACAGGAAAATGCAAAGTTAGATTACACAAGATGGCAATACATATATACCTAGCATGATGTAGCAGGGAACTAGAGTTTAGTGACATACTCTGGGATGTTACAGATGCGCCTGTCTGTGATCACCCCCCTGCTATGCTAAACATACGTTTGGACAATACACTTGCCGCAGGGCAGGCCACCACCTCAAAGGTGTAGAGGGCAAGCTGAGGCCATGTGCCCAATTTGGAGACTCAGAAGTTAAATGGGGCAGACCCATCAGTCAGTACATGCAGACGTGTGGACGCCATCAGTAGTGCCTCTACTAGCGTACGCTTGTACTCACGCATCTTCTGTTCACGCTCCAGTGACGGAAGTAAGGATGGCACGTTGTCCTTGTAGCGGGGATCCAGTAGGGTGGCCACTGAGTAATCAGCACCGGTTAGAATGTGGGCAACTCGTTGCTCAGGAAGAGCAGCATGTAGTCGCTCATGTGTGCCAGGCTGCCCAGAGGGAATGACAATCTGTCCTCGGTGGGAGGTGTATCGTCTGTGTCCTCTGTATCCCTGGAGCCCTGCTTCGGTGAAGTCCGTGAGCTGATTTGGGTGCCAACCTGCTGTGAACGGGGATCCTCATCATCATTCTCCTCATCCTCCAAAAATGTGACCTGGCTGGACAGTTGGGTGCCTGGCCGCTGTTGGTGAAGGAACTCACCATCTGAGTCACCTGTGGACGACTGGTCTGATAACCGTGGGAATGATCACTATTCCTCCTCCTCTGCCTCCCTTGCCACATCCTCATCGATCAGCACCTGAAGCGTTTTTTCAAGGAGACATAGAAGTGAGATAGTAAGGCTGATGACGGCGTCATCACCGCTGGCTATGTTAGTTGAGTACTTGATTTTTAGCGCAACATGGCACGCACGTCCCGCATGGAGGCACACTTGTTGGTGGTGAAATTGTGCTGTTCCACAGAGAGACTCAACCGTGCAGGCTGCAGCTGAAACTCCACTATCTCTCCAGTTGCTAGTGCTGGGAACCACGTACAGTGGGACAGCTGCCGTCATGACATTTTTAAAACCCTCCGTCTTCAACAGACAGAATGGCAGCATTTCAAAAGCCAGCAATTTTGAAATGCTGGCATTCAGGGCTAGGGCTCGTGGGTGGGTATGGGTGTACTTCCTCTTTCTCTCCAGTGTTTGGAGGATGGACAGCTGAATCCTTCCATGGAATAGTGTGGAGATCCTCGGTGACGGTGGTGGTGGTGTTTCTGCCACATCCTCTGTTTGCGGGGTGGCAGGTGCTTCTCTCGTTCCAAAGGGGAAGGAAGAGGCCGAGACAGCAGCAGAAGAGGGAGTAGGAGGAGCCTCTGATCTTTAGTGGCTCTTGAGGTGTCTACTCCACTGCAGCTCGTGCTTTGCGGTTAGATGCTGCATCATGCAGGTGGTGCTCAGATTTATAACATTTATGCCTCGATTCAGTCTCTGACTGCACAGCGTGCAAACCACCCATGTCCTGTCGTCAGCACACTACCTGAAGAACTCCTATGCGCTGGCTTTGGTGTGCTATGTCTCTTGTCGCGTTGGGAAGTAGCAGGCGTACTGGCTGGTGGACGGCCGCTCTGATTTTGCACCCTGCTCCCTCTTTGCTGTGTGGCTGGCGCTGCGTGACCCTCACCTCTTCCTCTGAACTGCACACGTCACTGGCATGACCTGGATGCCATGTGAAGTCTAGGATCTCATCACCCTCCACATCACCTTCTACCCACTCCTCACCCCTTCCCTCCTGGCTGGTCTGCAAACTGCAGAAAGCCCCAGCAGTTGACACCTGTCCTTCACCATTGTCATCAGAGACGTGCTGCGGTGGTTCTTCCACGTCCTCATCCTCAAACATAACTAGTTGGGCATCAGTACACTCAATCTCCCTTCTGGGGCAGGGCAGAGTCATCAAAAAGCATAAGAGACTGCCGCATGACTTGTGGCTCAGACTGCTTGGCTGATGTGCAAGGGGTTGAGGAGAAAGACGGATGCCTGTGGGCCGCCGGTGTCAACTCTGTGCTTTCAACAGTGGACCGGGAGGAAGATAATGTGAAGGAAATGGAGGCACTCTCAGCCATCCAATCTACTACCTCTTCTACTTGTTCTGGCCTCACCATTCTTCCCTGCAGCAGGAGCTCCACCACCACCTCCAGCAGCACCACGACCACCGCCCCTAGTTGATGCTCTCCTCATTTTGTTACGGTCACCCACTAAATTGTCTGACAGACGAAAATTGTATATCCGTGTCACGGATGCAAAAGAGGTGTTTAGCACAAAAAAAATTGGTATGTCTCACCGACCCATTTAACAGGCTGATTTAGGCCTCATGCACACGACAGTATTTTTTCACGGTCCGCAAAACGGGGTTACGTTGTTTCGTGATCCGTGTCCGTTTTTTCTTCCGTTGTGCTTCCGTGTGTCCGTTTTTTTTGCGGACCGTCAGAAAACAAGGAATGGTGAAAAAAATTTAATTTTAATATCTCCACCCAGGATACTGGTATAAATGAAGGTCACCTGAGTGTGGTTTTGTGGCCATTTTCTGTAGTCTTCACAGAGTACAGAGGTTCTTTTGGTTGCTTGTCTTTGCTGTATCACCATGGCGGATGACTCTGAGGAAGAGGTCTTACTGCATTGGCTTGTTCCCCAGCGCACTCCTTTGTTGGATGAGGAACCTAGTAGAAGGCGGCGATTTTGGGTCCATCCGATTGTTTCTCAACGTTACCGGAAAGGACACTTTCATACCCTCTACAAAGATCTGCGGCTGCATCCTGAGAAGTTTCTTTCCTTCTGTAGGATGTCAGTCACTACATTTGATCGCTTGCTGTCGTCTCTACGTACTGTCCTTACCTTCATGGACACCAATATGAGGCGCAGCATTTCTCCTGAGGAAAGGCTCATTGTCACGTTGAGGTAAGCAATATTTTACATTTAAAGTTTCACCAGTAATGTGCACGGCTTCTGTCAGGAGGAACATGTGTTTGAAAATGGCTGCTGTTAGACATGTGCTACTGTTTGCTGAAGTAACCTTTCTTTGCCCCTAATGTTTTGTGGAAATGTTTTTTTTATTTGTTTTTAAAACCGTTAATCCCTGACACATAACATCCCAATATTGAAGGTTGTCTATTCTTTTGTGCAAGTTTCAAACTTGTGTTCAGCTAACGTCCTCGAGACCCTCCAATAATCTGCAGCACTCGCCAGTAGTTTGTGACAAATGGTGATTTATTCAGTCAGTCAGGTTACAGCAGGCTACAACCTGCCTGTCTGAGTGAATAAATCACTACTGGCGAGTGCTGCGGATTATTGTAGTGTCTGGAAGAATTGGGACCCTCGGTCAGGATCCCTATCTGCGGGCACCACCCGGCTTGAAGCCTATATACCGGTCTGTACCCTATTTTGTGGGATTGTGGTGCTGCCAACCCCTGAGATTTTCAGCTAACGTCCTCATCATGCATAATGTTCACATCATTTTGAAGTTGCCCATAACTTTCAGCATTTCTAAGGGGCTAAACACAGTTGTTGTAACTTAGTTGTGGTGGTACTGCCCACACCCCAATAGCTGGTAGTGTTTTGCTCCTAGACACAAATTCAAATGTTTCATTTTAGTTTAATCGACAAAGGCCATAGGGCAGTGATGGCGAGCCGTTTACAGACTGAGTTCCCAAAACCCACGTATTAATCGCAAAGTGCCAACACGGCAATTTCACCTGAATACTATAGTCCAATATAGTTTATCTTCCACGTATTTTATCATTTAGCTATAATAGCCTGCCTACATTCAGTGCTGCCTGTCCTTTTCATAGTGTGCCCTGTGCTGATGAATGGTCGGAAAAGTCTAAGGTATATTGGTAAACCATAGACTTTTTCTAGGGTGCGGGTGCCCACAGAGAGGGCCCTGAGTGCCGCCTCTGGCACCCATGCCATAGGTTCGCCACCACTGACATAGGGTGTTTAATATCATGTCTTGTATACAACATTATACGTGATTCATGAATCTGATGTTCCCTTTGATTTGCTGCTGACTGATTGTTTTTTTTTTCGATTTTCAACAGATTCCTTGCAACTGGGAACTCTTTTGCATCCCTGCATTTTGAGTTTCTTTTAGGAACCTCGACGATCTCGCGGATTGTACGTCACACTTGCCATGTCATCTGGCAGCAACTCCGAGAGACGGTGATGCCGCAGCCCAAGGCGGACGATTGGGTTCGCATTGCTGAGGGCTTCCAAATTTCAGCACAGTTTCCAAACTGCATCGGGGCAATGGATGGCAAGCACATCCGTGTGAAGAAGCCTCCTCACTCAGGGTCCCGATTCTTCAATTATAAACAATATTTTTCGGTAGTGCTGATGGCTGTTGCTGACAGCAACTACCGGTTTATAATGGTTGATATCGGGGCCTATGGAAGCACTGCGGATGCTCGCATCTTTAGTGCTTCTAGAATGGGTGAGCGGCTTTGTGCCAACCAGCTTGCCCTGCCCGAGTCCAGAAGACTGCCCGGATATGCAGGTCCGGCGGCTCTATTTGTCATCGTGGCGGATGAAGGGTTTGCATTGACTCCACATGCTATGCGGCCCTTTCCAAAGCGTGGTTTGGATGTCAGGAGGCGTATATTCAACTACCGGTTGACTCGTGCCCGTCGGTATGTTGAGTGCGCTTTCGGGATACTCTCTAGCAAGTGGAGGGTGTTTTTGTCATCCATACAGATGGATCCGGAGAATGCTACCCTGGTGATTAAAGCTTGTGTTGTTCTACACAACTTCACCAGGATTAATGAGGCTTCCTCTTCTGTTGACATGGTAGATCTTTCTACGTCATCAGATTTGGGTTTGGAAAGGACCCTGCATAGATGACCTGGGACTGCAGGCATTGCAGTTCGGGAACTCTATGCAGACTACTTTTACAGCCCAGAGGGGTCCTTGCCATGGCAGAGGGACGCTATTCGTGGCAGTTTTTGAAATCTTCTGGGCTCTTTAGTTGTTGATTATTTTGTAGATAGATTACAAATATTTATTGTGGTAGTTGAGTGTAGGGACTCGCAAGAGACTGAGGACCCTTGACATGGGCTTGCGGGCTGAGATTTTTTGGACATCACATATTTTAAACTGCATATAAATAAATATTAAAGATGTTTTTGTCAAAATATAAATTGACTTAAACATCTTTATTATTTGGCATATATGGTCCGAAAATTTTTCTAATACCTCATGATCACAGAATCCCAAAATACAGATGTTGTTCTTCAAAATAAAGTGTTGCTTTGTGAGCTATAGTGCGTGTGGAAGTGTCTTTACATTGTGTTGAACTCTAAATGTTTTGTGGATTGAGAAAATAAACACAAGTCAAATTGTTTTCTCCCAAACAAACTTTAAATAAAATATCTGGATCACAAATCCAAAACCAATAGCAATGTAGATAATTTAAAAACATATACAGAAAAACTTCTCGAATATTTTTTAGAAACAACAGTTATAATTCAAATAGGTCTTGGGTAAACGACCCAGGAGCAAATGACGACCGTGGCCGTACATGGGCCTGTTGTGTTGCCCCAGTTGGCAAAGTGCCCGGGTAATGAGGCTGACCCACATGATGTGTTGGGTCTTGAGATTGCTGGTATGGTGGTTGGGGGGGGGGGGAAAGATGGCCCTTGGGTTGTTTGGGGAGGCTGATGATAGGTGCCTGTTTGCTGCTGCTGAGCAGCATTTAGTATTTCATTTTTGAGAAAATTAATTTTAGCAAGTATGTCTCCCTGGTAAGGGGTACTGTACATCTTGATGACTAGGGCCAATGAAGCCAGACACTCATGTTATTTTTCAGGAGTGACCTGCTTCATTAGTGGCCCTAGTCCCCTTAGCATCTCCTCCTCCAAGCCATCACTCCTCCTCTGGGCAAGAAATTCTATGACGCGTGCGTCAATCATTTCACGATTCTCCTGCCCAGAGGTAGAGGGAGGGACATGGCGGCGACGCCTGGGCTGTGGCTGATGAACTCTTTGTGGACTGGCCAGTGGTAGGGTGGCCTGGGCCAGTGTCGATTCTTCAGGGTCCTCCGCTGGCGTTGGTGCGGGACTTGTGGCCGGGGAGAAAACAGACGGGGTTTCACTCCCCGCCGTCTCCAAATCATCAGAGGCATCCAGACTGTCCACAGTACTGTATTTGAAAGAAACACAAAAAAATATATTATATCATTTGATTTCATCATTGCAAAAGTACATCCTTTTTTTTAAGTGTAAACAGCCGTGTGTGTACAATATATATACGGTGAGGCAGCATACATCAGATATTTGATTTTACACAATGAACAACAGCTTCTATGTGAATTTTTACATAAAAAATTTGTGAAAAATTTGAAAAAAACGATGGGACATGTCATGTAAAGGCCTAATGTAACACTATATTTGGAACACATTGTTTTGCGTTTGGAGCTGTCCAGCCTCAAAAGAGGATTACTCATTCAAGGACCAAAACCAGTGGTGATATTCAGGCTACTTTCACACTAGCGTTCGGAGCGGATCCGTCTGATGTTTCATCAGACGGATCCGCTCCGATAATGCAGGCGTTCGCATCCGTTCAGAACGGATGCGTCTGCATTAAAACTTAGAAAATTTTCTAAGTGTGAAAGTTGTCTGAGCGGATCCGTTCAGACTTTACATTGAAAGTCAATGGGGAACGGATCCGCTTGAAGATTGAGCCATATTGTGTCATCTTCAAGCGGATCCGTCCCCATTGACTTACATTGTAAGTGTGGACGGATCCGCTCGCCTCCGCACGGCCAGGCGGACACCCGAACGCTGCAAGCCGCGTTCAGGTGTCCGCTCACTGAGCGGAGCGGAGGCTGAACGCTGGCAGGCGGATGCATTCTCAGTGGATCCGCCTCCACTGAGAAAGCATTGGGGCCAGACGGATGCGTTCGGGGCCGCTCGTGAGCCCCTTCAAACGGTGCGCACGAGCGGACACCCGAACGCTAGTGTGAAAGTAGCCTTAGTCCATCTCGTCTGTACACTGTGTGCAGAATTATTAGGCAAATGAGTATTTTGACCAGATCATCCTCTTTATGCATGTTGTCTTACTCCAAGCTGTATAGGCTCGAAAGCCTACTACCAATTAAGCATATTAGGTGATGTGCATCTCTGTAATGAGAAGGGGTGTGGTCTAATGACATCAACAC
Organism: Bufo bufo; assembly: GCF_905171765.1. Lineage (NCBI taxonomy): Eukaryota > Metazoa > Chordata > Amphibia > Anura > Bufonidae > Bufo > Bufo bufo. The sequence continues at coordinate 246,745,574 of NC_053389.1, read as the reverse complement.
CCTATATCAGGTGTGCATAATTATTAGGCAACTTCCTTTCCTTTGGCAAAATGGGTCAAAAGAAGGACTTGACAGGCTCAGAAAAGTCAAAAATAGTGAGATATCTTGCAGAGGGATGCAGCACTCTTAAAATTGCAAAGCTTCTGAAGCGTGATCATCGAACAATCAAGCGTTTCATTCAAAATAGTCAACAGGGTCGCAAGAAGCGTGTGGAAAAACCAAGGCGCAAAATAACTGCCCATGAACTGAGAAAAGTCAAGCGTGCAGCTGCCAAGATGCCACTTGCCACCAGTTTGGCCATATTTCAGAGCTGCAACATCACTGGAGTGCCCAAAAGCACAAGGTGTGCAATACTTAGAGACATGGCCAAGGTAAGAACCACCACTGAACAAGACACACAAGCTGAAACGTCAAGACTGGGCCAAGAAATATCTCAAGACTGATTTTTCTAAGGTTTTATGGACTGATGAAATGAGAGTGAGTCTTGATGGGCCAGATGGATGGGCCCGTGGCTGGATTGGTAAAGGGCAGAGAGCTCCAGTCCGACTCAGACGCCAGCAAGGTGGAGGTGGAGTACTGGTTTGGGCTGGTATCATCAAAGATGAGCTTGTGGGGCCTTTTCGGGTTGAGGATGGAGTCAAGCTCAACTCCCAGTCCTACTGCCAGTTTCTGGAAGACACCTTCTTCAAGCAGTGGTACAGGAAGAAGTCTGCATCCTTCAAGAAAAACATGATTTTCATGCAGGACAATGCTCCATCACACGCGTCCAAGTACTCCACAGCGTGGCTGGCAAGAAAGGGTATAAAAGAAGAAAATCTAATGACATGGCCTCCTTGTTCACCTGATCTGAACCCCATTGAGAACCTGTGGTCCATCATCAAATGTGAGATTTACAAGGAGGGAAAACAGTACACCTCTCTGAACAGTGTCTGGGAGGCTGTGGTTGCTGCTGCACGCAATGTTGATGGTGAACAGATCAAAACACTGACAGAATCCATGGATGGCAGGCTTTAGAGTGTCCTTGCAAAGAAAGGTGGCTATATTGGTCACTGATTTGTTTTTGTTTTGTTTTTGAATGTCAGAAATGTATATTTGTGAATGTTGAGATGTTATATTAGTTTCACTGGTAAAAATAAATAATTGAAATGGGTATATATTTGTTTTTTGTTAAGTTGCCTAATAATTATGCACAGTAATAGTCACCTGCACACACAGATATCCCTCTAAAATAGCTAAAACCAAAAACAAACTAAAAACTACTTCCAAAAATATTCAGCTTTGATATTAATGAGTTTTTTGGGTTCATTGAGAACATGGTTGTTGTTCAATAATAAAATTAATCCTCAAAAATACAACTTGCCTAATAATTCTGCACTCCCTGTATGTGGCCTGCTTCCACCATCCAAACATCCTGGATGTAATGTAAACCTAGTAGAACATCATTTCCAGAGAAACAACATGTACCAGGCAACACTTGACCATGGTGGGAGTAGTAGTTTTAATTCTGCTGGTCAAACGTAGTTGGAACATCATTATACTCCATTATCATAGGATTATGTTATTGTCATTTTATATGAGAACCTTTAGGAATTCATGTTGTGGTTTGTAGTATACCATTTAACCTATATAAATGACAATGACAATACCTAATGGGTATGAAATTCTAAAACATACAAAAATAAGATAACAGGTATGTATGGAAAAAATATAACCACCACCCAAACAAACACAAATGGCTACACTATTCAGGAGGGTTTATCCTACCTTTTGAGATTTGACCCCTATCCATAGGCTAGGTACACAAGAGTATATTGGTGTGTGACCAACAGCCGTCAAACACGATGATCCACTGTATGAGGAGATAATGCGCGCAGTGCGCACGTGCCGTCTCCCTTCTCTATTCTTGATCAGATTGCAAACATCTATGTTCCGGGACCGTGAAAATACTGCTTCACAGGATCAAAAGAGAGAGGGGAGGCGCCATCTGCGCTCTGCACGTGTCGTCTCATCAGCGGTGGTGCCTGGTGTGACTCCACCACAAATATGATGGAGACCACCTACACCAGGCATGTCCAAATTGTGGCCCGCCAGCTGTTGCACAACTACAACTCCCAGCAGGACTGGATAGCTTACAGCTATTATGGCATGCTGGGAGTTGCAGTTTTGAAACAGCTGGAGGGCCTCAGTTTTGACATGCCTGACCTACTCAAAGGATAGGTCATCAGTAGTACAACGCAACCCAACCCATTACTTTCTTCTCCACTATTGCTCACCAAGATTATAACCTAAGTTTAAACAACATTTTTAATGACAAAAAAACATTAAAAATACTTACGGCCTCAAATCCATAACTGGCCTCAAAAACTGCAACTGCGCAGTTTAAAGATATGGCCTTTTCCTGGAGGTTCCCTCACCGCTCCGGCCTTTGCTGGCGACCTCCCTTCTGAATTGGTCGCGGCAACTTGCCCATCGTGTTTTAGTCTGTTTGACTGTTAAGAAATGACATAATATACAAATTACTAAAAATTTTATAGAATCCAAAAATACATGACGGTGGTATTGGTTATCCGCCGTCCGACCCCTAACCAGAACCCCGCTCTATTCACTCCAACTCCATGTCCACACCTCCCCCATACCTCTTTCAACATGCCCCAAAAGACACACGGACACCAGGCTTGGAATAAATCGGCCACAGCAGCCGTCTTTTATTAACATATAAACATAACAGATAATAAATAACAATTTCCCCCCCCCCCCGAGGGGAAGTCCTTGAAGCCCCCAAACAACCGCAAATACTCCAGTGGATGAGCCATCTTGCTTCCAGCCGTTGTCCTCCAGCTCAGAAGCACCACTGAATGGCCCCTTATAAATCCGTCACCACTGGGAGTCCAGCCCCAACCATGGAGCCCTCCCAGCATCCTCCTCTGTGAATATGACCAACTTCAAGGACCTCCCCCCGCCACAGCCACCGTGACACCACAAACTACCATAACCTGCCCCACTCCCCTTTGAACAACCACCCCAACCCCATAAATAAAGGGCGGGTGGGCGGGAGCTCTTTTCTAGATCCTAACAAAATGGCCCCCGGTCTCCCGTCAGCTACTCTATTTAACCCCTTGGCCACACCCCCACACTTAAACCAACCAATCCCCCCACTTTCCACGATTCCTCCTCCCATCCCCTCTAACTCCACCTAACCTACACACTGGGGTCTCCCTAAACCAAACCCCCGTCATGATGCCCTCCCCTAAGGCTGCGCCCCCAGTCCGGCCATGACTTGACGGTGGTATTGGTTATCCGCCGTCCGACCCCTAACCAGAACCCCGCTCTATTCACTCCAACTCCATGTCCACACCTCCCCCATACCTCTTTCAACATGCCCCAAAAGACACACGGACACCAGGCTTGGAATAAATCGGCCACAGCAGCCGTCTTTTATTAACATATAAACATAACAGATAATAAATAACAATTCCCCCCCCCCCCCCCCGAGGGGAAGTCCTTGAAGCCCCCAAACAACCGCAAATACTCCAGTGGATGAGCCATCTTGCTTCCAGCCGTTGTCCTCCAGCTCAGAAGCACCACTGAATGGCCCCTTATAAATCCGTCACCACTGGGAGTCCAGCCCCAACCATGGAGCCCTCCCAGCATCCTCCTCTGTGAATATGACCAACTTCAAGGACCTCCCCCCGCCACCAACGCACAGACTTGACCACCTTAAGTCTGCGCGTTCCTCCACAAACGCAAGGCTATTTCAACCCCTTCCTGGATTGCAAGGCTCCACATGTCCAAGCCGACCGCATTCAAATGCACACCGTCTGCCCGCCAGAACCCCCCTACCCCCTTTTCAAGCTCCAAATGCCTCACCGCCACCGCACCATTCCTGGCCATGAACCTACCCATTGCCCGGTTCACCTTAACCCGTGCCCTATTGACACCTACCACTGAACGAGCGTCCCTCCACACCTTCCTAGGAACAATATCGGACCAAACCGTCACCATCTGCGGGAACAAGGCCCACAACCGCAGCAAGTCAAACTTCATCCCTTGCAACAACTCGCGGAACGGCCGCGCCACCAGGTCATTACCTCCCACGTGCAGAACTAAGACCTCGGGTGCCCTGTCTTGCCTTACAAACCTATGCACCTCCGGCAACACCCCAGCCCAAACCATACCTCTTCGCCCTAGCCATCTCACCACCGCCACGGACCTCGAGAACCCCAGTTGCTGACCGTCCGGCCGAACCGCTGCCCGGACGGCCCCCCAAAAGACATAAGAATGTCCGAGGATCCAAACCAGGGCCGGCACTGCATCTGTAACGAAAACAAACCCAAAGACAAACAATAATGACATTGCATAACACCAACCATCTATCCTACCCCATCCCCCGCCGGCCGTTCCTTTACAGACTATGTACGATCTAAACCGCACGGACTCCCAACGCCCAATCCTTTTTATAATCTCGTCGCTCAACCCCCACCTAGCTGCCTCCGTCGCCGCTCCAATTCTAAAAGAATGACTCGAGTACCCCTCAGGCCCCAAGCCTAACCGAACCAGACATTTTGAAAAAACCGCAGCAAACTGAAAACGCGACAAAAAAGAATCATCCTCGTGCACCAGCAACGGCAACATCCCACTCCTCCTATCCCCCCAGTAATCCCTTAAACTCCCCACCGGGCACATGGCGCAATCCGGGACCTCAAACAATACTACTCTCCGCCCTCGACCTTCCGCATCCGTTTTGGACCGGCGAATAACGAACTCCAGCCTGTCTTGGAACAGCTCCACATCCGCCCTCTGCAACCCCCCAGCCTTACGCACTGACGGACTCACCAACTCCCCCACCCTTAACGCCCCAAAAAACGCCAAGGAAAACGCCAACCGGAACAACCGAACCTCTGAGGCGGAAAAACACACCACCCCCAGCTGCTCCCCCAATTTCAACAGCAATCCGAAGGACACCGGTCTCCTATTATCCCCCCCCCGTACACTCCCTTCGCCACCCCTTCAATGCCCGCATTACCAAAAATGATTTAGTCACATCCGGCCGCTGCCTACACTTAAAACCGAATGCCAATCCGGCCATGCAACTATTCATTTTCGCCACCGACCACCCCTCTTCTCTACAGTGCCCCACAAACAACAACATCGGGACCTCTAGCTCCCCTTCCCCCACCCCCAACTTACTGCACCAATCCTCCCAGTACTGCCACGATCTCTGGTACAACTCCCACGTCCTAGGTGCCAGCGACGCCTGAATAAGACTTGCTACCGTTCTTCCAGTACCTCCCATAGACAACTCGGGCATTCCCTCCCAAACTCCTCCGCGTCTGGAGCCAACTGCCGGAAACGATCCCACTGTGAACGAGAAAGAGCGTCAGCTATGCCGTTATCCACTCCCGGCACATGCACCGCCACCACCCATGCATTGATCAACAGACACTCCAACACCAACCGTTGTAACAACCTCACCACCAACTCCGACGAAGCAGACAACCCATTTATCGCTTGCACCACCCCTAGGTTATCACAGTGGAACCGAACCTTCCTATCTCGGAACGTGTCACCCCACAACACTACGGCCACTACAATTGGGAACAGCTCCAACAAAGCCACGTTCTTCACCCAGCCTCGCTCCACCCAACTGTCAGGCCACCGACCCGCACACCACTGCCCCCGGCAATAGACCCCAAAGCCCATACTGCCCGCTGCATCCGAAAACAACTCGAAATCGAAAGAATGCACCACATCACCCATAAACAACGAGCGACCGTTATAACGTTCCAGAAAAGAACTCCACACCCTCAAGTCCGCTCTCAACTCCTTACCTAAACGCACATAATGATGTGGTGAAACCACCCCCCCCCCCGTCGCCATAGCCAATCTCCTACAGAACACCCTCCCCATAGGCATGATCCGGCAAGCAAAATTGAGCTTTCCGAGCAGCGACTGAAGCTCCCGCAACTGTAATTTTTTCAAACGAGACGCCCTCGCCACCTCCCCCTTCAAATCCTCTAACTTATCCAAGGGCAACCTACACTCCATCCTAACCGAGTCAATCACTATCCCTAAAAAACTCAATTCCGTAACCGGCCCTACCGTCTTGTCCTTAGCCAACGGGACCCCAAAAACCCCAAACAACGACTCCAAGGTATGCAACAATAAGGCGCACACCCTTGAACCCGACGGACCAATACACAGGAAATCGTCCAGGTAATGAATGATAGATTCACACCCAGACGAGTCCACCACCGCCCATTCTAAAAATGAGCTAAACGCCTCAAAATACGCACAGGACAGGGAGCAGCCCATAGGCAGGCACCTGTCCACAAACCCCCCCCCCCCCCCAATAACATCCCAACAAATGTAAACAGTCTGGGTGTACCGGCAGCAACCGAAACG